>NC_088244.1:32277238-32581738 GCF_036934945.1 Oncorhynchus masou masou
TTCGTATTCCTGAAGTGGTTCAAGAGGTTTTTCCAGGCTAACCTGGTGGGGCAGGTGTATAACCCTGTGGAGGCTCGCCAGGGCCAGGAGATCCAGCCTGCCAGACCCCCCCTCCGCTCCCCCCAGGGACTAGGCCGCAAGTCTGCCAGCCGCAACCCCAGTCAATCAGGTATCCATTCTCTCACTTATCCTGAGTAGTGAGTAGAAATGTAGCTAGCTAATATCTAAAAGTCTTGTCATGGATACACACACGCAGACTAGCAGCAGACCGCTTGCAGCTCAGGGAGGAAGTTATCACTAATTTGAGGCAGGGACACATGCACCTTACATTTGACAGAAGCACTCGAGTCTGGGTAAGGCAGGGCCTGAAAGTTGCGGGTATGGCTCGGGCTTAAAATCCAAGCCCGTGCAGGGCTCTAATCCTGAGTTGAAATGTTCTTTGTGCTGTTTGTGACCTTATATTCAGGATGGAATATTGTTGGTATTTTTCTGTTAATCAGTTTGTGTTTTCCTTTTTTCCGACAGGGGGGTTGGAAACCGACACGGATGAAGAAGCTTTAGGGAAGTATCAAAGGAAACGTATAGTTTATGAAGATATATGGAGGGAGACGCACTCCTGGGTAGGGCCCAGCACTCTGGGAGAGGTCCATGCCTACTGCAGTCTGTGTGACATGAATTTCAACATCTATCACTTGGGCCTTGTTGACCTCAAGCGTCACTCACAGTGCAAGAGGCACCAGAAGCTTACCCTGGCTGCCAATGGATGCAATTTAAGAACCGAGGCGAGAAAGAGCAGGCAGGACAGCATCAGCAGCAGTCCACCTTGTAGTGAGTTGGTCCTGTGCTTCATTCAGGTTAACTGCGTCTCTGGTCCGTCCGCGGCTGGGGACCAGGTGTCTAACAGATACGTTCAGTATGTCCTGGGACTACAGTACCCAGAAGACATAGTGTCCGCTTGCCAAAAGACTCCTTACTGCATATACATGTACGGAGGAGTGGTGCTAGGGGAGGCTGGCATAGCTTCTGTAGTTCTAGTAGGCTATTTTGATGTGAAGGCAGCCAGACACTGCATCAGGCTGTTGGATGTCCTGCAGTCTCCAGCCGAAGACAATACTGGAGAGGAAACTGCTGCGGCTTTGGTGGAGACCTTGAAGAGGTTTGGGCTTCCTGCAGCTAACCTCGCGGCTCTCTACACAGATGGTAACGGTGCTGCCTCTGAGCAGATTTGCTCACAGCTTAGGGAGCTCAACCCCAACGTGGTGGTGCTAGGTAGGCTGTATGGAGTGGCTGATGCATCCTGCCATGCTGGGATGGTAGAGCTCTCCACTCAGGCCCAGGAGCTAATTGTAGATATCTACTCCCACTACTCCTTCTGCTCCACCAAGAATGACAACCTGAAGGAACTGTTTTCTAGCATAACCAGTATCAATGGCCTTACCCTTCCCCTCACCACCTGCTGCCTTAACTTCTGCATGTTAGCCAGGAAAGTGTTGGAAATGTGGACAGATCTAATCTCCCACTTCAGCTCCTGTAACAAAGATGATGATGTAGACGAGAAGGCCAAACTGATCTGCACACAACTACAGGATCCCCAAATCAAGGCTACCTTTATGTTCCTAAACCAGGCCCTGGAGCCCCTCCGTGCCTTCCAAGAGCGACTGCGCCACCATGAGGGTTCGGCCCGGGCCGACCTGGTACAGATCCTACAGGAAGCCAGCAACCTCCTGCGCTCCTATGCCTCCAGTTTCCTCCGTCCTCAAGCCGTTGTGCGTTTCCTCAAGGAACGTGACGTCTCTCTCCTCAAGACCACAAAGTTCCACCTGCCAGGGCCAGAGCTGAACGTAGGTGGGGCTGCAGTGGAGGACTTCCTGTGTGAGTCATCAGAGTCAGGAAGTGAAGCACTGCAGTTTTTACAGAAACAGGCTCTGTCTTTCTACACAGCACTTACAGCCAGTGTGGCGGAGGGGCTGCCTCTGAGTGACGGCGTGTTGAGGAGCATGGCCCAGCTACTGAGCCCCCAGGGTAGGTTGACGGTCACAGGGAAGGTGGTGGGAGAGCTGGGGGCTAAACTTGGGCTCTGCAGCTCACCTGAGGAGATCAGCCAGCTGAACAAGGAGTTCCTGGAGTACCAGCTGGCAGAGGAGGGAGAGTGGGAAGAGGGAGAAAATGGATCTGATGGGGGCATCCAAAATGGCTCTGCAGCCACCTCGCTGGAGCAACATTGGTGCACTGTGTTGAAGGCTTCTGGATCAACCAGCATCTTCAGGAAACTTGTTTTGACCCTCTTAGCCATGCCTTGCCCCCCACTTGAAGCCCAGAAGGTCTTCACACAGGTAGGGGAAAGACAAAAAAGCATCACACAATTGTATGTCACTGTACTCCTGCATGGAAGTTATTGTGTTGGTATTGTCCCATTTATGTTCTTATCTGCGTGTGCTTGCGTCTGTATCTGCACCTATATTATTTGTGTCTGTCTGTGTTCTCAGATTATGGAGAATGGGGACGCTGCCCAGTTCACTGACAGTGTGACAGAAAGTGAGCTGGACTCTGTTCGGGAAGTAGACCTGACCAATGACAGCGCTCTATCAGACAACAACAGTATCTACGAGTCTGGCATAAAGAAGAGAGGTCGTCCCAGAAAGATTCCATCAGGTACATTGTTTCATTAAGGGACTGGAATAGGACTAACATATTTTATTATCACTGTATGAAATGTACTATAGTATAGTGTAGCACACACAAGAGCCCTCAAATGCTTTTTTTAGGGTACAGCTCCATTTTGAGTTAGCATTAGTTTGTGTGTGTACCGGTAAGCAGCTTATCAAGTGGATTAGCACATGAATGGGTTAGCTTAAATGGGTTGAGTTGCTCAAGATGGCGGCAGCTCTCTATTGTTGGGGTAGGTTAGTGTAGCATGAGCATGCTTCAGGTTTGTATGTCTATGGGTAGTATTATATAAGGTTGGTTGTGTTAGTGTAATAGAGGTAATAGACAGATTTATATTTTAGAGTGGGCAAGAATTATTGTTATTTACATACAGTATGTTGTTATGCAAAAGAGATGGTATTCTTATATGGGGTAGCTATGATAACGTACCATACCATTGACTGGGAATTATTGGGAAAGGAGGTACGTAGTCAGTTTCAGAACTGAATGCATTCAACCGAAATGTGTCTTCTGCATTTAATCGACACGCCTTAATCGTCATTCACGTCATCGCGGCCATTGGTTGACTTAGAAGAACAATTTTTGGGGCTACACTACAGACGGCTATATAGGTTGGCTAATACAGGATTAGTAAGTACCCAGTACACTACTTTAGTGAAGAAAAAAATATTAAAATTAAAATATTAAAATATTATTTAAAAATATAGAGATTTTATTTTATTACGATTTTTCAGAGGGTGCTGCAATGCCCTCAGTACCCCTATTTCCCGTAGCTCCGGGTACAGATTTCAAAAGCAGTCAATTATCTCGAAGTCTCGGAATTTGAACTGTGTTTATTGTGTTATAGCTTGATATAAGCAGAATTCAATATAATTCCAATTAGAGGTCGACCGATTAATCGGCATGGCCGATTAATTAGGGCCAATTTCAAGTTTTCATAACAATCGGTAATCAGCCTTTTTGAACACCGATTACATTGCCTGCGTGGCTGGCTGACCACCTGTTACACGAGTGCAGCATCAAAATGACCTTGTGGCAGCAAGGAGCCAAGTTAAGTTGCTAGCTAGCATTAAACTTATCCTATAAAAAAAAACAATCAATCTAAACATAATAACTAGTTAACTACACATGGTTGATGATATTACTAAGTTAACTAGCTTGTCCTGCGTTTCATATAATCAATGCGGTGCCTGTTAATTTATCATCGAATCAGAGCCTACTTCAACTTGATGATTTAACAAGTGCATTCGTGTAAAAAGCACAATCGTTGCAATAATGTACCTAACCATAAACGTCAATGCCTTTCTTAGAATCAATACACAAGTATATTTTTTTTAATCTGCATATGTAGTTAAAAAAATTCATGTTAGCAGGCAATATTAACTGGGAAATTGTGTCGCTTCTCTTGCGTTCAGTGCAGCAAGAGTCAGGGTATATGCAGGAGTTGCGAACTGTTGAAAGGCCATTTATTCCTAACAATGACCGTAATTAATTTGCCAGAATTGTACGTAATTATGACTTAACATTGAAGGTTGTGCAATGTAACAGCAATATTTAGACTTCGGGTTGCCACACGTAAGATAAAATACAGAACGGTTCCGTATTTCACTGAAAGAATAAACGTTTTGTTTTCGAAGTGATAGTTTCCGGATTTTACCATATTAATGACCATATGGGTTTATTATATTATAATTAAGTCTATGATTTGATATTTGATAGAGCAGTCCGACTGAGTGGTGGTAGGCAGCAGCCGGCTCGTAAGCATTCATTCAAACAGCAGCTCTTAACAATGCTTGGATGCACAGTGCTGTTTATGACTTCAAGCCTATCAACTCCCAAGATTAGGCTGGCAATACTAAAGTGCCTATAAGAACATCCAATAGTCGAAGGTATATGAAATACAAATGGTATAGAGAGAAATGGTCCTATAATTCTTATAATAACTACAACCTAAAACTTCTTAACTGGGAATATTGAAGGCTCATGTTAAAAGGAGCCACCAGCTTTCATAGTTTCTCATGTTCTGAGCAAGGAACTTAAACATTAGCTTTTTTACATGGCAGATATTGCACTTTTGCTTTCTTCTCCAACACTGTGTTTTTGCATTATATAAACCAAATTGAACATATTTCATGATTTATTTGAGACTAAATAGATTTTTATTCATGTATTATATTAAGTTCAAATAAAAGTGTTCATTGTTCATTCAGTATTGTTGTAAATGTCATTTATTACAAATACATATATAAAAATCGTCTGATTAATCGGTATCGGCTTTTTTTGGTCCTCCAATAATCGGTATCGATATCGTCGTTGAAAATCATAATCGGTCGATCTCTAATTCCATTGCAAGAACCCAAAAAAATGTTGCCCCCTCGCCGATTTCAACTTCCCCGTTAGTCACTTTATCATTGGCCGGGCCTGGTGTGTGGTGCCATTAGCATTGTCTAGCATTGTCTGGAATGCACAAGCCTTCAGAGCAAAAGTGCATTTTGGCATGACAACCTAATCAGCACTAAAAAGCAAAACATCTCAGGCTTCCAATTGCATCATATAATATGTTGTAGTTGTGGATGCACATTACAGTAGTAAATGGCAGCCATATTCAACCGGTGGATAGTAGAATAACAGTATAATTGGCAGTGCATGGGCAGTGCATGGGCACGTTTCCTTTGTTACTGTATGTCATTCACTGACAGACCTTAGAGAGCTGTTTATAACCTGTCAGAAAATTCCAGTTGAACAACTAGCCTATGTTTGCTAGGTAGGTAAATTAGGTTAACCAGCTATCTAGATCTTGTAGTTACCATTGCCAGATTATGTGCCAATGGGAGCCTTAGGAATCATATGAACACACATAAGACATAGCAAAATTTAAATAGCAGCAATTTAGCTAGAAAACTGCAAACAACCCCCCCCATGGGAAAATGTATAGAATTGCAGAAAATGAGCTTATAAATGGCTGAATGTTGATTCCGCCAACAAAGGGGGTGTGAACAGTTTGGGGTTGCATGGGTCGTGAGGTGAGGGTTAATAACAACGTCAATAAGTGACTATAAGTGATTATCCATACGGACCTTTTCCACCTAGGAAATGTCCCACTGGGCACATATGACAATTCAACGTATTTTCCATGTTGGTTTAATGTAATTTCATTGAAATGACATGGAAGCAACATTGATTCAACTGTGGGTTGTGTGACCGGACCTTCTTAAATAGTAGTTGAGTACCCCTGGTATATGGGTTGGAGACTATCTATACCTACAGTATCCCTAATGATAACCTCCATCTAATTTTACACTGTCCATTGATTCTCTCAGTGTTTCACATACTTCTATCAGAGGATCCCTGTTAATAATGGAAGCATCAATGTGTTGTTTTCCAGAGGTGAATTACCTTAATGGGACAGTGAAGCCATGCACAGTGCGGCTGCAGAAGATAATCAGTAAGAAAAGATATTGACAGTTAGTGAAGATGATCATTGGTATTCATCTATATCACTTAAGGCCAGTCACCACAGGCTAAAATTATATATATATTATTTGCATCTACTCGTCAATTTGAAGTTTTGGGTATGTTTTCCATTAATGTTAGTATTTTCAAAAAGTAAAACATTCAAATGTTTATGAAAATGTATATTTCCGTTAGTTTATCATACTACCGTCATCAACATTTCATGAATTGTATTTTTTTTAAATGGTCATACAATTTCAAAGCTCACTACATTGAATCACACATCATTTAAAAGCCAATTTCATAGAGAATGTTACAAACTGGACTATATGTAGTAACTTACGGTGATTGGGTCTAAATGAGTGTTTGGCATTTGGTAGTTTAAATGAATTGTAAGTTTGTCTTTCACTGCCATTTCCCCAAAGTCAGATTCTCGGAAGCCTCGGAAGCATCTTCATTCATCAACTTTCTTGTGGTTATCCTTAGACGTGTTCTCCAGACTTATACATAGGGAACTGTTTATGTTGTCATGTTTTAATTCTAGATTACATTTCCTTTAAAAACATTTGCCAAAAATGCATTTTTGCGTATCTTTCTATAGTATTTTAGATAGAAAGATTTCAAACATATTTATCCACAATCTGTGAGTATATGTAAGTCAGCTCCTGTGAGTGTAACAAAATGAAACCAAAATACTTGGTCTGACTTCATCCAGTGTCCAGAAAATTGGATTTGTGTGATATGCAAATATGCACATATTTAATGATATTACCTAATTTGCATATTTTTGTACAATATTTCAGAAACATTTTAATATATAAAGAGTATTATATTTGTGTCCACATTCAACTGGTAAAAGTTGATTGTGATTAAGGGGAACAAAATACCCTATTAGGGTGTGGTGCCTGGCCTTAAACTCAATTGAATTGATGTACAGGTGACACATTACCAGAGAATGCTTAACAATCCACCTTCCATGGTTGGGGTCAAATCAATTCCATTTAAATTCAGTCAATGCAGGAAGTAAACTGAAATTGGGATTTCAGTTTACTTCCTGCATTGACTGAATTTAAATTAAATTGACCCCAACCTTGACTTTTTACTTATCTATCCTCTGGCTTTTCACCTTTTGACAATTTCAGGCAAAACTTGTATTTTCTGCATCAAAACATTGATTTGGTTTCTATGAAACTTGCTTATATAGATGGACCAAAGAATGAGGACGATACTGTGTTCGTTGAGGACAACGTCATTTGGACAAATACTATGGAGGTAATGTTTTTGATTATTTTGTTGATGTTTTTTTGTATCACATTTCTTGTCTAGTAGGATTGGGTGAATCAATTCAACAAATATGGTAACTTAAGATTTAACTAAGGGTGACGTTATTGTTTTCTTGTGACTCATAATCAACTATGCATAACAGAGCTTTAAAAGACAGACAAGGCCTCCTGAGTGGTGCAGAGGTCTAAGGCACTGCATCACATCGTTGCGGTGTCACTATAACCTGGGGTTCGATCCCAGGCTGTGTCACAACCGGCTGTGACCGGGGGACCCATAGGACGGCCCAGCGTTGTCTGGGTTAAGGGAGGGTTTGGCGGGGAATTACTTGGCTCATCGCGCTCTAGCGACTCCTTGTGGCGGGCCAGGCGCCTGCAGGCTGAATTCGGTCATTAGTTGAACGGTGTTTCCTCCGACACATTGGTGTAGCTGGCTTCCATGTTAAGTGGACGGGTGTTAAGAAGAGCAGCTTGGCGGGTCATGTTTCAGATGACGCATGACTCGACCTTTGCCTCTCCCTAACCCGTTGCAGTGATGAGACAAGATCGTAATCACAAAATTTACTGAAAAAATATTAACAAAGACGGACATACTGTAGTTATTGTTGCCTATGTTTGTTTTTACCTATTCTGCTTTGACGTGTTCTTACCTTGCTATAGTGGGGGTGTGACAGATCAAAGTAAACTGCACGTTACAACACCTGACAATGGAAACTATCATTCTTTGGAATCAAACAAAGCAAAACGTGCATGGATCTTTTGCATGTCTCCAAAGCTTGACATTATGACAAACCTTTCTATGCAGGTTTTATGAAGTAAGGGTCACTAGTATGCTTTGCTTTGCTGTTGCTTGTGCAATCAACAATTTTCTATGCTTTTAAATAATTTTTATTAAAACCTTAAATGCTTGGGACAAATTCATACTGGTATCTCACCCGTGTCTAACAAACTAACCTGGTTAGTAACTTTTTTACCCTCTCCTTTATCTTTCTTCTTCTTCTTTTTTCATGTGGGTCGACTTTATGCTTGGTAGTCATAGCAATTCTTGGATGTGAGTGCATGACTGGATGTGTGTGCGCTTGTGCCCACGTGTGTGCCCTTGTACAGTGCCTGTGAGCGGTGTGCGTAATAGGTGTGTGCATGTGTGTTGTCCCTCAGGGCACCATTAGGGGCATTTATGGTTGGGAGAGCAGCTTACGCCAGAAGCCACAGGCGCGCACTGTGTTTCAGGCTGGTGCCGGCACCTGGGTCAAGCCACAGGCGCTTGACAACGACAGCAAAAAGGACCAGGAGTCCGAGGCTGCATCGGTAGGTACTCTCAAAACACCTACCAGTGATGGCTGGTGCGCTGAGATATCGGAGGACGGACTCATTGTAATGACTAGAATTGAAACTAAGTATTTGATACCGTCCCATTCATTCCATTCCAGCCATTACAATGAGTCCATCCTCCTATATATCTGCCCACCAGCCTCCTGTGGCTCCTACGCTTGAGGGGAGCCCTTCTGACCTCTGGCGAATGGGGCAGTGAAAGGCACAATGCAATCGAAACACAAAAAAAAACATATATTTTGCTCTAAAGGTGTGCGTGGCTGTCAACGACACGTCATTCTTTCTGTGCATGGCTCTTGTAATTTGCTTCTAACGTTCTAATTTCCTTTTTAACCCTTTATATGGACTTACGTGGTCTCCCATTTTCTTAACTCATTCTCACTGCTCTGAAATTGGGTCGCTTGAATTAAGGTTGACAAAACCTGACAAACCTTACAAACAAAGGGCCAATATTTGCTATTACATGTAAAGAAGGATATGTACAATTGTAGTCACCCATTTCCAATTTTCAGGTTCATCAGATATCAGTGGATGTGTTCGTCACTGTCTTCAGGCATGCATTGTCAACTATTTTATCTGTGTATTCAAGCATAAATATTTTTGACTTTCAGCCCCCAAAGAAGGAGAATCAGACACCCAACGTGTCTACAACGAGCCCCAGGGGAGCAAAGAAGGGCATTGATTACCAGGTTCCTACTTTCACAAATATTTGCTATGCATGCCAACATGCTTCCATATCATATAAACCCATGTGAATAACCCTCCATCTCCCGGGGTCTCACCCTGTAGGATGGGAAGGGTTTCCCCACTGGAGATCTGGTGTGGGGAAAGGTGAAGGGCTTCTCCTGGTGGCCTGGACTGGTGGTGCTCTGGAAGTCCAACAAGGCACCGCCTGTATCCAAGCGCCGGGTAGAGTGGTTCGGTGACGGAATGTTTTCCGAGGTGAGGACTTGACTTGACTCATTGTAAAATAGCAAGATTGACCTGCAGCACAGATTGGTGTTTGGACAAAATTGTTCCTTTGTTTTGTGTTGCAGATCTATACAGAGAGGCTTCTGCCTTTTGCAGATTTTGCAAAGTGCTTCTGCAAGAATTCCTATTCCAGCTTGCCTACCTACAAAGATGCCATCTACCAGGTCCTTGAGGTGGGACATGAATGCTATTATCTATCACTATCTTAACATTGTAATGTATGACTCTGTAATATACTAGCCTGGTCCCAGATCTGTTTGTGCTGTCATTCCAACTCAACTTGCATGGTCATTGCATGACATTGGCAAGACAGCACACACAGATGTAGAACTATGCCAGTACTGTACTGTTACATCCCCATATATCACAATATTCCATACGGTATAATACCACAAAGCACCACATCACTCACTCCTCACTCATATTTTATGTCTATGCAGTTGGCTGGTGAACGCTGTGAGAAGTCCTTTCTTGCAGCGGGGAATAAGCAGGAGTTGCTTAAGTTGATGCTGGACTGGGCCTACAGTGGATTCCTGCCCACTGGACCAGATGGGTTCAACCCCCCACCACCTGCAAGTATGTGTGGTTTAGGGTGAAGTTTCCCCTAATTGCTGATCTTGGGTCAGTTTAGCATTTTCCTGATTAAGGTTAGGATTGGGGCCGGGGAAGCTGATCCTAGATCTGTACCTATGGGACATTTCACCCTGGCGCGTTTTGTGTTGCTTCCATTATATTTCCACAACAGGGTAACACTTATACCTATGTAGTACACTAGTAATAACAGGTGTTCTCATGTTCCTTTTATTTTGTTTTATTCCCAAAGATGCCAAATACTCAAAGGCAGAATCTTCAGACTCGTCCCTGGCAGACTATCAGCCCCCAGCTAAGAGGAAGTATGTGAACAAGAACAGACCATCCTATGGGAATCAGAGCTACAGCAGAGGTAAGCCCTACACCCACAGCAATCCATATTCATTAATATGGGCCATTTTTCTAGTTCTGTCACTATAGAATTATATTTGCATCAATTAAATTCCTTTATTTTGTGGTTCACAGAGGCAATGGTACGAGAGGTTAGGAAAGGCAAACATGTTAAAGGTATTTAAAATTCTTTGAGCTGTAAATTGTACTTTTTTGCTTTCTATTTGTCTGCACTTTAGAAAAATATTATATAATTGAATCAGTCATTTTACTAATGTATACAATTCATTATTCACCTCAGAATTCTGTTTATCATGTGGAACCCCCCACATCCACACCTTCCACCCACTGTTTGAGGGGAGTCTTTGCCTGAAGTGCAAGGTAAACTAACTACATCTTCTCATAAATTGAATGACTGTTCAGTTTATTTATGCAAGTGTATCCACGTAGACATGTTAGATCATGTCTGCTTATCATCTGAAAGATTGTTGACATGAATGACCTTCGTCCCCATGGTAAAGCTGTCCCTCCTAACCTTTGCAGGAGAACTTTATTGAGACTTTGTACAGATACGACGAAGATGGCTACCAGTCCTACTGCACGGTTTGTTGCGCTGGCCAAGAGGTCATTCTGTGTGGCAATGCCAGCTGCTGCAGGTTAGCACTGCTCAAGAGTACACGTTCCTCTCTCTCTTCTTTCACTCCCATTTCCTCTTTCACTCGCTTATCCTCTCTGTCGTTCTCTTCCTCTCTCAGGTGTTTCTGTAAGGACTGCCTGAACATTTTGGTTGGCGATGGAACCTTTGACAAGCTGAAGGATGTTGACCCGTGGAGCTGCTTCATGTGCTTACCATCCCAGTGCAACGGATCACTCAAGCTGCGAACTGACTGGAGCGTGCGAGTCCAAGAGTTTTTTGTCAACAACAGTGCCCTAGAGTTTGAACCCCACAGGGTGTATCCCTCCATTCCTGCCCATCAACGCAGACCTATCAGGGTGTTGTCTCTCTTTGATGGGATTGCCACAGGTTTGTACATTCTCAATATGGGCTTTCATTTATCTTTGGGAGATGGTTGCAGATAAGTGATTGTGATGTGTTTTATGAGGATGCAATGGCTTGTGTTTCTTCTGTCTTCAGGATTCAGGCGTTTTGGTTTGTGTGTCAGTGACTGATAATCTTCTATGCCCATTGTGCTCTTGCAGGGTACCTTGTGCTCAAAGACCTGGGCTTCATCGTAGAACGCTACATCGCCTCTGAGATCTGTGGGGACTCGATCACTGTGGGTATGATCAAACACGAGGGCAAGATAGAGCACATCAATGACGTACGCACCATCACCAGGAAACATGTGAGTTCAGCATACACACACACACATTCAAACAAACAAATTACCACACACACACACACACACCTGTGATCATTCTCTAACCTGTGTGTGTCTGTGTTTGCTGTGTTTCAGCTGGCTGAATGGGGTCCCTTTGACCTCCTGATTGGAGGAAGCCCCTGCAATGACCTGGCCTGCGTCAACCCTGCTCGGAAGGGCTTATTTGGTAAGGAACCTCCTGACTTCAAAGTAAATGGAGTGTTTCCACTTGACCAGTGGTTCTCCGACCTCTCCTGGAGAACCCCCAGCCGTCCATGTATTTGATCAATTCCAGAGCCAGCACACCTAATTCAACTTGTTAACTAATCATCAAGTCCTTGGATAGTTGAATCGGGTGAGCTAGTTCAGGGCTACAACAGAATTGTGAATTTTCTGAGGTAAGTAGGAGAGGTTTTATGAACCACTGTGCTAGACAATGTACAGAGCTAATGTCTGGAGAACTTTATCAAGTATGTTATCACATCGTTTTATTAGCAGTTAACATGTTAGCCTACTGTTAGATGCACGTGTCACGCTAACCTATCCATTGGTGTAGTAAATGGGTTTTTAATGGTGTTTCATTGGTTTTCTCGGTCTGTTTCCAGAGGGCACAGGCAGGCTGTTCTTTGAATATTACAGGATGCTGACCATGATGAGGCCAAGGGATGATGACGACCGTCCGTTCTTCTGGCTCTTTGAAAATGTGGTGGCCATGCGCGGTCATGACCTGGCTGACATCTGTCGCTTTCTTGAGGTAAAGGCACGAGCAGCTATTTCATGGTCAATGAGGCCTCTCCTTCTTCCTTTCTCTCTCTTTCTTTAACTCTCTTGCTCTTTCTCCCTCTCTCTCCCTGTTCAATGGCATTTGGGTGGTGTGTTTGCGTCTTCATTTCATTATTACTAATACAGTTGAAGTCGGAAGTTTACATACACCTTATACCCTGACTACACCGCTCGCGTCGCGTGCCCGAGTGTTGCAAAAATAAATGTAGAAATCTATATTATTCAATTATTGCACTCACACTGCTCGCGCCCGTCAACGAGCGTCTACGTTGCCAAGTGCTAAAATAGAAGTCAGTTCTATTTGTGACGCAGATCGCGGTGCAAGTCTTGCCTCTCCCATCTCCTCATTGGTTTATAGTAGCAGATACCCACGTTCCATCTCCTCAATGGTTATACCCACGTGGGCGATTGAAAGACGAACTGTGTTGTCGGTCGTCGTGGTAATACTATGAAAGTTTAGATGCCAATCACCAAGTTCAAAGAAGAAAAAGCCTGGAATGAGGAGAGATGACTAGAAACGATTTGGTTGACCATTTTATGTGTGGATTAATTGTCAGAGTAGAGGACCTTGTGCATTTCAGGTAAAATAACATCTCGGTGTTTATATCCCAGGACAAATTAGCTAGCAACAGCAAGCTAGCTAAATAGGACAAATTAGCTAGCAAGTGCAAGTTAGCTAGCTAAATTGCCATAAATGTTTAATGGTTTTTGTCCTTTCCCCCAAATGAATGTAATTGGTTCAGAGTTTGTTTTGATATTTTAACCTGCGTGTTGTGATCGCGTTTGGTGTGGGGGGACAAAATAAATGTATGCACGATGGCGCACGCGCGCAGCCGGTTTGGGTTCCGTATTTAAAAATTGTAACGTTCGTCTGTGGGAGAAAGAGAGGAGGACCAAGTTTCAGCGTGGTAAGTATTCATTATGCCTTTTAATGAAAACGAATACTCGAACAAAACAACAAAACTATAAACGAGAATGACACGAAACGAAACAGTCCTGTCTGGTAACATACACAAAGACAGAAAATAATCACCCACGAAACACAATAGAAAACAGGCTACCTAAATATGGTTCTCAATCAGGGATAACGATTGACAGCTGCCTCTGATTGAGAACCATACCAGGCCAAACACAGAAATAGCAAATCATAGAAAAACTAACATAGACAACCCACCCAACTCACGCCCTGACCATACTAAAACAAAGACATAACAAAATAATTAAGGTCAGAACGTGACAGTACCCCCCCCCCAAAGGTGCGGACTCCGGCCGCAAAACCTGAACCTATAGGGAAGGGTCTGGGTGGGTGTCTGTCCGTGGTGGCGGCTCTGGCGCGGGACGTGGACGCCACTCCACCATAGTATTTTTCCGCCTCCGTGGCCTCTTTCGAGCGGCGACCCTCGCAGCCGACCTCGGACTGGGGACCCTAGCAATGGGTCCCAAATGGACGGGAGATTCTGGCAGCACCGGACAGGCGGGAGACTCGGGCAGCTCAGGACAGACAGACGACTCTGGCAGCTCAGGACAGACGGACGACTCGGGCAGCTCAGGACAGACGGACGACTCGGGCAGCTCAGGACAGACGGGTGACTCTGGCAGCTCAGGACAGACGGGCGACTCTGGCAGCTCAGGACAGACGGGCGACTCTGGCAGCTCAGGACAGACGGGAGACTCTGGCAGCTCAGGACAGACGGGAGACTCTGGCAGCTCAAGACAGACGGGAGACTCTGGCAGCTCAAGACAGATGGGAGACTCTGGCAGCACTGGACAGGCGGGACCACCTGTAGGGAGGAGACAGAGAGACAGCCTGGTGCGAGGGGCTGCCACCGGAGGGCTGGTGCGTGGAGGTGGCACCGGATAGACTGGACCGTGAAGACGCACTGGAGGTCTCGAGCACCGAGCCTGTCCAACCCTACCTGGCTGAATGCTCCCCGTAGCCAGGCCAGTGCGGTGAGGTGGAATAGCCCGCACTGGGCTGTGCTGGCGAACCGGGGACACCATACGTAGGGCTGATGCCATGTACCCCGGCCCGAGGAGACGCACTGGAGACCAGATGCGCTGAGCCGGCTTCATGGCACCTGGCTCGATGCCCAACCTAGCCCAGCCGATACAAAGCGCTGCTATGTACCGCACCGGGCTATGCCTGTGCACCGGGGACACCGTGCGCCTCACGGCATTAGACGGTGCCTGCCCGGTCCCTCTCTCTCCACGGTAAGCACGGGGAGTTGGCAGAGGTCTCCTACCTGACTTCGCCACACTCCCCGTGTGCCTCCCCCCAAGAAATTTTTGGGGCAGCCTCTCGGGCTTACAGCCGCGCTGCCTCCTCTTACCACCGCCTCTCGGCTTTCGCTGCCTCCAGCTCAGCCTTGGGGCGGCGATATTCTCAAGCCTGTGCCCAGGGTCCCTTGCCGTCCAGAATCTTCTCGCATGTCCAGGATTCCTGAGATCGCTGCTGCTGCCCTTTACCACGCTGCTTGGTCCTTTGGTGGTGGGTGATTCTGTAACGGCCGTTGTTGGTGGAAGAAGGTGAGGACCAAGGTGCAGAGTGGTAAATATTCATTATGCCTTTTAATGAAAATGAATACTCGAACAAAACACCAAAACGATAAACGAGAATGACACAAAATGAAACAGTCCTTTCTGGTAATATACACAAAGACAGAATAATCACCCACGAAACACAAAAGAAAATCAGGGACAACGATTGACAGCTGCCTCTGATTGAGAACCATACCAGGCCAAACACAGAAATAGCAAATCATAGAAAAACGAACATAGACAACCCACCCAACTCACGCCCTGACCATACTAAAACAAAGACATAACAAAAGAACTAAGGTCAGAACGTGACAAAAATAGTAGAGAGAATGATTTATTTCAGCTTTTATTTCTTTCATCGCATTCCGAGTGGGTCAGAAGTTTACATTTACTCAATTAGTATTTGGTAGCATTGCCTTTAAATTGTTTAACTTGGGTCAAACGTTTTGGGTAGCCTTTCACAAGCTTCCCACAATAAGTTGGTTGAATTTTGCCCATTCCTCCTGACAGAGCTGGTGTAACTGAGTCAGGTTTGTAGGCCTCCTTGCTCGCTCACGCTTTTTCAGTTCTGCCCACAAATATTCTATAGGATTGAGGTCAGGGCTTTGTGATGGCCACTTCAATACTTTGACTTTGTCGTCCTTAAGCCATTTTGCCACAACTTAGGAAGTATGCTTGGGGTCATTGTCCATTTGGAAGACCCATTTGCGACCAAGCTTTAACTTTCTGACTGATGTCTTGAGATGTTGCTTCAATATATCCACATAATTCTCCCCCCTCATGATGCCATATATTTTGTGAAGTGCCCAAGTCCCTCCTGCAGCAAAGCACTCAAATTATGTAAATCAGAATCTTCTAAAGCTATGACATCATTTTCCGGAATTTTCCAAACTGTTTAAAGGCACAGTCAACTTAGCGTATGTAACCTTCTGACCCACTGGACTTGTGATACAGTAAATTATAAATGAAATAATCTGTCTGTAAACAATTGTTGGAAAAATTACCTGTGTCATGCACAAAGTAGATGTCCTAACCAACTTGCCGAAACTAGTGTGTTAACAAGAAATTTGTGGAGGAGTTGAAAAAAATAGTTTTAATGACTCCAACGTAAGTGTATGTAAACTTCCGACTTCAACTGTAAATCTCATCTCATCTGTTTCCAGTGTAATCCCATCCTGATCGATGCGGTAAAAGTGAGCCCAGCTCACAGAGCTCGCTACTTCTGGGGAAACCTCCCTGGCATGAACAGGTAAACATAAATACGACTAACACATAGACACATCCCCATATCCCTTCACATACTCCTACTGATGAACACTAACACATGCACTCTCAATATCATGTTGTTTTTCTTATGTTCAACCCACCTACACGAGAGAGTTCACTTGTCTGTATGTTTTTCTCTCCTTAGACCTCTAGCTACCTCTCTGGATGATAAGGTGAACCTGCAGGATTGTCTGGAGCCTGGACGCACGGCCAAGGTAAGACTGACTAGCTCTTGCTTCTAGATTTTCTTATTATTCAGTACTTTACTGACAAGCGAGGTTGAAGTTAAAAGGCTGTTTAGGTTACTTCTAATGGCTATTTTCTTATTTCTGAATGAGTTTCTAGCATCAGGTGTGACTGGTGAGTACGTCCATATTTGAAATATGGTTAAAGCTGCGATTGTTATCTGTCGGTTCTTTCCCTTACAGTATAACAAAGTTCGTACCATCACCACCAAGTCCAACTCCATCAGACAGGGGAAGATGGGATCACTACCTGTCGACTTTAATGGCAAGGAGGACTACCTTTGGTGCACAGAGATGGAGAAGTAAGTCTTTATTATTGAGTAAAAGGGTAGAGGTTGGAACAGCATAGAATATAGAAGTGATCACAGTGTAATTACATTGTTTTAAAGTTTTGTAGTCAGCATTATTCCTATACCGTGACTGATCATGGATACTGCTCTCTCTTGTAAAAGTCAATGTACTTACGGTAGTTAAGTGAATGTAATCTGTCATTTCTAAAAACAAATACACTTACCCTCGGATTGTTTTGAAATGGTTCTAACATTTTCCATGTTGTATGATTGACCTTTCTGCAGGATCTTCGGCTTTCCCAAGCATTACACTGATGTCAACAACATGGGTCGGAGCCAGCGGCAGAAAGTACTGGGCCGATCATGGAGTGTACCAGTTATCCGGCACCTCTTCGCTCCACTCAAGGACTACTTTGCCTGTGAGTAGGAACCTCGCGTTCCTGTGTGCTGCACACTGTCGTCAACAACAACAGCAACATGAAATGGCTGATTGTTGGAGAGAGGAGGGTAAAAAAAACATCATTATCCTGCCCTGCTTTTCAGTGAAAGGGACTGTCCTGTGTTTCTCAGACTGACCTCACAGAATCATCTTAGTCTTTTTATCACTGGTTGTATCAAGTGTTTTATTAGGTTTAGATAATGAGCATCTGTTTCAATGCAGTGTGGTCATATGATCATAATATTACCAGAATGCACTGACACTTTTTGGTTCTTTCCGTTTGTCTGGAATAGTTCACGTTTGTCTATCATTTATTTGATGTTTGGTTTTGTCAACTTTTGGTCAATGATGGTGAGATCAGACCTCAAACCCTGCCCACTATCTACCTCAATACTAATCTGTGATCGGTCTGACATCTGCAGAAACACAGTTTTATCTCTATTTAATTGAATGATTCTGTATCATTTATTTTATATTTGAATGTTATAAATAGTCAGATAAATCATTTTCACGTGTAATTAGGTGAATAAACCTAATGTTTTTTTTTTACTTGTTTGGAAAAATAGATCTTCCAAAATAATTAAAAATCCAAAACTCAGATTCAAACCAAGGCAAAACAAAATGTGCCTTGAATGTTTGATTGTATTTTTTACCTTGGCCAATATTCATCAGGGTTACAGTCTGTGTGGTGCTATGTTAGGGTTTTTAATGATATTCTTGTCAAATACGTGGTCACAGGACACACATTTTCACTAACTATAGGCAGGTTTCCATTGACACAGGTTAATTAGACTAAAGCAATGTCACAAAAAAAATAATTGCCACCAGTGGTAATGGAAACGGCAGAGACATTTTCTAAAGATCTAATACATTTTTATACATTCGACAAGGGTGGATTTTTCTTTTGTCTTACGAATACATTATGATTGCCGAATAATTTTGAAGGTAGGCCTACGTGGGGCATTTGATGTTATCACGTGAACTATAAATGTCCACTCTACATTTAATTCTAAATGCCTACTGATGGAAAAAATCAATTTATTCAACTCGAAGAAAAAAAAATGTTTCTTTTGATGTCCCATTTGAAGAAACCCTTTTGTTTCCAGGTCGAACCCTTTCCACAGTGGGTTCTACCTGGAAACAAAATTGTATTTTTTTTGCTAAATGTTGCTAATTTTACCACATTTTTATTTGACATTCTAAGTTTTTGCGAAGAGTGTTATTTTAAGGGGAGACGTCATTATGTCCAGCTGTTTTCATCGACACAAGACAGTTGATTAGAAACGCAGCATTTTTAAATGTCGACAAAAAAAAGAAACGACTAAATGTTAATGGAGGCATAACTATTGTCTCACTTGTTAGAGCATGCCGCTTATAGGCTTTCATTTAGGGGATATAGTCAAGCATGTGAAAGAAAAAGTTGCTGAAACCAGTCCTTACAAGTTTGATTTGAATAGTAAGATGTGTGCCTTCTCCCTGTCTTGGAACAATGGGGAGAAGAACAGTTGTAATCGCAAGTGCCTACTAAACAACTGTTAAAACCTAGATACAATATGCGTAGAACTATTTTTCTTCTGTAATTATTCATTCTTAAATATTTTAAAGGGAGTTGGACAAAGTTCTGAGGAAAGGAGTACATCATCAATGTCTTCACGTAATTGTTTCAGTAAAACAGACAGGCGTGTAAGTTTGTCTTTAAAGTGGGCACTTTTTTTCTGAAAGCAACTGTTTTAAACTGACCTTGTATGTTCATGGAGTGTTGATGAAGGTCACATGGAGGGCCTAATCCTAACATACCCACTTCAGTTTAATGCATGTGACGTGTGTTGTTATGACAGGTAATCTGTGTGTTAAGTTGAAGTGATGACTTTAACTGCAGCGTTCTGTTCATCTCGCTCTCAACAAGTTTGTTGATGATATCACAACACAACCAGCTTTCATCAAAAACTTGAAGTTACGCTACATTCTAAAATGAGTACTGTTTGTCATTTGGGGTTACTGAGATTTTTAACTCATCAGTTTTGAACCCTTGTTCCCCTCTACCATCCATACCTACCTGTTGTACTGTATGAAGTGTGTCAGTGTGGTGACTGATCCCAACTCAGAGGCGGAACAGATACTGTATACCAAATGTGATTTTCTTGCCATTTCTATTTTTCATAAGCACAACCAGGTGAACACAGTCTGGACAGTGATTTACATAGGATACTGGCCTTATGAATAGTTTATTTTAAAATGAAACAAAAGGAACGAACAATTGTTTTGTGTACTGTATGTTTCTATAACACTTTAATAACAATGCCTTTAAAATGAGGTTATTTCAGGTCATCACTAGACTCCTATTGGTGCTATATTATTGTTCAATTGTTTTCTTATATTTCATATTTTGTTTGCATGGTATGTTAATATTGAGTCAAGCTGTATATAACATGTTTAGCTGTCCCCCGGCTTGTTTAGTGTATAGCTGTCTAGTCTCATAACCCCATGTAAAGCTTTTGATCATGTTAGAGATGAGAAATAAACTGCCCTAATTGTATTATTTGTACTTTGTCTGTGTTGTCAGTCTGTCAGTTGATGTATGTATTATACTGTGAATACTGTGTGCCCGGTGTGAGTGAGCTTGTGGGCGCTCTGGCAGGCTTTTGACAATACAATATTTTTTTGATTTAACCTTTATTTAACTAGGCAAGTCAGTTAAGAACAAATTCTTATTTACAATGACGGCCTACCCCGGCCGAAGCTGGGCCAATTGTGCGCTGCCCTATGGGACTCCCAATCGCGGCCGGTTATGATACAGCCTGAATTCAAACCAGGGTGTCTATAGTGACGCCTCTTGCACTGAGATGCAGTGCCTTAGATTGCTGTGCCACTCGGGAGGCCGAGTGATGCATACTATTGCTGAGATTGTGGAAGTGTCTGTAAATTCAACAGGTCATAGTTCAGGTGGTAAAAAACGAAATCCTATTTCTCCTAGTGGGCCCATAAGTGGGAACCATGAGTGGTCGTGCAGAGGTACCTTGGAGGGAGAAAATGAAGTGGATGTTCAGTTTGAACCAAATTGTGTGTCGAGTGGAGATGAGAAGAATTGTATTACAGTGGCAAATGCAAAAGGAAATAAGAGAAGTAAAGTCGTAGTGTAATCTAGTAAATCCAACCTAGTTCTGATTATTTTTTGGTTAGAGTAAGGGTTTTCAATCTATGTAGTTACCTGGGAGATCTATAAATCTATAAATATAGTGGATGCGTTGGATGAGGTGGCGTCCATGAGAGTAACGAGAAGTGGGCTTATTTCGTTTTTTTTGTGTATCTATGGAACAGAAGGAGAGTGCTCTGCGCTTCAGGAAGATATCGGATTGGAATGTGTCGTGTGTGAATCTTCGAAGCAGGGCGCCTATCAAGGCTGTTATCTCTGGGGTGGCGCTAGAAGTAAAAGGAATCAAGTGTTAGGAGCACACCGACTGACCCATATGCTTTTTTTTTTGATGAAGAGTCTCTCCCTTCTCACGTATATTTGGGTTTTACGACATATCCTGTGAGAGCCTTCGTGCCCAAACCAATGCAGTGTGATAGATGCAAAATTTGGTCACGTGTCAAGTGTATGTAGACAGGAGAGCATAAATGCTGCAATTGTGGTGTGCATGCACCGCATGCACCCAAATGTCTGAAGTGTCCTGTCTGGGTGAATGAGACAGAGGTGGTAAGAATAAGGGGTGAAAAGCAGGGCCCATCTAGCTTGCCTGGAGTTGAGACGCTTGGCGGTGCGGAGATATTCCAGATTCTTGTGGTCTGTCCACACGAAGAACGGATGTTCCGCCCCCTCGAGTGCATCCACTGCTCCAGCGCCATCTTCACCTCGATAAGCTCACGATTCCCCACATCGTAGTTCCTCTCTGTGGTGTTGAAGCAACGGGAGAAGAAGGCGCGGGGATGTAACTTGAGGTCCAGGGCAGAACGCTGGGACAAGGCAGCCCCTACTCCGACATTTGAAGCATCGACCTCCACCACAAACTGGCGGGACGGGTCAGGATGAACCAAGATGGGAGCTGTTGTGAAACTGTGTTTAAGATCCCACAGCTTGGGACCACGTGAACGGACAGGGGTGAAGCTAGGGTGCTGTAACCCGGTGATAGAAGTTGTGATAGAAGTTGGCGAATCCCAGGAAACGTTGCAGTTTCACTCGACGTAGGCTGGGGCCAATCCACCACCACTCTCACCTTCCCGGGATCCATCTGTACTCTCCCTGCAGCAATAATGTAACCCAGGAAGGGGATGGTGGAGCGATGGAATTCGCACTTCTCTGCTTTCACAAAAAGCTGGTTCTCCAGGAGGTTTTGGAGAACCTGTTGGACGTGGAGCAGGTATTCTTGGGAGGAGAGGGAGAAAACGAGGATGCCTTCTAGGTAGATGAAGACAAACTGGTTCAACATGTCGCAGAGAACATCATTCACCAGAGCCTGGAACACAACAGGGGCGTTGGTAAGGCCAAATGGCATGACCAGATACTCGCGGTGACCGCTGGTTATGTTGAAGGCAGTCTTCCACTCGTCCCCTTCCCGTATCCGCACCAGGTGTTAGGGCAGCTTGGAGAACACGATGGCCCCCTGGAGTGTCTCCCCCGGAACGCTTCAATGGTAGTGTCGGGCGTTTCTCGCTTAGTGTTCCCTCGTCATCGAGCTGCAGCCCTCCTCCTTCCCCTTGGATCGCTCTAAGATAGCGTGCCTCATCTGGGATGCCCAGCTCGGACGCCAGGGTAGCGTCCTTAAAGCTCTCATCGGCCCCAGAGACGATGAGTACCTGGAGAGATTTCGACTGGTTCCCCCAGAGCAAGATTGTATGAAAAGGGGTGTGAGTAAGGGGAGAGGAAAAGTTCTCCGTATGGCCCACCAGACTACTCGCTCCTACCAGTGAGCCTGGTCTTTTAGTGGACAGGTGGCCACGAAATGACCAGTAGTCCCGCAATACAGGCAACTCTTTCTGTGAAGGCTGTATAGCCATTTGGCTGGGGACAGCCTAGGTCTGCCTAGTTGCATTGGCTTGGGAAGTCGGGTAGCCTTGGGTTCTCTCAGCAAAGGGACCGTCAGGGACTTCCGGGATGTCTTGGAGGCGAGGTGGAAGCCTTGGTCGGGCGAGAGAAATCAAACCTCCTTTCCTTCCTTCACTCCCGTAGTCTCCCATTGATCCGAATGGTCAAGGCAATGGGCGAGTCGAGATCCGTCGGTAGTTCCTGGGCTGCAAGCTCGTTCATTACTTCCTCCGATACTCCGTGCAGAAACATGTCAAACAGCGCTTCCAGGTTCCAGGCACTCTCAGATGCCAACGTGCGGAAATCCACCGCATAGTCTGCCACACTGCGGGAGTCTGGGAAGTTACCCTCGTGGTAGGCTGCCTAACAGACAACCCTAACAGACAACCCGGGACAACCCGTGTTCACCGCTCGGTCTTGGCGTTCGGCCAAGGTCTGGACCCTTTCCATAAGGTCATGAAGCTACTCCCCGTGCCTTCCAATGGTAGCTCCTTGGGAGGAGATGGTGTTGCGGAGCTGGTCCGAGTCTGCTGGGTCAGTCATGGCAAGTTCGTACTATCACGTTTCAGGGAAGACCCAGATGCAGACAATGTCAAAGTAACAAAAGTTTATTACTAGAACAGGGGACAGGCAAAACGACAGGTCAAGGGCAGGCAGAGGTCAGTAATCCAGATCAGAGTCCAAAAGGTACAGAACGGCAGGCAGACTCAGGGTCAGGGCAAGCAGGGGTCAGTAATCCAGGGTGGTATAGCAAAGGTACAGAACGGCAGGCAGACTCAGGGTCAGGCCAGGCAGAGGTTAATTAATAATCCAGGGTGGTGTGATAAGGTACAGAAACGGCAGGCAGGCTCAGGGACAGGACAGGCAGAGGTCAATAATTCTGGCAGAAGGTGGACTTTGTAGCGTTTATTACATTGCTTATCAACTGCACAGCGCACACAGAGTGGAAATCTGAGAAAATGGGTATCATTGTGAGTGCGGTTGATTGTTTTTGGGGACTCAGGGATTTTACAGCAGAGGCATTACAAAGAATTCTGTCGATGAATGCTCCGTCCTCACAGGCAGCTAAGCCTGTTTAGGGATGTGATTTGAACTGTTACTGAAGAAGTGAGATGGGTTCAATAGGTGGCGGCAATAGACCAATAGGTGTAATCTGCCATAAAAACTTAAAGAAGAAGAAGTGGGAGCCATAGCCTGTTGTGTATACTCCAAGCCTGTAGATGACAGCAACGTTAATGTTCAGCTACCTTCTAACCGTACAACAAGAGCTAAGAGGAAGGAACAAGGCACGTAAGAATTAAAACGCCGGTGAACGGCGAGAAAGTTTGGTGTATCCACAAGTTTTAACCTTTTTGTAATTTGATTCAACCAGTGGAAGATTAAGAAAATGTAAGTTCAAAAGCGTGTTTCACGGAAATTGATAATGCACAGTAGAACTACCCAGCGAAAATGAATAGTGTATCTAGTGTTAGCGATGATGTCGTTGTTGAAGGATAGGTGTCTTTGATAGCTAACAGCTAGCTCTCGTATTGTTAGGTTAGCTGTTTCGGATTAGCTCAATATTAGCTAAGCTGGTAAACTCTGTATAACGTGACGCTAACATTATATGACTAACGTTAGCTGGCAACGATCACTGTCAACTACGTCAAAGTTTATGATGGTTTAACACGGCAATTTAGCTAATAGGGCGTAAAGTTAGCAAACGTTAGCTAAAACGTTGACGAGCTACTAGTAGCTGTCTAGCCATGAAGAACATTGATCGTGCGTGTCTTAGCTAGCTAACTAAGATGTAAATGAGCTAGATGTTTCTTTGTTTGTTCCTTCTTCCCTAAAACTTTCATATTATTCTCATCTACCAAGCTAGAAGATGGCTGTCAACGTTTACTCCACATCTGTGACCGGCGACAACCTTAGTCGCCATGATATGCTTTCTTGGATCAACGAGTCTGTACAGATGAACTACGCCAAGATTGAGCAGTTGTGCTCAGGTCAGTAAGAAATCACGTTAGCTAGCTAATTCAGCTGATCTAGATCAAACCAGAAATATGTCCATCGGCATAGCTAACTAGCCTGTGATGGCCGTTCCGATGGTTCATTCAAAGCGTGGTAACGTTATTTTCGACAAACCTTTATATGGAGATGCATACCTTGTCTTTTAAACTCCCTGTTTCCAGTTGCAGGTGGAACTAAAAAAAAAATAGAATAAAAATAATTTCTTACTCAATACAGAAAGTGCATTTAATATTTTTCAGAATATTAAATTGCAAGTTCCACCTGCAACTGCAGAATAACGTTTATAAGACACCTGTGGCATCAGAATAGAGAACCAAGAAAGTATCACCAGGAAAAGGTTGGATGGAAGTTTTGTTAAATCGTATTGTCAATGCACCCTTTGCTCGATCAATTATTACATATATCTATAACCAGTCTGGACGATGCTCAATTAAGACATAACTATAATGAGTCTGTTCTGCTTTTGCTATGTGCAGAAGGTTCAAGCCCGCTCGGCAACTAACTACAACACCATCAGCCTGTATGTGTAGCCCTATACCATGCATTCGAAAGTATTCACACCCCTTGACCATTTCCACATTTTTGTTTTCGTTACAGCCTTATTCTAAAAGGTATTAACATCTCATCAAAATACCCAGAATGACAAAGCAGAAACGTGTTTAGAAATTTTTGCTAATTCATATTAAAAAATGAAATTACATTTACACAAGAACTCAGACTAATTTCTCAGTACTTTGTTGAAGCACCTTTGGCAGCGATTAAAGGGGGCCTCTAGGGGTTCTGAGCTTTCTGATTGTTCTGGAACATATAAGGGGATAATGTATTATAATGTCTTGGGTGTGACGCTACAAGCTTGGCACAGCTTTATTTGGGTAGTTTATCCCATTCTCTGCAGATTCTTTCAAGTTCTGTCAGGTCGGATGGAGAGCGTTGCTGCACAGCTATTTTCAAGTCTCTTCAGCAAGGTTAGATAGGGTTCAAGTCTGGGCTCTGGCTGGGCCCCTCAAGGACATTCAGAGACTTGTCCCGAAGCCATTCCTGCGTTGTCTTGGCTGTGTGCTTAGGGTCGTTGTCCAGTCGGAAGGGGAACCTTCGTCCAGGTTTCCTCCAGATGTGACGCTTGGCATTCAGGCCGAAGAGTTTAATCTTGGTTTCAGGGTCCTTTAGGTGCCCTTTGGCAAACTCCAAGTGGGCTGTCATTTGCCTTTTACTCTACCATAAAGGACTGTTTGGTGGAGTGCTGCAGAGATGGTTGTCCTTCTGGAAGGTTCTCCCATCTCCACAGAGGAACTGGAGCTCTGTCAGAGTGACCATCTGGTTCTTGGTCACCTCCGTGACCAATAATGGGGTATTGTGTGTAGATTGAGAAGGCTGTAACGTAAGAACATGTGGAAAAAGTCAAGGGGTCTGAATACTTTCCGAATGCACTGTATATTTATCTACCGCCATCTTGGAAACTACTCCCCGTACATCGAAATTGTACTCCCCACAGATAAGTGGCTTTGGCTGTCATAGGACATTTAGGCAAGAGGTAATGTCAAGAGCAGAGGAAAAAGTACCCCATTTCTATACTTGAGTAAAAATAAAGATGCCTTAATAGAAAATGATTAAAATAAGTGTCACCCAGTAAAATACTACTTGAGTAAGTTATAAATTATTTGGTATTAAGTATAGTTAAGTATCAATTGTGATTGCTAAAATATACTTATGTATCAAAAGTATGGATCATTTCAAATTCCTTATTAAGCAAACCAGGCGGCACCCCCCAAAAATGACTAAAGTAGTACTTTAAAGTAGTTTTACTTAAGTACTTCACACTGATTATAGCCTATAAAATTTGAGACATGATCAGCTGTTCATTTAATAAATGATTTATCACATTCACACAGGTGCTGCTTACTGTCAGTTCATGGACATGCTTTTCCCTGGATGCATCCCTTTGAAGAAGGTAAAATTTCAGGCAAAACTAGAGACTGAGTTCCTCCACAACTTCAAACTTCTGCAGACCAGTTTTAAGAAGATTGGGGTTGACAAGGTGAGTGTTTCCGAGTGTCTAACTCAGTGTGTACTTTCGGCTATTGCAGTATTCCTAAAAGATCACATTACTGCCATTTTTGCCATTGAGATTGACACTTTTTAAACAATTTCCAGATCATTCCTGTGGATAAATTGATAAAAGGCAAGTTCCAGGACAACTTTGAGTTTGTGCAGTGGTTCAAGAAATTATTTGATGCCAACTACGATGGAAAGGAGTATGACCCACTTGGTGCTCGCCAGGGCCAGGACACTGCTCCTACTCCCAACCCAGGGCAGGTCGCATCCAAGCCAAGAAAGCCCACCACTGGTGAGGAAGAAAAATGTAGAATTTCTAACATGTTGATGAATATAACATAAATACCTA
Organism: Oncorhynchus masou masou; assembly: GCF_036934945.1. Classification (NCBI taxonomy): domain Eukaryota; kingdom Metazoa; phylum Chordata; class Actinopteri; order Salmoniformes; family Salmonidae; genus Oncorhynchus; species Oncorhynchus masou. Next base: position 32,304,223 of record NC_088244.1, read on the forward strand.
ATTGAAAATATAGCTACACGCAACAACGGGGGGGGGGCGCGCGCGCATCTAATCCAAGTTACTCCCAGTCAGCCGGTGGAACATACATTGTTCCTGTCTTTGATGCTTGATCCCTTAAATGCATACTGTATGCATCTCTATTTCAGTACAGTTCCACGGCTCCCCACCTCTTATCAGACCAGCGGCGATAGTGGGTAAGGTGGTTTAATGGTCAAACGGGGATCTCCAATGGGCACCTATGGTGGGCTTTCATGGTCACACTGTGGAAATGACTTTTTTGTTGTTCTAAGGCTAGGTCATAGATAGCCTACTAAATTAAGAGAGGCTATGTCATAAACATCAAAGTTCCAGAATGGGCTGAAAATGGCAGCCATGTTGGTCAGGGAGAAATCCAACCAGTCTAATTGGAAGGAAGGGCAGGAGAGGCATAATCCTGATTATACTTATGCAGGAAAATAAAAGGAGTGGAATATCATCAGCTGTTAGTGGCGGTCTCAGACGTTCCCGCAGGTGAAGAATCGGATGTGGTCCTGGCCTGGTTACACGTGCTCTGCGGTTGTGTCCTATTGGACGTACTGCTAAATTCTCTAAAATGACATTGGAGGTGGGTTATGGTACTGAAATTAACATTCAATTCTCTGGCAACAGCTCTGGTGGACAATCCTGCAGTCAGCATGCCAATTGCACTTTCCTTCAACTTGAGACTTCTGTGGTGTATTTTCGAGTGGCCTTTTGATATCTCCATCACCGGGTGCAACTGTGTAATGATCATGCTGTTTAATCTGCTTCTTGATATGCCACACCTGTTAGGTAGATGGATTATCTTGGCAAAAGAGATACTAACAGGGATGTAAACAAATTTGTACATAACATTTGAGAGAAATAAGCTTTTTGTGTGTATGGAACATTTCTGGGATGTTTTATTTCAGCTCAGGAAACATGGGACCAACACTTCGTGTTGCGTTTTATATTTTTATTCAGTGTATGTGACACAGTATCAATAGTTGTTGCATTTCCAACTATGTCTAAGTCCTATCATCAACTGATTTCAACCAGTGTATGGCTGTGTAGGGTCCTATAAAATCAGTTAAATCCACGTTGCGGAGAAAGTGGACAGAATCCAGACATTAAAATGGAATTCAATATTCCAAAATGTATTGAACTTAGTAGGAAATCGACTAAATCTATTGCATTTATTAGAAAATGCCTTAATTTGCCCAAGATGATCATAAGACGTGAATAAAATACATTATTGATTTCATATTTTGCCGTTTGTCTACCACTTTGTGTCGCCGTTAGCGATGATGCTAATGTCATGTCAACCATGTTCTGGTGGATGGAAAGGCTTTCCCCAAACACTTCTTGGTTAACTGTTAACTACAAAGTGGCCTATACCTACCTGGCAGAATATGATTATTTGCACCAATCCAGTGGCCATTTGTTTAGCAAACTCGAATCACATGAGCGCTACAGAAACATTGCTTACCAGACAATGATCTCTGGCTGTTGCACAGTTGAATTAAAGGGCAACTACACTAAATGTCTTTAGATTTTTTTTTTTTCCGATGCACACCTCAAGTGGTCTCCTGATGTGGTTTAAGCATTGCTGTTAACTTAGAAAAACTAAATTGGGTGGTTTATTAAAAAAGCAATGTTGAGAGCTAAAACTAGGAAAAATGGAAACCTAGTAAAGAAATAAAATAAACAGATTTTAACGGGCTCTAGCTGTGCATTGACTGCATTTGTTTGAATGGCATATTGACAGTTAATTAGAAAAATGTATGGAATCATTCCTCTAAAACTGTCTGGCTAGCTAACAGAGTGCAGATGCATTCTTCAAATTCATTATTTTACTCTTATCACAGCACTGGAAAACCATTTAAGTCATGATGAGACAGTGGATTGTCCAGTCAGATGGAACAGAGTAACTAGGCATTTTAAGGTCATAGATTTAGCCGGTGGTAACTTGTGGAATAGACACCAGCTGGAATGCGGTTTTAACCAATCAGGATTAGACCCACCCCTTGTATAAAGTTGACTGACCCCTCTGACAAATGGCTGACCTTTATCCTATCATACGTAGGTTCATGTCCATTCCAGTATTCTATAGGCTAGGAACTGGAGTCAGTGGGTATAAATGTGCAATTGTGTGTCTAAGGTTGAGTGCATGGACACAGTCCACTGTTATTATTCTGTCCTAGTTTGCCAACTTGTGATTTGTATTGGATCCAGCTCCCACGAGGTCTACAACGGCAGTAACCAAACCCCCGCCCAGGTCAGCAGGGAGTGCCTTGCGGAGGCCCGGAGGGGCAGAGGACGTGGAGAGGGTGGAGCTAGCCCAGGAGGTATGTTCTTTCAGAGGGTCACTGCTAAAATGAGTTGTTGTGATGAGACACAATGAGATTTCCCCTCAATCTCCTGTCCGACTTTTGTGTGCTCGGTCAACAGTTTATTGAAATTGAAGCTTGTTTAGTTGTAACATGAGTCATGACAGCCCTGCCCAGTCGTTCCCCTGTCACTTTTATGTATTCTCTCGCCTCAGGTCAGTTCCCTGAAGGCCACTGTCCAGGACATGGAGAAAGAGAGAGACTTTTATTTTGGAAAGCTGAGGTCCATTGAGGTCATCTGCCAAGAAGTGGATGGAGAGGCGGATACGACGATGCAGAAGATTATGGATGTTCTATACGCCACTGATGTGAGTGAAACTTCACAGGAATACTCTGACCGACACATCTGAGAGACTCCGTCTTCTGCATTTCTATACATGTTTCATAACCGATCATTATCTGTAGTAGGAAACCAATGTAGCGTTGTATTTGAATATTGAAATCCAAATTTTGTTTCCTGCTAACAGGAGGGGTTTGTTATTCCTGATGCTGAAGGAGAAGAACCAGAAGAGTTCTGATGAAAATGGACACAACTGCAGTTTATACCTTAATCACACACTTTTCAATACACACACACAAGTTTGCATGTGCAACGTTCATACACACTCTTTGGGTCTAATGAACATGCACTTACTCACACTGTGGATTAAGTTGCCTCTGGATTATACACTGCCTGCCACCTTGGTCCAAGTGTTTATTGGACCAAGTGTTTTTTTGTTTTTTTTGGACCATAAAATACATTTCAGAGACCCTGCTGATCCAGCCACCAGAGAAGAAGAACCCTGGATAAAATTCCAATGGGTCCTTATTTTCTGGGGGTTTTCTGCCTTGTTCTTATTCTGGCCTTTTCTGTGCCTTTTAAATTTAGGCCTGTTACTTTTGAAATATGTTCAGGTTGTCTTTTTATTCCTTATATATTTCCAATTGACCTAAACAGTACTGTACTAGATTATTTTGATATGATATTTGCAAATATGAGTAATTCTTAAATATATATATGAATGTTTACTCTGCCAATTGAAATGATTGTAATTTTTATGGTATGTTTACACACATTCATTATATACTTAAGAGTTAAAATTTGTGGTTTAGGCGATCAGCATTTGTATTTAGTTTGTATCTCCGCAGGTATTCATCACATTACTTTTTTGATTTTTCAATGAAATGAAGTGTTTTTATTGAGCACCTTAAATAAAAAAAGAATGTACTTCTTACTTAAAAGCAAAATTCTAAGACCCATTCTGCCATTTGTGTATTGTATGTAGGCTAGAGTTGCACTCCACTTACCTATGTTCTGAGTTACTTCCTCATGTAAGCCAAAGACAGGATGTATGGTTGCCAGTCCACACAGTGAAGAAATACATCCCTCGAGTCTACAGTTAGAGCAGAACTATACACTCTTAGTAGGGGAACTGAGAGCTCTATTCGTAGGAAGTCTGCTTGTGAACTTAGTAGCAATATAAGGCTTCTACAGGCATCACTTTTCTTTAAAAATTAAGGTTTGATTGGAAAAACTAGATGTGTTTATAGGTTGAAGAAATAGCTTGTTTTAATTTCTGTGATGTTATTAACTGAAATTGAATTAGAATGTGTATTTATGTGCTCGTTAAAATGTCCTGACGTACATTTGCGTTGCTATTGGCAGTTGGTTCTAACTGCACTTCCCCAAGGCCCGGTGGGCCTCATTCACCAGCAGTAAACCCAAATCAGAACAGTGACATAAATGTAAACCTGCCCAGAGTAAAGGGCCATAAATAAAAACAAATGTCTAGAAACCCACTGGGTGGCAAGGTGTACTTCAGTCAAATCAAATTTTATTTGTCACATACACATGGTTAGCAGATGTTAATGCGAGTGTAGCGAAATGCTTGTGCTTCTAGTTCCGACAATGCGGTAATAACCAACAAGTAATCTAGCTAACAATTCCAAAACTACTACCTTATAGACAAGTGTAAGGGGATAAAGAATATGTACATAAAGATATGAGTGATGGTACAGAGCGGCATAGGCAAGATACAGTAGATGGTATTGAGTACAGTATATACATGAGATGAGTGTAAACAAAGTGGCATAGTTAAAGTGGCTAGTGATACATGTATTACATAAAGATGCAGTAGATGACAGAGTACAGTATATACATAAACGTATGAGATGAATAATGTAGGGTATGTAAACATTAGGTAGCATTGTTTAAAGTGGCTAGTGATATATTTTACATAATTTCCCATCAATTCCCATTATTAAAGTGGCTGGAGTTGAGTCAGTGTGTTGGCAGCAGCCACTCAATGTTAGTGGTGGCTGTTTAACAGTCTGATGGCCTTGAGATAGAAGCTGTTTTTCAGTCTCTCGGTCCCAGCTTTGATGCACCTGTACTGACCTCGCCTTCTGGATGATAGCAGGGTGAGCAGGCAGTGGCTCGGGTGGTTGTTGTCCTTGATGAGCTTTATGGCCTTCCTTTGACATCGGGTGGTGTAGGTGTCCTGGAGGGCAGGTAGTTTGCCCCCGGTGATGCGTTGTGCAGACCTCACTCCCCTCTGGAGAGCCTTACGGTTGTGGGCAGAGCAGCTGCCGTACCAGGCGGTGATACAGCCCGATAGAATGCTCTCGATTGTGCATCTGTAGAAGTTTGTGAGTGCTGCGCCTTCTTCACGATGCTGTCTATGTGGGTGGACCAATTCAGTTTGTCTGTGATGTGTATGCCGAGGAACTTAAAACTTACTACCCTCTCCACTACTGTTCCATCGATGTGGATAGGGGGGTGTTCCCTCTGCTGTTTCCTGAAGTCCACAATCATTTCCTTAGTTTTGTTGACGTTGAGTGTGAGGTTATTTTCCTGACACCACACTCCGAGGGCCCTCACCTCCTCCCTGTAGGCCATCTCGTCGTTGTTGGTAATCAAGCCTACAACTGTTGTGTCGTCCACAAACTTGATGATTGAGTTGGAGGCGGTCGTGGCCACGCAGTCATGGGTGAACAGGGAGTACAGGAGAGGGCTCAGAACGCACCCTTGTGGGGCCCCAGTGTTGAGGATCAGCGGGGTGGAGATGTTGTTGCCTATCCTCACCACCTGGGGGCGGCCTGTCAGGAAGTCCAGTACCCAGTTGCACAGGACGGGGTTGAGACCCGGGGTCTCGAGCTTGATGACGAGCTTGGAGGGCACTATGGTGTTAAATGCCGAGCTGTAGTCGATGAACAGCATTCTCACATAGGTATTCCTCTTGTCCAGATGGGTTAGGGCAGTGTGGTTGAGATTGCATCGTCTGTGGACCTATTTGGGCGGTAAGCAAATTGGAGTGGGTCTAGGGCGTCAGGTAGGGTGGAGGTGATATGGTCCTTGACTAGTCTCTCAATGCACTTCATGATGATGGAAGTGAGTGCTATGGGGCGGTAGTCGTTTAGCTCAGTTACCTTAGCTTTCTTGGGAACAGGAACAATGGTGGCCCTCTTGAAGCATGTGGGAACAACAGACTGGGATACTTGTCATACTGGGTGGTGTCAATTCTGCCACCGGTCGGCAACATGGCAGCCCTTTGTGTGGGCCGGATGCTGTTCCTGATCGGGCTCCCTGCCTGCACCCTGGGGGTTCGCAATAGGGAGCACCTGCCTTGTGGGGACCACTGTGAGGCAGGGGACCTGAGCGGCGGTGGTGGTGTGGACCCTATCCGTGTCTTGATTCTGTATGTCCCGTTGAGCCAGCGCCATCATCTGTGTCTTCATGTTGCCCTCTCCCTCCCCTGTTGGCACCAGGGGCTTCCTGACGGCCGCTCTCCTCATTCTGAGCTGGGCTATGTCATTTTCTCTGATCAGAATATACAGGTCCTCGTCTAGATCTTCCATGTGGGGTTTTCCTCTGTCTCTCACTGACCCCCATCCTTGCATGTTGATCTGGTTTCTGTTTCCAGTGACTTGGCCCCACTAATCTGCCCATAAAGTTATAGTCTGGCTTGTCTTTTACAGGCACAAAGCTTCTCCTGCAGGTGAATGAGGCCCACAGGGCCTTGGGTAACTGCAGAGGTTATTTGTCTACAACATGTCATTGGACATGTTATCCTGCATTCTATTGATCTCTTCATCCATAAGCTTCTCTGTGTCTGTCAAGATGCAAAACAGATTTGGATAACTGGTCATAATCTTTTCATGTAATGATTGTGTCAAATAGGCAGGACTCTGTCTCTCCCCTTCTGTCTCCCTAGTGCCATCTTTCTGTCATCAAGAGTGCAAGGTCTTTTTTATCAACAGAAAAAAGCTTGGAAATCTGGTCAGAATCTGGTTAAGTTTGATCTCCATAGATATCAATGATTTATGTTAGGACCATCTCTCACATTGTGACATCACCAAAAGAGCATTGTTCTTCTGTGAGCATTTGTGTCTGTGTTAAAGGTGGAAAGCCATGACCAGTGTGAGCTTGTGGACTGTCACAGAGGAACTGTGAAGATGGCCAACCTTACAAGGTCAGACAGTAATATCAATATAAAGCTAGTTCACATTGGGACTTTAAATGTGTCTGATCACAAAATAGCATTTTGAATTGCTGGGTGTTCATTGTGTCCATTGCCCGTGTTGTCACAGTTCCACCTCCGATGACAAGCAGAAACACACCACAGCTCCGGTAAATCCCGAACAAAGTGCATCTGCACACTGTTATGCTCCCTCGAAGTGCTCTGTTTCATTTACACAGACATTTCCATTCAAACTGCCTGGGTTTTTGCTGCCTTGTCACCCACATTTTCTATGCAGTTTTTAATGAATCTTGCCCTCCTAAGACATTTTCAAGTGAAAGATGGCTCACGTTGAGTTAATATCAAATGTGGAGTTAAGTATGACTGAGGTGCTTCATATCCTCCCCCCGCAGGGTATTTCAGGGGAGGCGGAGCGTTCAGGGAAGAGCAGTGACTCCGCGGAGGAGGACATGCCAGCTGAGGGGGGAGTGGAGAATCAGATCAACGAACAGCACCTTCGCCGCATTGAACGCATGTTCAGAGAGGCTGACACAGATGGAGGGGGGGGTGAGTGACCCGAACACCTCCCCATAACTAATAGTATACCACAGTATCATTTTTAGCCCAACCCAGTATCATTTTTAGCCTCCAGTGGATCCCTGCCAGTTTCACCAACCAGCTGCACATTTCTACATAGTGTTGTCATACAAACACACATGGGTCGTTCCATGAAATTAGTCCCATTTGATATTTTAAGTGAATTTTAAAAGCTAAAGTGCCAAAATTCTGTATTGTTGGGTTTAGAGCTTGCAAATAAGGTATTTTACTGTACTTGTTGTGCATGTGACATTAAAACTTGAAAATTCTGTATTTTGGCTACGACCTCTATGCACTGTGACTTTTATTAAGATTTTAACCCAAGTTTTCACCATCATTGTAAAGCCCTCGTTATTTTGTTTCTTTGACAGAGTCATTTCTGGAGATGATTATTATTATTTTTTTGTGATATATTTCATAGTGATTCATTATGAGGGAAAATAACAAAAACAACCCCGTCCCTCAATTTAAGGTTGATCCCGTTACGTGAACTGAACTCTTGTTTGAGCATGGCGAAACTATTCCTTTTTAAATATTTTTTTCCAAAAGAAACATTGAACATCTAACAGTAAAATCACAGTGATAAAAGCAGGTGAGCTGGTTCTATCCCCATTAAAAAACTGCAAACCCGACTCTCCACCCTATGGCAAAATGTGTGGAATCGCAGCAAGCTTACTGTAAAACAACATTTTCTCTATGCCCCATGGCAAAATGTGTAGAATTGCATGTACTTCAAAACGAAACATGTTTTGCTCTTGCAAGGTGGGGGGGGGGGGGGCTCCCAAACACAATTTTGCTAAGGGCCCTGAATAGGCTAGTGCCAGCTCTGACTGCATGTGTGGGTATGGATGTGGGTATGCAGACCCGCCAGCCACTGTGGCCCCTCATGATTTTTTGTGGACCCCACCCCAATCTAAGTTTCCCATCCCTGCAGGATCGAAATATTTTAACAATTTAAACTTTTTTTGTGAAGCTTGCTTTCAATTGCCTGTCCCTGTTGCACACGACAAGCTTCCATTCCTCCTGGAACAAGGTGATTTAAGATGAAATCGTCAACCCTGTTACTTTATTTGGCACATAATAGGCACTTACTATTTATTTTATCTTTATTTAACTAGGCAAGTCAGTTAAGAACAAATTCTTATTTTCAATGACGGCCTAGGAACAGCGGGTTAACTGCCTGTTCAGGGACAGAACGACAGATGTGTCAGACCTTGTCAGCTTGGGGATTTGAACTTGCAACCTTTCGGTTACTAGTCCAACACTCTAACCACTAGGCTACACTGCCGCCTCACTATAGTGATTTTGGGGGGGGGGAAATTGGGTTTTAATTGGTTGAACATGTGTTCTTCATCACAGAATGTGAATATTAAAATAAAACATCATCAAGTTACACTATCCAAAAGGGACACATTTTCTTAAACAATGTGTCATTCTCATTCTCTCTGTCAGGGTTGGATATGTCTCAGTTCCGAGATGCGATGAAGAAGATCATGGGCGATGTGGATGACGAGGATGTGGACATTATCTTTATGAAGGTGGACACCAACTGTGACGGCAGAATGGACTGGGTGAGAGAGCAAAACGACAATGAACAGGAGTGCTGTTTTGTCGTCAGTTGACCAAACTCTGGTGTGTGACAAACACGTAAACACATTTACATTCTTACTCTCATAAACAACAACTTTGTGTGGTTTCAGGTTGAATATCTGAACTACATGCTGTTAGAGTACAGAGAGAAAGACTCTTTGCAGCAGCAAAACAGGCCAATCTACTTTCCCAAACCACTCAAGATTGTGCCTGTGTAAGTGGTATTTCATTGGCTATGTTCTACAGGTTCCTAAGTAGTATATGTGCAGTGTATGCATCCTTTCATTTTTCTGTGTCTCTGCCTGTGTAGTGCACACTGTGAGACCATTGTCCGGCTCCAGTTCTACCCATTCCAGCCCCCAGCCGGGGAGAAAAAGACAGACTCTGGGGAGCATGGCAGGGCCTCGGGGGGTTCTAAGGGCCGCGCCCACAGTGGACGCTACCTGTCAATCAGCCGTGATGGCGTTCTCAACTACTGGAGCGAGAGGTTCAAGCTGCTGCGCACAGTCAATGTGCGTATCAGCCATGTTCAAGCATTATATCACAAATAATCAATCAATTCATCTATTACAATTGAATTGAATAGCAATTCATATGTTTTCCCCAGACAATAATGTTTGATATGATGTGAAAACTCTGAAGTAATAGATGATGTTGACATGGATGGAGAAAAGACAGTTGTGAAACACTGCTATGTAATAGAACATCCCACCAGTAGGTATGCTTCATGTCATGCTTGTGGACCAGTAGGTATGCTTCATGTCATGCTTGTGGACCAGTAGGTATGCTTCATGTCATGCTTGTGAACCAGTAGGTATGCTTCATGTCATACTTGTGGACCAGTAGGTATGCTTCATGTCATACTTGTGGACTAGTAGGTATGCTTCATGTCATACTTGTGGACCAGTAGGTATGCTTCATGTCGTGCTTGTAGACCAGCAGGTATGCATGTCGTGCTTGTGGACAGCAGGTATGCTTCATGTCATGCTTGTGGACAGCAGGTATGCCTCATGTCGTGCTTGTGGACAGCAGGTATGCTTCATGTCATGCTTGTGGACAGCAGGTATGCCTCATGTCATGCTTGTGGACAGCAGGTATGCCTCATGTCATGCTTGTGGACAGCAGGTATGCTTCATGTCGTGCTTGTGGACAGCAGGTATGCTTCATGTCGTGCTTGTGGACAGCAGGTATGCTTCATGTCGTGCTTGTGGACAGCAGGTATGCTTCATGTCGTGCATGTGGACAGCAGGTATGCTTCATGTCGTGCTTGTGGACAGCAGGTATGCTTCATGTCGTGCTTGTGGACAGCAGGTATGCTTCATGTCGTGCTTGTGGGATGTTCTATTCTTTATCTGTGAAACATTCTTTACATGTTTTTCTCTGCTCTAGATAAGTCAGATGCAGCACACAGTGGCCCAGCCCGTCTGGGTGACAGACATGGTCTGCCTGAGCAACATCAACCAGCTCTGCATCTCCTCCACAGGGCGAGACGTAGGTGTGTCTGTGGGAATCTCTGTACAAACATTTGTATACATGAAAACATTTTGTTATGCAGTGATATTATGTTGTACAATGCAATAGCTACTGATTTATAGCTACTGTATGTTTGTTGAAGTGTTTGTACAGTGTGTTTGTTTTTCTCTCACCAGAATTCTATGACATCAGTGCCAGTAAGTGTGACATAGTGTTCTCCCTGTCGGAGCTGGAGGCCAACGTGGAGGTGATGGACTACTGGTAGGCTTTGTGTGTATTCCAAATGGCACCCTATTTCCTAGTGCACTACTATTATTATTGATTATTACTTCTGTTTAATGGAACATAATGACTTTTGCAGGCCTTTTTGTGAGAATAACCTTTTTCTCTCTGCTTCCTTCCAGGACAGATGGTAAGAGAGGAGTGTACTCCATTGGGGATGCCAGTGGCACCATATACATCTTTGTCTCCTCTGATGTGGTCCATAATGGCCTGTTCAACAGTGCTGCCTTCAAGACAGGTACTGGGTGAAAACATGCAGGTGAAGATGGTAGACGTACACGTGTTCATGCCAAAGACCAAACTCACTTCTTTGCCTCTTTTTCAGGAACAAACTATCGCATCCCTGTGTCAGCCCTGCTCAAAAACACCTCCAGCTCATTTCTCTGCTTTAGAGTCGTAAGTAGCCTATGTAACTTTTGTTTTTCCTGTTCACACTCTTTCTTCCCCTCTTTAGTTAGTTCTCTGTTTCATATCTTCCCCTTTTTTTTAAATGTTCCAGCCCAGCCACAATGACTGGATCCACCAGATCCGCTACATCCCAGAGTTGAATGCCATCGCCACCTGCTGTGCGGCAGACCAAACGTCCATGATCCTGACCACGCTGCCCCACTCACGCAAGTGTAAAATTCAGTACGCCCCCTTTCACGTTTTCCACGTCTTTATTTTTCAGTGTGTTTTACAGGACTGTTTAAAAACACACTGCATCTATATTTGAACTTTTCGTGTTGAAAAACACAATATCCCACGTATAAGTACAGTAATACACACACACTTAAAGTTAACAAAATATGTTTTGAGCAAAGTCGTTGTTTTGTTTTTGACACAACCACAAACGTCAAAGATTAATGCGTAGAAGGAGTTGGTCTGATGCAATGTCATCGGCCTCCCTCCTAGGTTGTGGGAACATCTTGTGCCATGTAATGTCATACCTAGCACCTCTTGAGATGTGCCTTTTGTTCAGTAAAACAGTTGCTAAATAGGTAAAGAAGAGGCTGGAGTGCCTCTTTAAAATGCCCTCAAATCTCTCATTTCTGATGTTCATTTCACGGATGAATATAATTGTCTTGTTTTTCTCTCTCAGAACTGCACTCTTTCACATGCAGAAGGGAATTCTGTGTTTTGACTACTCACCTGAGCTCAACGTTCTGGGTATGTGTAGAAGTCATTCTCCGTACAGTGCTGTTTATGATGTCTAAACCAATTACATATAAAGTCAGTTACAAAATTATTGCCACCCTTGATAAAGACTAGCAACAAATACTGTATAAAATAAATAATAAATGCTTATCTATATTGCATGCTCCAAACATTTTAAAATTATATTATTTTATATTAAAATCGAAAGCATGTTTTGATTCCACTGGTCCTGGGGTCCTTGTTAAGGTCAACAGCATCAGGAACTTTAGGAGGCAGACACTTCCAGTAACTCCAAGCACACATCAAAATCCACAAAGAAATGGTTAATTGACTACAAAAATCTACATTTTGCAATGGCCATTGACTTGAACCCCATTGAAAACCTGTGGTGTGAATGGAAGAGGACAGACTATAAGCGCAGACGAAGGATATCAAGGATCTAGAAAGATTCTGTATGGAACAATGGTCTAAGATCGCTCCCAATGTGTTCTCCAATCTCATTAAACATTACAGAAACATACTAAGGGCCATTATCCTCACAAGGGGAGGGTGCTGGAGTATTGAAAACAGAGGTGCCAATAATTCTGACCCCTATCTTTGAGTTTTTTTATTTTTATTACTTGTGAAACGAAATCTCTTTCTCTAAGCAAATGTATTAGTATAAAATAATATAATTTCCCTTTTTTTCATGCAATATAGCTCAGTATTTATATGACTTATTTTATACAGTATTCTGTAGCTGATCTTTCTGTAGCTGTCAATCTGGATATTATTGTTTTGATGCACTATCCCATGATGTGTGTTTGTCCGCGCTTGTTTTCCAATGTTCCAGTGACTGGATGCTTCGATCGGGTTGTGAGGGTCTGGAACCCCTATGTGACCAATCAGGCCACATCACAGATGAAAGGTCACAGCACCATCATCACTCACATCGCTGTCAACGGCAGAGACAACAAGATCATCAGTGTGTCCAAAGACAAGGTCAGATGTCCAGCATTATCACTACAGGGACACCCGTTGACTACTCAGATTTGTAATGCTCATTTAGACCACAAAACAGGTAAGGGTTGTTTCTTTCTGTTCCAGAATGTGCGGGTGTGGGACCTGCAGGACAGTGTCTGCCTCCAGAACATCCAATCCAGGAACGTCAACATGGGCTGCTTCCCCATCACCAGCACCTACTATAACCACACCAGTAACACCATGGTGATGGCTACGTACCTAGTGTGTGTTCGTTATTGCCTTTAACATGTGTACTCATACACACTCTATTGGTTGTACAAGGTTATTTGGTATTGCTGTGTATTTATTTCCTCATGTTTATGTTGTGCTGGGCAGATTGGAGTTCTGCGAGGGTCTATGGAGGATGCAAACTGCTCTGTACCCACAGCTACAACATCACATGAACAACCACTCTGTGCTGCTCTCTACAACTCCAACTTCAAACAGGTCGGTGCTGGTTCAATACTTGGGAGTGAGGCAAGGTCAGGTAAGGGATGATCATTCAACCTATTGAAGCTAGGTAAACCCATCTTCTCTCCACTGCTCTGTGCCCAGGTGGTAAGTGGGTGCCATGCGGGCGTGGTCAGTGTGTGGGACATCCTGACGGGGGAGAAGGTAATGCAGTTCCAAACGACCCCTGAGCGACCAGTTGAGGTCACTGCCATGGCATTCGACGGGCCCAAACGCCGCCTCATCACCGGGTCTAAAGACGGCACCCTGCGTCTCTGGAACTTCAACAACGGGGCTCTCCTTTCTGAACTGCCCCTGGTGGACAGCAATGAGGTACTACGCTGTATCCTGCAGGGCACTGGTCCCTAAGTGACAGACCAGACTTGTCTTTCTTACCACAATGCCGATCGACTACAGAAACAGTACTTACTGAAATGACTTGTTGGCAGGTTACAGGGATTCTGTACATCAACGAGAGGATTTATGTTTCAGGCTGGAGCAAACGGGTCATGTGGTATCTGTGAGTTCTTCATGTTTTTACATCTTTGGACTGTATGCAACTTTTAAGCACTTTTTTGGCTGGCAATTGGTCAACTTGTGTGGCTTTTGTATGTTGTATCTGTATTATTTGTATCGTTTGTGTCAGTATGTTTACTTCTTCCCATCTGTCTGTCTTTCCTCCTGTCTGTCCGTTCGTCCGTGTGTCAGGGACAATAAGGAGGAGGATAAGATGGAGCACCGCGTGTGGAACCAGTACCACTCAGACGACATCTATTCCATGCACGCCCACGGCAGCAAGATGCTGGTGACCGCCTCCTACAGCGGTGACGTCATTGTCTGGAACATAGATTCAGGGCAAGCCTTCTGCCGTTTCAACGCTAGCGAGAGCCCACTGCCCCTCTTACCCATACGGGTGAGGCGAGACACAATGGAGCGCTGCCATTTTTTTGTTTGTTCTTGCTAGAGACTGTACAAAAAAAGACCTCTGTTTGTCTGTTGATGTTCATGTTGAGTTTCTAATCAGGTGATAGAGAAACCAGGCCAGGTGGTGACTGTTATGAGTCCAGACGGTTTGGGGAAGGAGGATGAGGACGATGTGTGGCTCCGCTCTATGGTGGAATTTCTTGAGACTGTGAGCCAGACTCTCAACCCTCAGGCTCGTCGTCCCAGCTGTGCCAACCCTGCCCACACCAACGTCATACAGGTACACATGGAGTGTGTGTGTGTGTGTGTGTGTGTGTGTGTGTGTGTGTGTGTGTGTGTGTGTGTGTGTGTGTGTGTGTGTGTGTGTGTGTGTGTGTGTGTGTGTGTGGGTATGTACACTGACTTTAATACGCATGTGTGAGTGTGTGTGTACTGATGTAGAGGTGTGTGTGTTTGTGTCCCTCAGCAAATCAATCAAGCCCGGCGTTGCAGTATTCCAGAGCCCCCTCCTGATCCTGTGATGCAGGGGCCTCGCGCCAACATGCGGCATGTAAAAGAATGTTTCAGTGCTTCATCTCCCCTCTGCCGTTCTCCCCTCTGCAGTCTTCTGTGGTTTCCATGTATTGATGTATGGGTGTGCATGTTTCTATGCATCCCACAGGGCCGGAGGGGTAGCATCTCGGCTCCAGTCTCTGCTTTACTGCCCCAGCCGGTCACAGTCTCCATGGGTAGGCGGACGACACTGCTGCCCAGACGCAAGAGCAAAACCATCAACCTAGACGAGCTGGAGAAGCCTCGGTTTGCAGTGGAGAAGGTACTGGCTGGCTGACATGTACACTGTAACCTATCTGACAGTTTAACATTGTTCACCTTGATTACCGACAGAGGATGTCAATGACTGTCTCTCCCTCTCTTCCTCTCCCTATTTCTCTTTCTGACGAGCAGGTGTTGTTTCTGGCCACCCGTGAGCGTAGCCCTGACACGGCCATCCTCCTGACCAGCTCAGCAGACGGCTACATCTACGCCTGGTCTATCGGCCGTAACGGAGGGCTGCTGGGGAAATTCCGTGCCGTGCATAGCAAGGGGCCAGTCATCTGTGCCATGTCCACTGACAGACAGGACCAGATACTGCTCACTGGAGACAGCAACGGATACATCACGGTAGTACTGGAGGGTTTGGAGACCATAGAATAGTCCATGTGTTGTTTATCTATGTTGGCTACACCAACTGATGTCTTTGAGTGAAAGGGACAGTGGTGAGAAGTGATCAAGGTGGAGACATTGGCAGGATGTTTTACAAATCGACTATGGACTGATAGTATCTTTCTCTTCTTTTCTCTCTGTTTTTCTTTGTTCACGTCATCCCTCTACACCTGTATTTCCTTTCCCGCAGCTGTGGGACATTGAGAAGTACTGTTACCGTATGAGGGGTGGGGTGGCGGAGGAGGAATCATCCAATGAGGACTCTCTGAAGTTGCCTCAACTCATACCTCCCTACTGCAAAGTGGAGGGACCACGGAGGCTGGTGGTGGAGCAGGACAAAGAGGTAACTCAACAGCAGTAGCACACAGAACATAATGACACACCAAAATATTTGTTCAAGTTACAGAGCTTTAGGGAGGAGGGCAGGTTAGGATGAATGTGTAACAGATGTGAAACTAGCTAGTGGTCATTGATGATGTCACCTTCCGTAGACGGAACAGACTCTGTCATAAATAGATTTCCCACTAATTTTTATTATCCCTCTCTGACCAGATTTTGCAGGGATGGAGTGTGTCCCTGATCCCCCCTAGGCCCCTGAGTTCCTGGCGCTGCCACCTGAAAGGGATCGTTCATCTTGAGTATGTGGAGCGTTTCCGCCTCATCGTCACAGCCAGCCTGGACTGTAACGTACGTCTGTGGACCACCGCTGGCAGATACATCGGTAAGCACCACCACTACCACCACTGTAGTTACGTGTATGGTGTCATTAGTTTGAGAACGTCTTATGGTTCTATGTAATATGTTTTATCATCAGCCACAAGGGGGCAGTGTTGGTACGCTCCAACTACTGTATGTATACTAATACTGACAACTAGTGCCCGGTCTGTCTCTACATCTCAGGTACATTTGGGCAGGGCCTGTGGCGGGTGGGCGACCCCAAGGCCCTCCACACAGAGCTCCCAGTGGATCTGAAGAGGATGGGGTCCTGTCAGACACTTAAAGTCCTTAATGAGGGGAAGTACCCGCACTGGAGGTGAGGGGAAAAGTCCAAATGCGCAAGCCCTTCTGTCTCCATAATGTGAACTATATGGCTGATGAAAGGGACTTTCTACACACAAAAACATGCTAGTCATGCACTGTACCCATCATGCACTGTACCCATCATGCACTGTACCCATCCATGCACTGTACCCATCCATGCACTGTACCCATCTATGCACTGTACCCATCTATGCACTGTACCCACCCATGCACTGTACCCACCCATGCACTGTACACATCCATGCACTGTCTGAAGTTTGCCCGGTCATGTCATCTGTCTGCATCTCTTTGATGTCCTCCTATGCCTTCTTAGCTGTGCCAAACGCATCCTGGAGGGCCTGACTGCACAGAAGAGTCAGCAGTCGACAAAGTTTGGTGGGGTCACAACGCAGCTGAGGGAACTGGTTCCTACCGACCCACGGATCGTCAAGTACACCGACGAGCAGATTGAGAACACATGGAGGCTGTGGCAGGAGAAGGGAAGGCAGGTGAGTTACACATGCCATCCACACTCACAGTGGCCTACGTACATCAGATTAAAGTAAAGGACTGACTGCAACACACCTGTGTGGTTACTGTGCCTAACGATCGAGTGTTGCTTCAACTGTCCTTCCCTCAGACCAGCAGCATTTTAGGACGAGCATACAAACAGAAAGTGAGACATCACCTTCCGTCCTGTACCCCTGACCTCCAGACAACCTTCAGCAGTCAAGAGCAGGTAAGACTCATACCTTAAAGAGCCTACAACTAACTCTATGGGACCGTTTCCTGGCCTTAGATGTGTAGTTCTCTGTCATTTTTGAGAGAGTATAAGGCACCATTTCTGTTGTTCGAAGTCAAAAGGGATAAAGATGTGCCTGTTTATTTCTTTAGTTTGTTTCTCTGTCTCTCTGTAGTTGAGGGTGTATAAGGCCTTGCCCTACAGCGTTCTGCGGCCCGTCACCCTGCCCCCTGTCCCAGAGCTTCTGAAGGACCATCAACACAGGTTAAATGAGGGCACAGACACTGCCGCCAAGCAGAAGAGGAGCACTAAGCGCCGGCCCCACTCACACACACGCTACCTGGCTGCTCCTCCATGACCAGCAACTCCCAGGTGCTAATATGACCCTCGCTGATTACACTCAGAAATAAAAATGAGTCTGGCAAGGCACTATTTCATGTGTTTGGTGTAGTTGTTTTAGACGGATCAGGTCGAGACAGTAATACAGGACACGTGTAACGCTTTTTGTCAAATGTGATGAAATGGTGAAGAGCGCATAGATTTTTTTTTTTATTGCACGTTTAGAGGATATCAAAAAAATATACATTTTCTCAAAAAATGTGGAGAGTTTGAGGGAAAAAGTAATATCTACAAGCCATGTGTGTCTAAGAGTTCTCCCGGGGGTTTAGGTCTCCTCTCCATCTGAGAGAGAGTTGGAGTTTGGTTATCAGGTTTCATGGCCAGCTTTGACAGGCCTGGGCCTTCCTCTCCTGCTTGGACCATCCGGGTCACTTCGTCGAATGAGAGGGTTGCATCTGTGTTTGCTGAGGTCCCACAAGTGGTACTTAAAGAAATGCCAAAAGGTCAGCAGCAGAACGTACCGATTGTAAAATATGAATTGAATCCCCAAAGCAGTTTCCCCACTGGGATCCTGAAGATTCTTCAAACCACTCTATAAATTCTGATCCCCCTCTTGCAGTCATATGAATAAAACTGACTGTACAGACTCCATTCCACGTGGAGAATATTATTGCCTTTCGTGAAGCTGAGACTTATTGAAATCTGAAAATATATACTTTCGTCTACTACAGCAATATATCTGAGTCAACTTTATTCTTGTGAAAGGGAAGAGAAATAAGAGGGTGAGGTTAGAAACAACAGGACAAATATATAGAGCGCTCCCCCATTGAATAATTTAAGTGTTGTGGCTGATTTCCTGTCTTCTTTCGTTTGGCCTGTCATCGGTTCCACTACTTATGGAAGATAAAAATGCAATTTGAGCTTTTGAGAAAGGGGAAAAGATCATAGTAGGCAAAAATGTGACACTATGGTGTGGTTGAGTGACCCTGCCCCCGAACAAAGCCAGCTGCCAGCCACACCTTGGAGTGGCACCGCAAGGCCTTGGGTAACTGCAAGAGGGTGGTGCATCATCTCTCTATGATTTTTTACATTGAAATGTTTTTGTTCTTTTATGTAACCTACCCAGATGACGCTGGGCCAATTGTGCGCCGCCCTGTTGGACTCCCAATCACGGCCGGTTGTGATACAGCCTGGAAATGAACCAGGGTGTCTGTAGTGACGCTTCAAGCACTGAGATGCAGTGCCTTACACCGCTGCATCACTCGGGAGCCCTCAGTGACTCTCTTGTTTACTGCACTATACAATTGGATTAGCAGCCCGTTAGCAGATCTGGGGAAACCATTGTTGAAATCAGGAAGGGGGAAGGTCAGAGTGGGAGGTAGAGAGTGAGGGATGTACAGTGAAGCTTCACTGACTGCACAGTGACAGGACATCTGATCTCATCAACTGCTTAGTGTGGTCTCCCCTTAATTTGTCTGCATGTTACACATAATGAACAGCTGGCCATATACCCTATCCTATTCTAAGACCCACGTGTCTGTGGCCGAGGTAGGTCTCAAGGTGAACTGTCAACTTTGCTCTTATATGTCATGAATTTGTGACAGATGAGCTCAACTGACCCAGAGGGTTAACAGACAGCCACAGGACGACAGTACAGTATGTGCACTACAAGCACGGACAACATGAATTACAGTTCAGCATGGCATAGTATAGTTTATTCATTCTGACAATATTCATACAAAATATTATTTAGTTCTATAAGCTAATACAAAATCAATGACTACTGACAACTTTAACTGCTTTGGTGGACCCAAAAAAGGTTGTTGCATATTGTAAAAGGATGAAGTGCCATGGGCTGAACTGAAAGAAAACAAGGAATTCGAGCACAAATAATAGGCATGTATGTATCTGAAATAAATGCAACCCTTATCATAATGGCTTCTAAAGTACTTCCATCCTGTCCCATCATCCTGACTGCTGAATGCAGAATTCCAGAACACAGACCTTGGATTCACCATGTCCCTCGTAATCTTTATCAGCTGTCCAGTGGTGTCAATGTGTTACTGCCTCCACCCCCTCATTCACAGTTGGAGTTGGGATCTCCTGACCCACCACCGTTTACAGCAGAGGAGTATCTATGTCGCTGTAGCTTGGTCGGGGTCAAGGCGTTTCGTTGGGTGGAGGAGCGAGATGATCGGGCGAAGCAGAAGGACAAGGACTTGGAACTGCTACATTCATAGTTCCTATCCTGAGAGAGGGAAAGACGGAGGGAGGGAGAGAATGAAATAAAGACTGTTATAGCAAGTTCATTTATTGGGTATATTTGATCATTTATGCCTATTCCTTTCTCCAAACCAAGCAAGCAAACTAGTATGTCATGTGGAATAACATACATTAGCCACTAAATTGAATAAGAGTGAAGTTCAGTATGTATTCAGTGTGTGGATCCTGTGTTGAGCAGGTCTACTGTACTTACCTCCAGTGTCACGTTACTCTCCAGGCTGGGTTCTTTTCTGACAGCCTGGTTCTGACTGTGGGCCTGACTGGGGCATATATGGCCCCGGCACGCTTCCTCTCTCTGCTTCATGAACCTCTGGTTCACAATCCTGGTGACACTGTCGTTCCTGTGTACTGGTGCAGCAGGGGGACGAGAGGGCCCTCGCTCTAGGGTTTTATGAGCTGGACTGCATTTCCCCTTCTGACCCCCACCTGATGCTGATGAGGGGGCTGGCTTGTCTGCCCGACCACTCATTTTGCGTAGGAACTCAGTGACTAGGCCGTACCGGTTGGCCCCGGCAGGTTTGCTGGTGGGTTTAGTGTTTCCACCACTGCTCAACTCACTGTTTATTGTACTATGGTGGACAAGCCCTGGACCGGCTCTGGGATTGGTGGGACGGGCCCATGTCGACCCAGCTGGACCACGATGGGACAAGCCCCATAAAACACGCTCGCTGCCTGGGGTGGCAGAGGAGGCGGTGGAGGAGTTGGGGGTTGTGGTGTTGGACATGGTGGTGGTGAAACCAGTTGTGGAAGAAGGGAAAGAGCAGGAGGGGGAGATGGAAGATGCAGAGGCAGAGTGTCTGCGATACAGTTTTGGGGAGGTGGAGCCAGACTTGGGCCTTTCTGTCCTACCTGGAAGCCTCTCCAGGGAAGTAGAAATCTGTTGAGCACGGGCAGAAAGCCGTGAAGGGGAGGCTCTCACTGCACCTATACTGTAGGGCCCATCCGTCTGTATACCCACACTCACCATCTGTGGGTGCATCTGGGTCTGAGTCCCTGAGGAGGCCACATCCACCGTCCACCCCCCACTCATGACCACCCTCCCCTTCCTCCTCTCTGGCGAACTGGAGTGAACTGCCTGTCGTAAGCTAGCTGTCATCTCCTTCATGTCGTCGCTCAAGTTAGCGGAGAGCCTCAGACATAGGGGAGTGAGAGAGCTTTGGGACGTACTAAGTCTGGTGGAGATTACACTGGTAGTACCATTTCTATCAGTGTTGGAGCTGTGCCTCAGATGAACCAGATGGACTCTCCTTGCAGACAGGGGACTGTAGTAAATGCGGAGGACGGTCTTCTCTGGGGCAGTGTGGCTCCTGTCCAGGGACAACTGGTCCAAGTGCAGATTGCGGAAGCTCGGGGGCATGATGGGATGGTCCCAGGTCTTAAACGGGTCCCCTCTGTCCAACTGAGCTGCCTCATGGCTGAGATAGCACCAGTTCTTCTTATTGGACCCAAATGTAGAACTTTCTGGTCTGATCTTATTTCCTGTCTGTGAAGAAATAAGAGTCTCTGCAGATTATGGTGGAAAGAACAGAGAAACACATGGAAAACAGCCATGTAAAAAAATGTCTGCTCTTCCAAATTCACAGAATCACTGGGCCTTGACTTGTATTTCTGTCTTTCTCCTGGCAACAGCTAAAATATTTGCAATAGTTTTTATTTGATTTAAATTGCTATTGTGTTTGCCAGGAAAAGAATATTCTATACATTAAAATGTAATCATGGAGACCAGAAACCTGTTTTAAGTTATCATTCAACATGTGGTAGGAGAAACCACTTCCCTGTTTAGCATTTTGCACATTTATAGACGTACATAGGATAAACAGAATGTGAGGGTTTTACGATCGAAATGTAGCCTACTATTGTCTTTGGACAACTATCCTCAGACCACAAGCTCAGGAAGTAGAGTGAGTTACGAGTTCAAGGCGCTTTCTTTTCTACCCACACTTCATTCCAAGTTTCTCTCCCACACTCTGCTTCTTATCACCCTCTTTCTCCCTTTCACCCTCTCTCTCACTTTTACCCTCTTTCTCCTTTTCACCCTCTTTCTCCCTGTCACTCTCTTTCTCCCTTTCACCCTCTTTCTCCCTTTTACCCTCTTTCGCCTTTTCACCCTCTTTCTCCCTTTCACCCTCTTTCTCCCCTTCACCCTCTTTCTCCCTTTCACCCTCTTTCTCCCTTTCACCTACTTTCTCCCTTTCACCTACTTTCTCCCTTTTACCCTCTTTCTCCCTTTCACCCTCTTTCTCCCTTTCACCCTCTTTCTCCCTTTTACCCTCTTTCTCCCTTTTACCCTCTTTCTCCTTTTCTCTCTCCTTTTTCCTTCCTTGCTCTCACTTTCTTGCTCACACATGTTCCCCCTCTGTCTCTGTCTGAGTCTTGTGATGTCGTCAATGCACATGCCGGTCCAGCAGCGCTGCTTTTGGCAGTAGCCCCCCACAAGGGCTTAGCCTAAATACTATGGCACAATTGATCTTATGATGGCTGTACTGATTGCAGGCAGGCCAGGGGGAAGCCCTGCCAGATAGAAGCCATCAGCTGGGCTTACTGCTGAACCACATCCCATCACATGCTACCAAACACAACACAGGACAGATGAACAAAAGACTTCCTTACCCCAGTCATCTCACTCTGTGTGTCCATAGGGTGACTTGGCTGGACTGAATAACCTTGTGCCCTAGTCTTACCAGTGTTGCACTCCATCTGAGTTATTACAAGGAATGGGAAGGTATTACAGTCTGTGATGATTACTCAGCATCAGGATATCTGTCTGATCCCCCTCCTTGCCTTCGAACATAACAGCGGTGTATCCCTCATTCTACGGGACAATGTACTTAAAGGGCCACTTTTCAACCTCATATTCAATATCTCCAGCACAATACCCGTGTCTACATATGTGAAAACGGCGGGTTTCTATGTTTTGTCGTAAAACATCTAAAGTTACTAAGTGTTCATCAAAACGTGGGGAGAAAGAAAAGAAAGACATTTCCCTCCCTCTGGCTAAAAACAGTTTTTTAAAACTTTTAATCATACACTGTGATGTCATTTGATGACCTTTTTTCTTGTTGGTGATAATCTTTTCAATCACAAATCATAGAAATGTGCCGTTTTCACATATGTGGACACTGGTATGGTGCTGGAGATTAAGGATATGAGGTTGAAAAGTGGTGGAATTGCCCTTTAAGTACTATATCACAGTCATATCGATGTATGTAATCGGACAGTCACTTCATAGGCTGAGCCCACAGCGTGACAGTAGCATTAGCTTACCTTGGAGATTAAGTCGTTCCAGTCTGTTGCCCATGTGGCCTTGGAATCCTGTCCTGCTATACTGTCCTCTGAGTCCTGCAGCTCTGTACCCAAATACTGCAGCAGCCCATGTAGCATAGACATGGTCGTAGGATCTCTGCTCTGCAAAAACCAACAGTAAAACATAATCTTGGCTTTCATGATTACTTGCAGAAAGAAAATGATTTATGAACATTTCAGTTACAGTATGTTGCAATTCATGTTCCCCTACATTCCCCTCCTCTCATACCTCCTTGCCTTCCAGGCCAGATCCCTTCCTCAGACAGTGCTGATGTAGGACCCAGAGCATCTTTAAGGTCAGCTGCATCATGGGGTCCATGCAGCTGTCCAGGTGGTCTGACTGTGTTGCCCATTTCACTTTCTCCTTCAGCACTACTGTGCACAGGCCTTCGTCATTTTCATGCTTGGTTAAGACCTCTGTGTTGTTCTTTGTGTCCTGATCAGCCAGGGAGGGGATGGTGATGGGATCCCCTTCAATCCTCAACTGTCCTCCTGGTGTCACCAGGCTCTCCACCCTCACAATTAAGGCTAACAGCATGGCCTTCAGAAGCTCCAGAGCCTCATACAGGTGGCCTTGCATGAGTGGGTCCAGAGCCAGAGGCTGGGCTTTACCCTGAGGGTAAGACTTTGCCCGGGGGAGGTGGGGAGATAAGGCAGGGGAGCTGTGGCCATTTTGGGTTGGTGAGGCAAGAAGTTGGATAGCTGAAGTCACAAGGCAGGCATGATCTCGCAAGGCAAGGAGGGCCTCATGATCTTTCACATTCAAGGCATTGGCAACACTGCCTCTGCATGTATCACTCTGCTGGTTGTCCAGGGGCTCCCGTTCCCCACCTACAGGCCCCTCTCGAGGGATCTGTTTGAGGGGACCCAGCCTCTCTGTCTGGGATTGGTCTCTATGCTGTATTTCAATCACCTCCTCCTGAGAACACTTAATCACGCATCTCCTCTGTCTCTCCCTCGCCGCCTCCTCAAACTGGATGTACTCCATTGTCAAACCCCTTTCACCCTCCTCTGCATCCCTAAGATGGGCTGGTGGTAAATCCCCATGTTCCCCGATACCTTCCTGCAATGACTCCTCTTCCTCCTCTCCTCCTACTCTTCCACTATCCCTCATGTCGCTCATCTCCGCCCGGAGGCCACGGTTCTCCACCTCCAGCTCTACGATACGGCGGCTCAAGAGCGTTGCTTCCTCCTCCACCAGCCGCAGGTGAACCTTGACCTCTGCCTCCCTGGTGTGCGGGGACTTAGCAGTGGCACCCTCAGAGGAGTGGGCAGCAGCGTCTACGTCTCCGTAGGCTGAGCGGAACTTTGCCAGTTCCTCACGCATGCCCTCACTCTCCGACACCATCTTGGCCAGCTTCTTGCACATGAGAGATGATTCCTCCTTGGCGAAGTGGAGCTGGCACTTCAGATCAGCACTGTCATCCTGAGGAGTCAAATCACACAGACATTAAGAATCCTAACTTGTGATATGCAGTCACAAGCTATTTAAGATGCTCATAACATGATAATAACATTCAACGTTTACCTGAGACGACAGCTTCTTCTCAGTCTTGTTGGTTGGTGATCTGACATTTTTTCTCTTCAAAGAACTCTGTGGAGTAGAACAAATGTCAAAGAATGTCGAAGATTCGACAGTACTATTCACAGCGTCGTTGCCACCCCATGAAAACATGACGGAGGAGAAGATATATTTGTCAAATGTCATCCAACAATGAACCCCTCTTTCTTTCAGCTCTCCTCTCCCGTCTCCTTCCTGTCTGTCTGTCTGTCTTTGACCTTCATATAGACATTCTGACAGGAAATCAGTGTTTTCTCACAGCATCTGCAGTGTCCAAGAGACACAAACCAAGAGAGTCAATGTACATATGTCCACAAACTCACTATTTTTCTCTCTCTTAGAAAGTTCCATCAGAGTGCAGCACTTCATGTATGAGTTGGTATGTTTACAGAGCTGAGTATGAACTGAATGTAGGCTGGTGTCACCGTGTCAGACGCTGTCTGGAGCTTTGTCTGTTGGCAGGCAGGGGTCAAAGAGGTTAAAAGAACTAAAAATAATAATCTTACTGAGGCGTTGCAGTGGGAATTACGAATAAATAAGCACATTAACCTAACCCTATCTGTTGGTCTGTAAATGAACGAACCCAGAGGCAGTGAATAGTGAAAAAACTATAATCGCCAGTCGTACTGTAAGATTCTGTATTTTATATATAAATATTATGTGAGTAATACTACCCTTCTGGATTCAGTTCCATAAGCAAGGAAGCAAACCACACAGACAACTTGCAGTAACAGCAGTTCTTCCATGTTGACTAGCTTCCCTTGTACTTGTCTGCGCAGATTAGGTAATCTAAGTAGATTTCCTAGTCAGGATCAGAGGGAGTAGCAGCTGAGCTGATGCCAAAGCACTGAATCCTGGATTAAACTAAAGCACGTGTAAATGGACTGCACTGCACTATAATAAAAGACCTGGGCTCCTCCATGGCCACCAGTTGATGACATTCAGTGATAGTATGCCAACATGCCAGGACCTAAACCACTCATTTTGATGCTGTAATACATCCTCCTGACCCAGATTTACCCATGCTTAAAATAACCAGAGGAGAGGGAGAGGGGAGTCTTGAGAGAACTATTGCTCTATTTTGGTCCATCTTTCTCTCTCGCTCTAGTCCCTGGTGCAACCTGGTCTCAGAGAATTTTGTATCATTCTGTACATAAATCCAGGAGACTCCATTTAGTATGATATGTTAAATTTGGTATGGTATGTATTCGTTGGTGGATGTCCATCACCCATTTCATATGATATGTTACAAATTACAATTCATATTATGTTACCAATTCTAGCTACAGTGCCTTGCGAAAGTATTCGGCCCCCTGAACTTTGCGACCTTTTGCCACATTTCAGGCTTCAAACATAAAGATATAAAACTGTATTTTTTTGTGAAGAATCAACAACAAGTGGGACACAATCATGAAGTGGAACGACATTTATTGGATATTTCAAACTTTTTTAACAAATCAATAACTGAAAAATTGGGCGTGCAAAATTATTCAGCCCCCTTAAGTTAATACTTTGTAGCGCCACCTTTTGCTGCCATTACAGCTGTAAGTCGCTTGGGGTATGTCTCTATCAGTTTTGCACATCGAGAGACTGAAATGTTTTCCCATTCCTCCTTGCAAAACAGCTCGAGCTCAGTGAGGTTGGATGGAGAGCATTTGTGAACAGCAGTTTTCAGTTCTTTCCACAGATTCTCGATTGGATTCAGGTCTGGACTTTGACCTGGCCATTCTAACACCTGGATATGTTTATTTTTGAACCATTCCATTGTAGATTTTGCTTTATGTTTTGGATCATTGTCTTGTTGGAAGACAAATCTCCGTCCCAGTCTCAGGTCTTTTGCAGACTCCATCAGGTTTTCTTCCAGAATGGTCCTGTATTTGGCTCCATCCATCTTCCCATCAATTTTAACCATCTTCCCTGCCCCTGCTGAAGAAAAGCAGGCCCAAACCATGATACTGCCACCACCATGTTTGACAGTGGGGATGGTGTGTTCAGCGTGATGAGCTGTGTTGCTTTTACGCCAAACATAACGTTTTGCATTGTTGCCAAAAAGTTCAATTTTGGTTTCATCTGACCAGAGCACCTTCTTCCACATGTTTGGTGTGTCTCCCAGGTGGCTTGTGGCAAACTTTAAACAACACTTTTTATGGATATCTTTAAGAAATGGCTTTCTTCTTGCCACTCTTCCATAAAGGCCAGATTTGTGCAATATACGACTGATTGTTGTCCTATGGACAGAGTCTCCCACCTCAGCTGTAGATCTCTGCAGTTCATCCAGAGTGATCATGGGCCTCTTGGCTGCATCTCTGATCAGTCTTCTCCTTGTATGAGCTGAAAGTTTAGAGGGACAGCCAGGTCTTGGTAGATTTGAAGTGGACTGATACTCCTTCCATTTCAATATTATCGCTTGCACAGTGCTCCTTGGGATGTTTAAAACTTGGGAAATCTTTTTGTATCCAAATCCGGCTTTAAACTTCTTCACAACAGTATCTCGGACCTGCCTAGTGTGTTCCTTGTTCTTCATGATGCTCTCTGCGCTTTTAACGGACCTCTGAGACTATCACAGTGCAGGTGCATTTATACGGAGACTTGATTACACACAGGTGGATTGTATTTATCATCATTAGTCATTTAGGTCAACATTGGATCATTCAGAGATCCTCACTGAACTTCTGGAGAGTGTTTGCTGCACTGAAAGTAAAGGGGCTGAATAATTTTGCACGCCCAATTTTTCAGTTTTTGATTTGTTAAAAAAGTTTGAAATATCCAATAAATGTTGTTCCACTTCATGATTGTGTCCCACTTGTTGTTGATTCTTCACAAAAAATACAGTTTTATATCTTTGTTTGAAGCCTGAAATGTGGCAAAACGTCGCTAAGTTCAAGGGGGCCGAATACTTTCACAAGGCACTGTAGGTGGCTAACTTTAGCTAGCTCGCTAATGTCAGCTAGGCTTAAGGTTAGGGTTAAATTCATGAGTTAGGTTAAAGGGTAATGGGATGGGTTAGCTAAATGGGTTGTTAGGTTGAGGGTTAGCTAAAAGGGTGAAGTAACCATCTGTCTTATGTAATCATACCAAATGTAACATGTCATACGAAATGGAGTGTCTCGGATTTATGTACAGAATAATATGAAATGCCCTGATACCAGGTTGCCTGGTGAGAAGAATGTCAGCTGTGCCCCCCATGTTCAGCCTCCTACATGCCACACCCCTCTACCACACCCACCGCCCAACAGTCAGCTGCTAGCAATGTCCTCATTCTTCATCCCAGCAAAGCCCTAGGATCCAGTCAGGGTCATGTGTCACCTCACTTCAGAGTGACAGCAGGATGATGGGGGAGTATCAATCTGGGTGAGATGGGGCAGCTGTAGTGTATATACTAGTATATGAAGAAATAGGACTCTGGACCAGAGCACTGTGGGTTAATGGTGGGGTTATGTTTAAAAGGATACCACTGAGGGCAGTGGGTTAAACTAATACAGTGGGTGGTAGATAGTAGTAGTTGATGGGGGTATATAAAAATAGTAGTACCTCTCTGGCTTTCTCCATCTCGGCCTGCAGAACTTGCTTCGCCACCTCCAGCTCCTGCTGCATCTCCCGCAGTGCCTCATTCTCCCACTCTAGCCGGGAGTTCTTCTTCTGCACTGACTCCAACTCATTGTGTAGGCGGAGGGATACACTCTTTGCTACCTGTAAACAGAAAAACCTGATAAAGCAATGACTGACAATAATTGTCCTCACTATAACTGCCTTCATTAGCGGTCGTTATTGTCGTAGTAGTGCATTCATTTCGTAGATTTTTCATTGGAAAACAAAAGGTCCTTTCCTAGATATTAGCCTTCAGAACAACAACACTGTTATTGATGTCGTCATTGATGTAATAAGGTGAATGAAACATCACTGGAGGGGCAACCTGTGATCACACACAGAAACGCCTAAAAGGCCCCCCCTTTTGCAAATCGGACAATAACTCTATCTTCCTGATTCCTGCTTACAAGCAAAAACTCAAACAGGAAGTACCAGTGATGCGTTCAATACAGAAGTGGTCTGATGAAGCAGATGCTAAACTACAGGACTGTTTTGCTAGCACAGACTGGAATATGGACTCAGTCGATAACATTGAGGAGTTTACCACATCAGTCACTGGCTTCAGTAATAAGTGCATCGACGATGTCGTCCCCACAGTGACCGTGTGTACATCCCAACCAGAAGCCATGGATTACAGGCAACATCTGCACTAAGTTATAGTCTAGAGCTGCTGCTTTCAAGGAGAGGGACACTAATCTGGACGCTTATAAGAAATCTCCCTACGACCTCCGACGAGCCATCAAACAGGCAAAGATTAAATACAGGACTAATATAGAATCCTACTATGGCGGCTCTGACGCTCGTCGGATGTGGCAGGGCTTGAAAACTATAACAGAGGGAAACCCATCCGCGAGCTGCCAAGCGATGTCGATCCTACCAGAGGATCTAAATGCCTTCTATGCTTACTTCAAGGCAAGCAGCACTGAACCATGCATGAGCGCACCAGCTGTTCCGGGTGACTGTGTGATTTCGCACTCCCGTAGCGGATGTGAGTAAAACCTTTAAACAGGTTAACATTCACAAGGCCGCGAGGCCAGAAAGATTACCAGGGTGCGTGATCAGAGCATCCGCTGAAAGTGTCTTCCCTGACATTTTCAAACTCTCCCTGACCCAGTCTGTAATACCTACATGTTTCAAGCAGACCAAAATAGTCCCTTGAAAGTCATGTGCAATGGCTCACATCAACACCATCATCCCAGACACCCTGGACTCCAATTTGCACACAGGCCCAACAGATCCACAGATGACACACTCTCTATTGCACTCTACACTGCCCTCTCCCACCTGGAAAGGAAGGACACCTACACTACATGACCAAAAGTCTCATTGAACATCTCATTCCAAAATCATGTGCATTAATATGGAGTTGGTCCCCCCCTTTTCTGCTATAACAGAATCCACTCTTCTGGGAAGGCTTTCCACTAGATGTTGGAACATTCCTGCTGGGACTTGCTTTCATTCTGCCACGAACATTAGTGAGGTTGAGCACTGATGTTGGGCGATTAGGCTTGGTTCCCAGTCTGCTTTATAATTCATCCCAAAGGTGTTCGATGGGGTTTAGATCAGGACTCTGAGTAGGCCAGTCAAGTTCTTCCACACCAATCTCGACAAATAATTTCTGTATGGACCTCGCTTTGTTAATGGGGGCATTGTCATGCTGAAACAGGAAAGGACCTTCTCCAAACTGCTGCCACAAAGTCGGAAGCATAGAATTGTATAGAATGTCATTGTATGCTGTAGCGTTAAGATTTCCCTTCACTGGAACTAAAGGGCCTAGCCCGATATATAGCCCCAGACCATTATTTCTCCTCCACCAAACTTTACCGTTGCACTATGCATTGGGGCAGGTAGCGGATTCCTGGCATCTGCCAAACCCAGATTCCCCAGTCGGACTGTCAGATGGAGAACCGTGATTCATCACTCCAAAGAACACATTTCCATTGCTCCAGGGTCCAATGACGGCGAGCTTCACACCACTCCAGCTGACGCTTGGCATTGCGCATGGTGATCTTAGGCTTGTGTGCAGCTGCTCAGCCATGGAAAGCCATTTCATGAAGCTCCCAACGAACAGTTATTGTGCTCAAATTGCTTCCAGAGGCAGTTTAGAACTCAATAGTGAGTGTTGCAACCAAGGACAGATAATTTTTATGTGCTATGAAATTCAGCACTTGGCGGTCCCGTTCTGTAAGCATGTGTGGCCTATCACTAAGCAGCTGAGCCGTTGTTGCTCCTATTTGTTCCACTTCACAATTACCGCACTTACAGTTGACTGGGGAAGCTCTAGCAGGGCATTAATTTGACAAACTGACTTGTTGGAAAAGTAGCATCCTATGACAGTGCCACGTTGAAAGTCACTGAGCTCTTCAGTAAGGCCATTCTACTACCAATGTTTGTCTATGGAGATTGCATGGCGGTGTGCTCAATTGTATACAGCTGTCAGCAACAGGTGTGGCTGAAATAGCCGAATCCACTAATTTGAAGGTTGCGTCCACATACATATAGAGTACATTCGGAAAGTATTCAGACCCCTTGACATTTTCCACATTATGTTACGTTATAGCCTTATTCTAAAATGATTTATTGTTTTTTCCCTCATCAATCTACAGACAATACCCCATAATGACAAAGCAAAAACTGTTTTTTAGAAATGTAAATATCATATTTACATAAGTATTCAGATCCATTACTCAGTACTTGGTTGAAGCACCTTTGGCAGTGATTACAGCCGCAAGTCTTCTTCTTGGGTATGACGCTACAAGCTTGGCACACTGGTATTTCTCCCATTATATCTCGCATTCTTTTCTGCAGATCCTCTCAAGCTCTGTCAGGTTCGATGGGGAGTGTCGCTGCACAGCTATTTTCAGGTCTCTCCAGAGATGTTCGATTAGGTTCAAGTCCAGACTCTGGCTGGGCCACTCAAGGACATTCAGAGACTTGTCCCGAAACCACTCCTGCATTGTCTTGGATGTGTGCTTAGTGTTGTCCTTTTGGAAGGTGAACCTTCACACCAGTCTGAGGTACTGAGCGCACTGGAGCAGGTTTTCATCAAGGATCTCTCTGTACTTTGCTCCGTTAATCTTGCCCTCAATTCTGACTAGTCTCCCAGTACTTGCCGCTGAAAAACATCCCCACAGAATGATGCTGCCACCACCATGCTTCACCTTCGGGATGGTGACAGGTTTCCTCCAGATGTGACACTTGGCATTCAGGCCAAAAAGTTCAATATTGGTTTTATCAGACCAGAGAATCTTGTTTCTCATGAACTTAGAGTCCTTTAGGTGCCTTTAGGCAAACTCCAAGCGGGCTTTAATGTTCCTTTTACTGAGGTATGGCTTCCGTCTGGCCACTCTACCATAAAGGCCTGATTGGTGGAGTGCTGCAGAGATGGTTGTCCTTTAGAAGGTTCTCCCATCTCCACAGAGAAACTCTGGAGTTCTGTCAGAGTGACTATTGGGTTCTTGGTCACCTCCCTGACCAAGGCCCTTCTCCCCCAATTGCTCAGTTTGGTTGGGCGGGCCAGCTCTAGGAAGAGGCTTGGTGGTTCCAAACTTCTTCCATTTAAATATAATTGAGACCACTGTGTTCTTGGGGACCTTCATTGTTGCAGACATGTTTTGGTACCCTTCCCCAGATCTGTGCCTCGACACAATCTTGTCTTGGAGCTCTATGAACAATTACTTCAACCTCATGTCTTGGTTTTTGCTCTGTCAACTATGGGACCTTATATAGACAGATGTGTGCCTTTCCAAATCATGTCCAATCAATTGAATTTACCACTGCTGGACTCCGATCAAGTTTTAGAAACATCTCAAGGATGATCAATGAAAACAGGATGCACTGGAGCTAAATTTCAAGTCTCATAGCAAAGGGTCTGAATAGTGATGTAAATAAGGTATTTCTGTTTTTTTATTTTATAAATGTGCAAAAATATCTAAAACTGTTTTTGCTCTGTCATTATGGTGTATAGTGTGTAGATTGATGAGGAGTTGTTTTTCACACCGAGAGTGTGCCAAGCTGTCATCAAGGCAAACTGTGGCTACTTTAAAGAATCTCAATTATAAAACATCTTTTGATTTGTTTAACATTTTTTTGGTTACTACATGATTCCATATGTGTTATTTCATAGATTTGATGTCTTCACTATTATTGTAAAATGTAGAAAATAGTAAAAATAAAGAAAAACCCTGGAATGAGTAGTGGTGTCCAGACTTTTGACTGGTACTGTATATATACTCCGTACTCCGACATTGCTTGTTCTAATATTTCTAAATTATTTTAAATTTGTGTGTATTGTTAGATATTACTGCCCTGTTGGAGCTAGGAACACAAGCATTTCGCTACACCCGTAATAACATCTGCTAATATGTGTATACGATCAATAACATTTTAGTTTATGTTGATTTGACATTATAGTGCATGGAGAATGGTCTTATTTCGATCAGGAAAAAATAAAGTAGATGCTATTTCCACTTGGAACCGGTAGGTTCGATAGACCTTATTTATGGTTTCAACGCATCTAAAGGTAGTGGAATTATTAGGGAATTAAGTAAAGATCAGAATAGGGTGTATCTGTAGACACACCTCAGCTACAACTTAATTTATTCGATCTCCACCCCAAACGATTAGCCGGTGAAAAGCATGATATTCTCCTGCTTAAAGGGATACTTCAGGATTTTGGCAATAATGCCCTTTTATCCACTTCCCCGGAGTCAGATGAACTCGTGGATCCCATTTTTATGTCTCTGTGTCCAGTATGAAGGAAGTTAGAGGTGGTTTTGTGAGGCAATGCTAACTAGTGTTAGCGCAATGCCTGGAGGTCTTTCAGTCCTCGCTAGTTAGCAATTGCTCTAGGGGTACTTAGAAACTTCCTTCAAACTGCACACCGAGACATAAAAATGTTATACACGAGTTCATCTGACTCTGGGGAATGGATAAAAGGGCCTTATTGCCAAAATCCTGAAGTATCCCTTTAAGTTCAAGGTCAGATTACTCATATAGAGAAAAGTACATAAAAAGGGAATTACGTTTAATTTGCACGCACTTAACTCGGGTTGGAATTTCCCCCTAAATTATTATATTGTGGAAGATATTCATTCTCCCAACGAGAAAATGTATTAAACACAGATACTATACTTTTGTTAAAATACCTACTTTTTAAACTTGGTGGGAACACACAGAAAGAGAAAATCCATGTGTTTGAAAAATGTAAGGAGTGAAGAAGGGGGAAGCCAAGGGTATCGAATTCACTGCCATGCGGCTGGTTGGTATTCTATTACAACACACAGCTGTGCAAATAAACTCAGCATTGCAACCTCCAACAGAGGAATCAGCCCACATACCAGTAAACTTTCCACAGTGATCTGCCCAGCACCCACTCAACCCACAAAGTCTTCAGAGTGATCATGGGTTATTTGGTAACCCAGCATTGGGTAAATATTGGACAGAACACACGCTGGGTTATTCTGACCCAGCCAGTTGGGTTACGTGAATATCCCTACATATTCACGCATTTAGGGGATAACCTGTTTCACTGGAACAGGCCGAGATCCACGCCTTTTGCGTGAAGAAAATACGCCAGAAAAGGGGCCTGAAAATCCGAAGCGAGCGAGTAAACTCCCACTCCCTTCCATTCATTGGAAAATAAAATTGATGACCTATGATTAAGATTATCCTACCAGCGGGACATTAAAAACTGTAACATCCACGAGACGTGGCTGAATGGAGATATGAACAATATAGAGCTCGCGGGATTTTTCATGCACCAGTAGAACAGAGACGCTACCGCTGGTAAGACATGGGTGGGGGTGTGTGTCTTTTTGTCAATAACAGCTAGGGAGCGATGTCTAATATTAAAGAAGTCTCGAGGTATTGCTCGCCTGAGGTACCTTATGCTCGCCCGAGTACCTTATGATAAGCTGTAGATCACACTACCTACCAAGAGAGTTCTCATCTGTATTATTCGTAGCAGTCTATTTACCATCACAAAACGAAGCTGGCACTAAGACCGCTCTCAACCAACTCTATAAGACCATAAGCAAAGAAGAAAATCCTCACCCAGAAGCGGCGCTCCTAGTGGCCGGGGACTTTAATGCAGGCAAACTTAAATCAGTTTTACCACATTTTTACCAGCATACAACCAGGGGAAAAAAATCCTAGACCACCTTTACTCCACACACAGAAATGCATACAAAGCTCTCCCCGCCCTCCATTTGGCAAATCTGACAACAATTCTATGTACCTACCGACCCAACAGATCCACAGATGACACAATCTCAGTCGCACTCCACACTGCCCTTTCGCACCTGGGCAAAAGGAACACCTATGTGAGAATGCTATTCATTGACTGCAGCTCAGTGTTCAACACCATAGTGCCCACAAAGCTCATCACTAAGCTAAGGACTCTGGGACTAAACACCTCCCTCTGCAACTGGATCCTGGACTTTCTGACGGGCTGCCCCCAGGTGGAAAGAGTAGGCAACAACATGTCTGCCACGTTAAGTTTGTAAATTACAAATAAACATTTCCTTTAATATTTTTGCACATTATATATTTGAATATAAAATTAATAACAGTATTGCACTGAACAAAAATATAAATGCAACATGTAAAGTGTTGGTCCCATGTTTCATGAACTGAATTAAAATATCCCAGAAATTTTCCATACGCACAAAGAGCTCATTTCTCTCAAATTCTGTGCACAAATTTGTTTACATCCCCATTAGTGAGTATTTCTTCTTTGCCAGGACAATACATTCACCTGAAAGGTGTGGCATATCAAGAAACTTATTAAACAGAATGACACTGGTGCACATTGTGCTGGGACGACAATAAAATGCCACTCTAAAATGCTCAGTTTTGCCACAGATGTCTACAGTTTTGAGGGAGCGTTGACTTCAGGAATGTCCACCAGAGCTGTTACCAGAGTATTTAATGTTCATTTCCAACGTTGTTTTAGAGAATTTGGCAGTACGTCCAACCGTCATCACAACCGCAGACCGCATGTATGAAGTCGTGTTGGTGAGCGGTTTGCTGATGTCAACGTTGTGAACAGAGTTCCCCATGGTGGCGGTGGAGGTATGGTATTGGAAGGCATAAGAGACAGACAACAAACACAATTGCATTTTAACGATGTCAATTTGAATGCACAGAGATACCATTTTTTAAGGTATCTTTGACCAACAGATGCATATCGGTATTCACAATTATGTGAAATTGATAGATTGGGGCCTAATAAATGTATTTCAATTGATTTATTTCCTTATATGAACTGTAACTCAGTAAAATCTTAGAAATTGTTGCATGTTGTGTTTATATTTTTGGTCAGTATACAGTTTACATATTCTAACAAAGTGGTAACTATCCCAACATTTGGATATGCATAAGCTCGTGAGGAACTCATACACTTGTGTATGCCTTGTTTAAGCTACAAAAAGTGTCAGTGTTCAACCTTAACATACGCACACTGGAAAACAGCATCTAGTGGTTTAAGTATAGACGTTGCTGCAAGCATTTAGATAATATCCCCATAATCTAATATAGACATAAAAGAAGGTTTGTGCACTCTTGACAAGAGTGGTGGTGTTGTTGGTCCATGACAAGTGCTCAATTCCGAGGAATTTAACTTGTGACTCTCTCTACTGCAGTCCCGTTAATGTGGATTGGGGCATGTTCCATCCTCTGCTTTTTGAAGTCAACAATCACTCCTTTGTTTTGCTGACATTGAGGGAGAGGTTGTTGTCATGACACAATGCCAGTTCACTTAGGTTCTCCCTATAGGCTGACTCGCCTACAACCGTGGTGTCGTCAGCAAAATGGATGATGGAGTTGGTGTCGTGCAAAGTCACGCAGTCGTGGGTGAACAGGGAGTAGAGGACTGAGGACACACCCCTGGGGGGCCCCTGTGTTAAGAGTCGGTGTGGAGGAGGTGTTGTTGCCAATCCTCACAGCCTATGGTCTGCCCTTCAGTAAGTCCAGGATCCAGTTGCAGAGGGTGGTGTCGAGACCCAGGGCTCAGAGCTTGGTGTTGAGCTTGGAGGAAACAATGGTGTTGAATGCTGAACTGTAATCAATGAACAGATGTGTTACGGCCGTGTGAATAGCAATGGAAATGGTATCTTCTGTGGATCTGTTGGAGTGGTAGACAAATTGGAGTGGATCCAGTGTGCCTGGCATGCTGGCCTTGATGTGGGCCATGTCCAGCCTCTCGAAGCACTTCATCATGACCGAGGTTAGCGTTACAGGACGCTAGTCATTTGGGCATGTCACTTTGTTTTTTTCCGGCACTGAGATGATGGTGGTCTCCTTAAAGCATATGGGGACTACAGCCTGGGACAGGGACAGGTTGAAGATGTCCGAGAAGACGCCCACCAGCTGGTCAGCACACTCTCTGAGGACGCAACCAGGGATATCATCTGGGCCGGAGGCTTTGTGAGCATTCACTCTTTTGTGCGTTTTCAACTCAATATTAGGAAGGTTTTCTTAATGTTTTGTACACTCAGTGTTCCTCAATGTTGATGGGTGAGTCCTGAGTGGGTGAATCTTTGAACATATTCCAGTCAGTATTCTCAAAACAATCCTCCAGCATCTCACAGCGCAGCTCCTCCATCTCATCCTGGACATGACACCAAAGACATCCTCTCAATCAGCATCGTCAACAGCGCCTCACTTTTCTCTGTGTTGGTGGCTTCCTCTTGTCTTGCTGCTTGTAGGTGTGGAGTAGGAACAGAGAGACATGATCTGATTGGCTGAAGTGGGGGCAGGGGATGGCTTTGTATGCATCACGGATGTTTGTGTATACATGTTCAAGCACGCTGGACCCTCTTGTGGGGCAGGATACATGTTATTGATATTTTGGGAAAATTTGTTTTAGACAGTCTTGGTTAAAAGTCACCCGTGACAATAAAGACTGCTTCCGGGTGAGAGGATTCTTGCTGGCTAATGACCTTGTAAAGTTCATTGAGTACCGCCTTGGTGTTTGTTTGTGGCGGTATGTACAGAGCTGTGACAAAAACACACATGAATGCCCTCTGCATATAGCGTGGTTGGCATTTTAGCATCAGGAAACTCCAGGTTGGTTGAACAGGAGCTCACAATGTGTTCAACTTCAGTACAGCAGTAATTGCTTATGAGGAAACGTACCCCTCCCCCCCGACTATTACCAGAAGCTGCCGTTTGATCCATTCGGAATATAGAGAAGCCATCTGGTTGATTAGCAGAGTTGAGGGTATTGTCCGTAAGCCACATCTCACTAGAAGCAAAGACACAGGATTCCCTGATGTCCCGCTGCGATTGCAGCCTTACTCAGAGTTCACAATATTTATTTTCCGGCGATTGGACATTAGCCAGCAGGATACTAGGTAGAGGAGGCTGTGTAGGCCGTCTTTTAAGCCTAGCTAGGACTCCCCCTTTCCTTCCTTTTCTTTGTTGCCGGCATTGCCTTAGGTCATCTCGGCCAGGAGTAAGCGCCCTCATCTCATCACAGGTGCCCAAAAATAGCTATCTGAAAGCCACGCCACTACTAAGCCACGCCCCTACTAAGCCACGCCCCTACTAAGCCACGCCTATAGTCTTCTGATATGTTTTTTTAACAACCCAACTAACTGACCCAATACCTGCAACTCAACAGTTAGGTCATCCAAACAACGCACAATATTTTGTTATGTGCTTGATTTAATGTCTCTGTCACACAAGTTAACAACTTCCACCACAACAAATAAACACAAACAAAAGCTGCCGCACACACAAGGATTCATTAAAATACCTACTCCAAATATTTTGAAGCCCATCTGACAGGATTTGGCTGAGCCATAACATTGTTAAATGCTGTAATTACGAGCCATAACATTGTCAAATACTGTAATTACAGTTTAATGTGCACTTATAAAACTAAGACATAGGATGTGAGCAGTACAGTTGCTCTAAAACGTTTTGGACTCATGACACAGTAGAGTGGTATTTGGTACAGCCATTCAAGGGGCTTTTCAAGGGAGTTTTTACATTGACTGGAATACTAATGACTCACTCGACCCCACTGATAACATTGTGCAACATAGCAAGAGATGGAGGGATTACGGTACAATCCTTATAGGAGAAAGATGCCTGAAAATCAAAAGTTGCTTTGAGTGAGCACTTCACATGCACACATAGCTGCGAGAAAGAAGGAGTGCTGGGGGTGCTGCAGCACTCCACATGCACACATAGCTGCGAGAAAGAAGAAGTGCTGGGGGTGCTGCAGCACTCCACATGCACACATAGCTGCGAGAAAGAAGGAGTGCTGGGGGTGCTGCAGCACTCCACATGCACACATAGCTGCGAGAAAGAAGGAGTGCTGGGGGTGCTGCAGCACTCCACATGCACACATAGCTGTGAGAAAGAAGGAGTGCTGGGGGTGCTGCAGCACCCCCTGAAAAATCAGGCAAAAAAAAATATGAATAAGCCTTTTTCACAAAATAGTGCACTGTGCCTTTAACAGTCTTGTATTAGCAGTTTGATATAGCCTTCTGTAGCAGCAGAAAAAAAATGTAGCTTGGCCTTGCAAACCTTGTTGTAATCTGATAGCCAGGGGTTCATTTAATTGGGAATTGGGAGGTGGGGAGCCCTCCTTTTTGGTGACCAATCGAAACCAAAAGCTGTTTTATTGTTCTTAAAATATAGGTTGTGATAGCTGTAAACCTAATTGTATTTCCATTTATTCACCCAGTAGGCTAGATGTAATTTTGGTTTCAACTTGCTATTTAGAGCGTTTCCCCAAAATACATTTTTGGCTTCGAAAGACAATAACAATTGTAGGTTAACAAATCTGCATTGTCATACAGTGACAGAATGATAATTGAGATAAATGCAGTTAATGAATGATTAGTTGGGATAACCTTTTTAACTTCTTGGTGTAGTCCTACCTGCCTCTGGTATAATGTGTTTCAAACCCCTCTCTCTATCAGTCTTGCTTGTCCATCTTCCTGAATTAAAACAAGATATTCTAACAGATCAATCTGGCTGGAAAAACATAATTAAATATTGCTAAGTTATTCAGCTATAGTGTGGATGTAGAGCTGTTTATTTGTATAGAATGAGCACCCAGATTACAACATGTTGGTTGGAAGTGCCAGAGACAGTGACACTGCTGTCATAGTATACTGTATGCGTCGTTCCACAAGGGTGACTTCATTTAGCCTATGACAAGGGGTCTGCAACATTTTTCATTAGCGTGACAATTTACAATTGATCCTACAATTTCTAAAGATCTGCGTGCCAGTTATGATTTTCATATAAGCATTGTAGGATACTCAACTCTGCCCAAAAAATGTATCACATTTTTCTTCATTCCTTGATTGAGTTTGTCTTTATGCATCCTTGTCGATTGTAGGACTAAGTCATTCCTTTGATGTATACCTGTTATTTAAATGCGTGTTTAGGATTTATCTGGCATAGTTTGCATCCGCAGTCAGCTTCTTTATTGGTTTTAGCTCGGATTACTTTCACATTGATATCGGTATTTGAATTCGGCCTTGATAGCGTGTATTATGCATCCATTTCATGTTGCATTGTATGCACTGTTCCACAAGTAGGCTAAATGAGTCAATGTTGCCTATGTATGATGAGGTTGAGTAGTACATTGTACACTCCATTCCACACACCTTTAAACCTAATATAAACCTAATATTGCAGTGATAATGTCTGTGGGACATTTTTGTTTATTTTTGTGGTTCTCCAAATAGCATTTTAGTGTTTCAAAATTGTGTAGAAACCCAGTAAATGAGCTTCAACTGTTGGGTGTATTTCTACACACCCCACTTTGCCATAACCTAGGTTTAGCTGAACTGAAGCCACTCACACACACACACACACACACACACACACACACACACACTCACACAGATGCTTCACCTTGACGTCGTGTTCCAGGGAGCGGACTAGTTCCCCGTCCACTTGGCCTGTCTGGGCCACCCTGAGGCTGCGTCGCTCGGCCTTTCGGAGGCGGTACTGCAGGATGCGACACATCTTATTGGCCTGCTCCAGCTGCAGCCGCAGCTCCTGCAGCTGATACACCTCATCCTCCAGGAACAGATCCCGCATCTCCAGCATCTCACAGCGCAGCTCCTCCATCTCATCCTGGACATGACACCAAAGACAATCTCAATCGGCATCAGCATCAGCAGCATCATCATCAACATCCAAAGACAATCTCAATCAGCATCAGCAGCATCATCATCATCAGGCTACTTTATTAGACTTTATTAGGCGACTTTATGCACAACCAAGTGTCAGTTCTAAAGGTGGAACTGTTGAATTTGTTTTTTTCTTAGTCAAGCGCCTAATGTTTGTGTGTGTGTATCAAATCTAATTTTATTTGTCTCATGCAGCGAATACAACGAGTGTAAACGAATGACCTTTCAAACGATACAGTTTTAAAAAGCAGGATTCCAGGAGTACCAGTACCAGATCAATTTGCAGGGTTATACTTTTGTTTTGCTTTACCCCAACCTTGAACAACCCAGGTTGAGATACACACCCACTGTGGATATTGATTTTTGATGCTCCTTGCGTGAGCGTGCTGCTCCTGCAGTCACGTGTAAGTAATTAAGGTTGACACGGCCAATTACATAAAGTATTTAATCGGCTCTGCTAAGGAAAGTCTGGCCCTCTTACCCTGACAACAACTAATGTCACGAGCGTGCCTGCGTTGTTGTTTAAATAGTCCACTTCAGTATTAAACTCTATTCAAATCAGTCGATATTCAACTTATTTTCTTTATGATAAGGGGGGTCAAGACTTGAGGAAATGTGTTAAATAATAAAAGGCCTCGTTTTTACGGGTAATGACATGACAATTAAGTGAATCGTCTTACTTTCAAATACTCATTTTCTGATCTCAAGTCGTCGTTTTCTCTGACAAGATCCTCGTGCGTCTCGTCCACGAGCTCCCCGGTCAGTTCTGAATAAGACAGGGATGCTACACTGACATTCAGCGAAGGAAGAAGAGACCCTCCACATCCAGGAGATGTCCAGGGATGGTTTCCACCCCTACCAGAATGCATAATGGAATTGTCATGTGATATGCCTATCCGTGTGAATGGGTTGCCTCCAGTACTCATATCGGAAACACTGTTTAGAGCATTCCCACTCAACCTGTCACTATTTGCATCTTCGTCTCGAACACTTGATCCAGTCTCGCTGCTTGGAGACAGAGTGTCCGCAGAAAGTTGGTTTTCCTCTGATGCAGTCCGAAATCCCTCCGTGCAGTCAGACATTTCAGAACTGCTGTCCGATGATGATAGCTTCCCCGAGACGCAATCTGAGTCCTTGCTCAAATCCCCCGAAGCATTTTTGGCATCAGATAATTTCCTAAGTGTGATTTGATTATTTTGGCACTCGGTAACGCATGGCACGCCATTTCCTGTACACGTCCCTTTCTCCGATTTATTTTCATTCCCTTTGCCCACGATGCGCCGTATAGTCCCGGTTGACCTGGATGAGCCTGGGGCATCTTTGGTTTGCACACTCGATGGGGTTCGGTTCTTCTTCATGCTGAAAACGTGTTGTGCCTTGGGCTGTCTTTTTTCCCGGTGCGCCTGTTTTGGCACGGGACTGTCACCATCCCTGCTGTTCATTTCTTGTCCTTTTTTTATTGAAAGGAGTGCATAAAACGAAGAATTTCCCTAAATTAATCTATAAAGTCTATCATGTTTTGTTGAGTCCAACAAAATAAACATAATGAGTTATAACAGAATTGCCACAACTATTTTCTGTGGAAGCCAAAATCCAGACTTTACGCACAAAGCGCGCATGAACGCTGTGGATCTCTCCTTCTTTCGGACAGTCGATCAAGTGGTGCTTGATTTAAACCGGGCCAGATATTTCAACACACCCCGCCCATTTTTTACTCGTGCACTGTGGCAAATTATGGGGTGCGTCAATGGCATTGGCATTGCCATTGGAATCCCAAATTTTAGTTTATTCAGTTGCTGTGATGGGCTACATTTTGCCATGGAAACAGTCTATTATTTATGGACAGATGTATGAGAAAATGAAAAAGCCCATCCAACGTGTGTAGGCCAACTCAATGCAGAGGCCTATTCAATTCAACCCTGTCTGCGCGCATGTTCTTTTTTATTAAATCAATGACGCCCTCACGTGGCCAGAATAGAAATTAAAACATTTGCAACTGACACTTGAACGCACACCTGTCAGGCTATCAGATAACGTGATTTATTATAGCGATTATAAATAACGCCCGTTATCCTGGCCTTTTTCAGTGTCTTGTACGCGGAGAGGCACTGTAGACCATCATACCCATCATGCATCACTATTCTTCCATTGGACATAATGGTAGGAGGGTCAATAGATTCTTCTGTGCAAAACAAATTCAAGGCTAATGTCAATCATTTAGGATATTGTCCATTAAAATCTGAACTTGAACTTGCTTTCCAAATAATCAGCTAGACCTATATGGACCATTACCATTCAAAAGGGTCACAATGGGTCACAAAACTTTTTCATGTTGACGATTTTAGTGGCATTGTACTGTATCCACGTGTGGTTGTCCTGTGTTTAAAATGGTCAAATAAATCAAGTAAAATAACAAATTAGGCTACTGAATAGATACCCATATTGGGCAATATGGAATTGGTGTCCATCACTAAAATCTCTGAGAATCTGGTGCATGTCTTACTGATCAATGCATAAAATATTTTTAGACCTTTATCCGTTCTATCCATTCTATTTCTATTTTTCTTGCACTGTCTATGACAGGACTAGAACCCGAGATTGGGATTGGTTGACAGGCCTATCAGTAGCATCGTCCTTACCGCCCACTTCCGCCCCCTAGAGTTCTTCAAGACTAGTACACTCTTCGTTGTTTATGTTTTGTACAGCAACACATTTGGACTTTGAAAGGCTGGTAAATCACATTTACTACATTCCTTCAATTATTTACATTGTATTTAGGCACTTTCAGTCGTTAGCTGACGTTTGCTAGCCGTTGGAATCTTTGATCCAGCACCAGCTCACTTTGCGCGCAGTTTTCGCAGAATCCAAAGACATTGGAGTGACTGGCTTGGTGGCTGACATTAGCTGTAGCTGGCTACAATAGTACTGTAACGTTAGCTAGCTAGTGGTCCTAGTTGCTAGCCAGCCCATCACAGCTCAATGAGCTAGGTTATTTCGCAATAAGTAAATTGATTTTCTCATGGATAAAAAATACATATAATTGTATTATTAACTGCAACTATTTTCGTATTATTTTTCTTGTGGCACACACTGATGGATGGGAATGTGTGTTTTTGTTTCCAGTTGTCTGTGAGGCTTGGATAGCCTGAACCACAAGTACCCGGCCAAAAAATAAAGATATGTTTTGAGTGACATTGCACAATACTGCTCAGAATGAACAGCGAGGAAGAGTTCTACGATGCAGAGACAGGTGGATGCATGCTTTAGAAATGTCATAAAAAGTACATTAGCTAATTGGTGGGAGACTAATCGTTATGTGTTTATCATAGCAGACGCCCGTGACTGTCTAAGGGAGACTTCTTAGTGTGAGTGACCCTTTTTTCTTGTATTTCTCAGGTCTCGAATCAGATGAGGACTCTTGTGAGGTCAATTTTGAAGATGCCCGAGTGTATGACAGCAAGCATT
Organism: Oncorhynchus masou masou; assembly: GCF_036934945.1. Classification (NCBI taxonomy): domain Eukaryota; kingdom Metazoa; phylum Chordata; class Actinopteri; order Salmoniformes; family Salmonidae; genus Oncorhynchus; species Oncorhynchus masou. The sequence continues at coordinate 32,348,172 of NC_088244.1, forward strand.
CATCCAATGACAGCACACCTCAGGCAAATGGAGTGTGGGAGCGCAGGTGAGGTTGCAAAGGAAAGATCTATATCCTGTAGCTTCACAGTTTGCATGTGTATTCAGTGTCCATCGTTTTTTATGTCTTTGTGTTGGTGTTTATTACAGGAAAACCCTGCCTGCTCCAATGATCTCCAGATGTGACTACAGTGTGTGGGGCATACTAAAGAAATGCATTGGCATGGTGAGGATGTCTCCAACACTTCTATGCCCCCAAAACCATCCACTATACAGACGCACAAACAGAAATCATAACAAAGCTACAAATTGGATGACATTCTGTTTTACCCACATCTTACAGAGGAGTTCATACAAACGCTTTAAGGTAAATGTAACAAACAAGCTATTATCTATTAATGACTCTGTTAATTTGTTCTTTGCTGCGTTTACACAGGAGCTGTCCAAGATAACGATGCCCATCGTGCTCAACGAGCCCCTGAGTTTCCTCCAGAGAATGTCAGAGTACATGGAACACACTCACCTCATCCACAAAGCCTGCACCCTGTCAGACTCCATAGACCGCATGCAGGTAAACAAAACAGATGGGATACACTGACACCCTCCCCTCAACAAGGCCTATAGTTGTACCTGCTCTTACGGGGCTTCACACAATGACAGACTTTGTTTTCTCCTGTGTTATCTCTATCAGGTGGTAGCTGCTTTTGCAGTTTCTTCTGTGGCATCTCAATGGGACAGAACTGGAAAGCCATTTAATCCGTTGCTGGGGGAGACCTATGAACTCACACGGTACAGTTAGCATTTTTCGTACTGTACCTCTTTTTCTGGAAACCTTTTTGAGATTTTTATTGATTTCAGAGGACAGTTTAAATAAGTCAAATCTCTTTGGATAATCTATTTACTGAGGTGTCGAGTATGCTCTTTTTAACATGCTCTTCTCTGTCTTAGTGAGGACGAGGGGTACAGGTTGATCTCAGAACAAGTCAGCCACCATCCACCTATCAGTGCCTTCCATGCCCAGTCTCTGAAGCAGGAGTTTGAGTTTCATGGCTCCATCTACCCCAAACTCAAGTTCTGGGGCAAGAGCGTGGAGGCGGAGCCTAAAGGCACCATGACACTGGAGCTGCTCAAGTGAGTGACTGCGTGTAAGAAAGCGTATGCAGTATGTATGTTGACATCTGTGTGTACTAAGCACACAATACAGACTCTCACATCAACCGCTAGTGACGTAAAAACAACTTGTTTTGTTGCAGACGTAAAGAGGCGTTTACATGGACAAACCCTCTCTGCTGTGTACATAACATCATCATGGGCAAACTCTGGATTGAGCAATACGGAACTGTGGAAATAGTCAACCACAAGTAAGACAGCAAATGCCAAACCTTGATTCAGAACAAACATTTATTATGATTTATTTGATTGAATTTACTACAATAAATTAATATTCTCCCTCCCGCCTCTTCTGATTGGTCAGCACGGGGGACAGGTGTGTGTTGAACTTCAAGCCGTGCGGCATGTTTGGGAAAGAGCTGCACAAAGTGGAGGGCTACATTCAGGATAAGAGGTGAGAGAAGAATAGAGTAATGAGCACGCAATTAGGAATTTGTTAAGTCATAGTAATACACTACCTTTCAAAAGTTTGGGGACACTTAGAAATGTTCTTGTTTTTGAAAGAAAATATGTATTTCTTTTCATTACAATAACATCAAATTGATCAGAAATACAGTGTAGACATTGTTAATGTTGTTAATGACTATTTTAGCTGGAAACAGCGGATTTTTAATGGAATATCTGCATAGGCGTACAGAGGCCCATTATAAGCAACCATCACTAATGTGTTCCAATGGCACGTTGTGTTAGCTAATCCAAGTTTATCATTTTAAAATGCTAATTGATCATTAGAAAACCCTTTTGCAATTATGTTAGCACAGCTGAAAACTGTTGTGCTGATTACAGATGCCTCACAAGTCCTCAACTGACAACTTCATTAAATAGTACCCGCAAAACAGCAGTCTCAACGTCAACAGTGAAGAGGCGATTCCAGGATGTTGGCCTTCCAGGCAGAGTTCCTCTGTCCAGTGTCTGTGTTCTTTTTCCCATCTTAATCTTTTATTTTTATTGGCCAGTCTGAGATATGACTTTTTCTTTGCAACTCTGCCTAGAAGGCCAGCATCCCAGAGTGACATTGGCACTGGTGTTTTGCGGGTACTATTTCAATGAAGCTGCCAGTTGAGGACTTGTGAGGCGTCTGTTTCTCAAACAAGACATTTTAATGTACTTGTTCTCTTGCTCAGTTGTTTCAGAAGAAAGTTATTTGTTTCTAGCCATTTTGAGTCTGCAATCGAACCCACAAATGCTGATTCTCCAGATACTCAACTAGTCTAAAGAAGTCCAGTGTTATTGCTTCTTTAATCAGAACAACAGTTTTCAGCTGTGCCAACATAATTGCAAAAGGGTTTTCTAATGATCAATTAGCCTTTTAAAATTATAAACTTGGATTAGCTAACACAATGTGCCGTTAGAACACAGGAGTGATGGTTGCTGATAATGGGCCTCTGTAAGCCTATGTAGATATTCCATAGAAAATCTGCCGTTTCCAGCTACAATAGTCATTTACAACATTAACAATGTCTACTCTACACTGTATTTCTGATCAATTTGATGTTATTTTAATAGACAGAAAATGTGCTTTTCTTTCAAGAACAAGAACATTTCTAAGTGACCCAAACTTTTAAACGGTAGTGTATGTCATCTGTTATGCATTCTGTCAGCATTGACATACAATAACGACTGGATGTTTTAAGTTGTATCGCACTGTTTCGTGTGGTTGTTCCTAAATGAACTGTGGTTGCATTGTTTTGGGAACAGTAAGAAGAAGCGACGTGTGCTGTATGGGAAGTGGACAGAGTGTATGTACAGTGTGGCGCCTAAGGTGTATGAAGCCAACAAGAAGAAGGCCGAAAAGGGAGATGCTAAGAAAAATAAACCGGTGAGCACTCAGAAGTGATTTGTCCAAGAACCGGCCCAATGGCAACAACAAAAAAGGTGAAATCATTTTCCTAAAATTGTGTTTCTTCCTTTCACATAAACATGCAGTGGCTTTAGGTGAAGGTATTGTACGTACTGTAAGCATAGTGTGCTACAGCAGTTCTAGTTATGACTGTTCTATTAGTGTATTATGGTAGATGGCTCTTTATGTTGCATTAAAGTTTGTGTAAATGCAACTGTCTGTAGTTTATAGTAGACTCATGTGCATAGTCTTGTATGTAGGAGCAAAGTGCTGGAAAACAGGAGACTGAAGATATGCCTGGGGTTCAAGAGACCGTCTCTGTGATAACAGGAAGTGCCTTACTGTGGAGAATAACCCCACGACCTGCACATTCTGAAGAGGTAACACACACACACACACACACACACACACACACACACAGGGAGCCATTAGGGATATGGTGTTTCTTACTGTTTCTCCTGTGTACCTAATTAACCCTGACTCTCATCCTTGGTCTCTCTGGTATAGATGTATAACTTCACCAGCTTCACCATGACACTGAATGAGCTGGAGCCTGGTATGGAGAGGCTGTTGGCACCCACAGACTGCCGTCTACGACCCGATGTCAGAGCAATGGAGAATGGAGACCTGGGTAATGACTCACATTGAAACACAGACGCGCGCACACACACTATTCGATAACAACATTCAAGATGAATCGATTACCAAACAAAATGGAGCACATTGGTTTGTATATTGCAGACACAGCAAGTGTAGAGAAGGACAGGCTAGAGGAAAAACAGAGAGCTGCACGCAAGGAATGTTCCAAGGATGAAGAAGAGTGGTCAACCAGGTGTGTTCGCTACACAACAATAATAAGTATACGTATGTCCTGAGATGTGAATGTGTTTTCATGTTAAATGTAATCCAATTTTGATTCAATCATTTCCCTGAAACAAATTCCTGTACCATTTCTTTTGAACTTCACAGGTGGTTTCGGTTGGGAACAAACCCTCACACAGGAGCCGAGGACTGGCTGTACACAGGGGGATATTTTGATAGAAATTACACAGACTGTCCCAACCTTTACTGATGGGGCAGGAGGAACAAGGAAGGGTTTCCATCACCGCCCGTAGTGGACTGATGTTTGCCCGATGATCCCGTTCGTTCTCAGCCTTAGAATGTCAGGCAGCTGAGCCCACAATTTTATAACAGTTTTGCCAACCTAGACAAACCTCTCCCGCAATACAACAATGGAATCAAGAAGTGAATATGCATGTGACAAACATGATTTAATTCCCATTTTGCAAGTGACAAAGGGAACATTTGAGCATTGTGAAAGACTTAAAATCGAGGCTAAGATAAGAGAATATTCAGTCTTCCTAAATGGCCTGGGCCTCCTGGTTAATTAACTGGAAGAATCCCACTCATCTCTGATGGTTTTATTTATGGTACCCAAGGCTTTCTAAAACCACATCTGATAATGTGACATCTGTGGTGGTGGCCATTGTTCAGCAGTGGAATAATGTACTATAGCTCTGATCGACATGCATTATTATGTTGAGCTAGATTGGAAGGAGGAGTTTGTACAATACTCACTGTACAAACACAGTTACATTTAAAGATCAGGCATCATTCACACAACTTTTATTCATAAGTTGTGTGAGTGTTAAGACTTTTATTTGAGATGTTTCTAAAACAGGATGTGCACATTGTTCACGTGCTGGTTCGTTCTTAAATATTAAGGATTTGAACATGTTGTTTTGTGACTAGAAGTCTAGAACTGAAAGCTGCTAATGACCATGTTCATGTACTAACTTAGTAAACTAAGTGTTATTTGTAAATTATTGTTATGGCATTGAAAACTGTAACAAATGCAGATGATAATTTGGTGTGTGTGTGTGTGTGTGTGTGTGCGTGTGTGCATGGTCACCTAAACAATTCTTTACACAAACGAAAGCCATACAACACTTGAAAGATTGTTTTTCCAAATCGCATCCCCCCTTTTCATTACGTAAAGCTCTGGTATTGATCACAGCGACATGAAATAAAATGGAGCACCTTTTAAATGTCAGCCATCGTAAATCTATGCAAACAAACATGACCATTATGTGTCTGTCTACTGCACAACGAGGAGACATAGAATGTGAAAATAAACAAACATCACTTATGGGCCTCCCTCATTGGAATCTGACCGTTGAAGATTCTGTGCTGAACATACAGTACTTCTAGATTTGGAGAGGGTGTCATACTCCAATGTGATAGCACTAGTTATCTCTTAACACTACCATCTGAGTATGCTTCCAGTCCTGTGCACAGAATGATGGTATCTGACCTGCTTCCCCCACCCTCACATCTTCACAACACTTATGTTTTGTTACCCTTAATAAAAAAATGTTTTATGTAGAAGTAGGCTACATTTGGCATGTTTGTAACAGTGTATCCCCTCAGATATTGATAGGTATCATTAATTAGCTGTCAGGGTTATGGTGCACAGTGGAACACTCAAAGGTCTGGTTACATATACTGTATATACGTACAAAAGTAGATGGACACCACTTCAAATTAGTGGATTCGGCTGTTTCAGCCACACCCGTTGCTGACAGTTGTATAAAATTGAGCACACAGCCATGCAATCTCAGTAGACAAACATTGGCAGTAGAATGGCCTTACTGAAGAGCTCAGTGACTCAACGTGGCACCGTCATTCGTTAGACTTCTGCCCTGCTTGAGCTGCCCCGGTCAACTGTAAGTGCTGTTATTATGAAGTGGAAACTTCTAGGAGGAACAATGGCTCAGCCTCAAAGTGGTGGGCCACACAAGCTCACAAAACGGTACTGCCTTGTGCTGAAGCGCATCTGTGCTTGGTTGTAACACTCACTACCAAGTTCCAAACTGCCTCTGGAAGCAATGTCAGCACAATAACTGTTCGTCGGGAGCTTCAAGAAATGGGTGACCATGGCCGAGCAGCCGCACGAGCCTAAGATCACCATGCGCAATGCCAAGTGTCGGCTGGATTGTTGTAAAGCTTGCCGCCCATTGGATTCTGGAGCAGTGCAAATGCGTTTTCTGGAGTGATGAATCATGCTTCACCATCTACCAATCTGACGGACTAATCTGGGTTTGGCGGATGCCAGGAAAACACTCCCTGTCCGAATGCAAAGTGCCAACTGTAAAGTTTGGTAGAGGATTAATGGTCTGGGGCTGTTTTTCTTGGTTTGGACTAGGCCCCTTAGTTCCAGTGAAGGGAAATCTTAATGCTACAGCATATAATGACATTCTAGACTATTCTGTGCTTTCAACTTTGTAGCAACAAAGCCCCCGTGCACAATGGTTTGTCGGGATTGGTGTGAAAGAACTTGACATCGAACGCCTTTGGGATGAATTGGAACGCCGACTGCGAGCCAGGCCCAATCACCCAACATTAGTGCCCGACCTCACTAATGCTCTTGGCTGAATGGAACCAAGTCCCCACAGCAATGATCCCACATCTCGTGGAAAGCCTTCCCAGAAGAGTGGAGGCTGTTATTTAAAATAATTCTTATTATTATTTCACCATTATTTAACCAGGTAGTCCAGTTGAGAACAAGTTCTCATTTAAAACTGCGTTATAGCAGCAAAGGGGGGACCAACTCCATATCAATGGCCATGTTTTTGGAATGAGATGTTTGACGAGCCACATACTTTTGGCCATGTGTAGTCTTAACATTCTGTATACTCCCCATGTCCTAAGGGTAAAAAATGAACCGCCTTCACTAAACCCCTCAAATAAAGCAGCTTAATTGAATTGTAAACCCCAAATCTATTTTGCATGAAGGAACAATCTGTCATTCATCACAAACTTGGTGAATATCTGGGTTTCCCCTCTTCACAAGGCACAATCTGTGGACACCACTCATTTTCTATTACAACACACCTGTCTTAATTATTTTCTTTAATTAAGTAGAGGTTTATTATTATTATTGCTAAGGGTACTGCATAGGTGTAAACACATTTTTAGCATTTTTTACCCTTAAGACAACACTAGGGAGTTTTTCCTCTACACCTGCATTGCTTGCTGTTTGGGGTTTTAGGCTGGGTTTCTGTACAACACTTTGTGACATCAGCTGATGTAAGAAGGGCTTTATAAATACATTTGATTGATTGAAATGTATACATGTCAGTCCTAGTCAATGTACCGGCACATATACTGTTGTTTCTGTTGTTTTCCTGCACTTGTACAGAGCTTTTGCCAATTTATTACACACAACGATCGCCAGGTTCCAGAAATACGCCTTATTCTACTATATTGTGATGTTCTTACTGTACACTGGTCATTTGCAAAGAAGAGAATTGAGAATTTTGTGTTTGTTAATGTCAAAAGAAGATGTCATTTTGATTTCACTTTCGAATATACAGTTTAGAAAATGTGAATGTACAGTAAAATAAAGTTACTATATTCTATATCTGGCTGAACAGCACAATTTTTTATTTTTTTTGTGTCGTTTAAAGGTGTAACATTGACGCATGTTCTAACCAATCACAGCCATGCAATGGTGGTAGTCAGCCAATCGCAATAATGTTTTCCGAAAAGTTGTTTCACCCTCCTGTCAGATTGTTTCTGCTCTAGTAGATGAACGTTCTCCTAGCAGCAGGATATTATGCTGGCAGCACGATCAGATTGTCCTTCTTCAAAATAAAGATTTCCTGCAAAGACATTGTAACGGTTCTCGTCTGGTGAAGGAGAAGCGGACCAAAATGCAGCGTGGTATTTTTGAGACATGTTTAATGACGATGAAAAACCACGAACAATACAATAACAACAAACGGACCGTGAAAACCTATACAGCCTATCTGGTGACAACAAACACAGAGACAGGAACAATCACCCAACGAAATACTCAAAGAATATGGCTGCCTAAATATGGTTCCCCATCAGAGACAACAATAAACACCTGCCTCTGATTGAGAACCACTCCAGACAGCCATAGACCTTGCTAGATAACCCCACTAAGCCACACACCCAACACCCCACAAAACCCCAAGACAAAACACACCACAATAAACCCATGTCACACCCTGGCCTGACCAAATAAATGAAGACAAACACAATATATACGACCAGGGCGTGACAGACATGCTAAACTTTGGAACAACTTTTTTTTAGTACTCTAGCAACTGTTTTTCACATAATTGCAACCACATTTGAAAAAATAAATTGATAATTTGACACATTTTATTTTTTACATAGTATTATTTATGCCAGCATTTCTTTTGAAAGTTATGGTATGTTGAAAGGTATTGTGTAGGCTATATTTAAAGAAATACACTTTCAATAAAATACAAATATATGTTTTTGGAACTACTCAACAGTCTGATAAACCTAAATTGGTCTCTTGTGCTGGGCAGCAGGTTTAATACAGAGTGTTGGGGACTCCTTACCCCACCCACTCCATTCACTGCAATGCAATACACGTTGTGTGGGAGACTTATTGGCCGGTAGAGAAAAAAACTTTACTACCTGTCTCAGCCAAAGTAGGGTGGAAAATACTCAATAGGGTGTCCCATGTACAGTCTATTACAGTTTATGGCATTGGGGGCTATGTGGTGGAGGTGGAGAACGGTGTTGTTGGATATGTACGACACAGTCGTCCCCCCCCCCCCCCAAAAGAAACTACACGTATTTGGTCAATAGAGACCTTACTGAAACGTTTTTTCTCTACAAGCCAATATGTATCCCATGTGCAGTCTATTACAGTGGAATTCATTGGGGGGCTGTGTGAAAAGCCAGCAGCAGGCCGTGTGACACATCCCCCTCAAAAACCAACCATATTTGGTTATTAGAGACCCAACTGAGTGTTTTCCACCCCACTGAGATAGGTAGAACAATTTTCTATCTACAGCCCAACATTCTGAACATACCAGTGTCAACAATGTAATATTTCATTGGTCTTGTTTTTTAATTTACATTTTTTTGTATTCGTTTTTATAAATTAACCATTGGCTTTTCTTGTTGGCACAATACAAGTGGCTATTGATTAGAATTCAATACCTTTTGATTGAGTTCCTCATTGCAATGTTTTGAAATGCAGGGATTTATTTTGAAGGTTTCCTCATTACCACAACAACGTGATGTTCTCGTTTGTGCTGCTGGCAGAATGCTAATAGTCTCTAGTAGCTACTTGTGCAATCTGATTCCAAGGCCATCTCGCATCTTCGATCTCAAAGTAAAATGTAAGTTGATGTTATATTTATTGCCTCTATTAGCTAAGAGAGTAGCTACGTTTTGAATTCAGGATAATAATGCATTTTAAGGTTCGGTTGCTCCATCGTTTACATAGGTAGCTAAATTCGGTAACGTCGTTAGCTGACTCACTGGGTAACGTTAGCTAACGGAGTAACGGTAGGCTATCGTAACGGTTAGCTAGCTGTAAACTGCAAGCCAACGTTTGTCATTGTTTGTCATAATCTCGCTCCTATTTGCACAACACCAGATCATCATCATGTCGGGAGCTCTGTTTCCCAGTCTGGTGTCGGGGTCCCGCGGCTCCTCTAGCAAATTCCTGGTTGAGTTTCGGGCCGGGAAGATGACCATGAAGGGTAGCACGGTGACTCCAGACAAGCGCAAGGGACAAGTCTATGTTCAGCAAACCGACGACTCCCTCATTCATTTCTGTTGGAAGGATCGGACCTCTGGAAACGTGGACGATGTCAGTGGCACTTTTCTGTTGGTGCTGAAACTGCACCACCATATTCTCTTACACCACCTCTCTCTCTTTCTCTCTCTCTCTGTCCTTTGTGTTGTCATGGCTAACTAACCCTTGTGATGATTATGGTTGTCCCTGTTCAGGACCTGATCATCTTCCCAGATGATTGTGAGTTCAAGAGAGTGAACCAGTGCACAAGTGGTCGAGTGTTTGTGCTGAAGTTCAAGGCTGGCTCCAAGAGGCTGTTCTTCTGGATGCAGGTGTGTAATGGCCGTTTAAAGATACTAACGTTACGTAATCCACACCCCTGCCTCTTTTGTTTATTTCATATCACTCTGCCTTCTTTGCATATTTCTCTGTAGAGGAAGGTAATGTTATCAGCAGCTGATTGTATGAGAACATAAGTTCCTGATGTTATACACTTATTTCTATTTCCCTGTTGTAGGAGCCCAAAACTGAAAAGGATGAGGAGTACTGTCGTAAAGTGAATGAGTATCTGAACAACCCTCCCATGCCTGGGGCCCTTGGCAGTGGAGGCAACAGCGGGCATGAACTATCTGCTCTGGGGGGTAAGGATTAAGGAAGGGTGCACGGCACAGTGCACACACTCACAAACAGAGAGCAAAGGTTCTGTGGCATGTTGACACAGGAAGATGGCAATTGTTTTTAGCAGTGCATTCTCAGAATACACTCAGCCTCTCCTTTGTGCATGATGTGTTGATCCGTTCTGAACATTTTGCATTCTTCCTCCTGTCCTAGGTGAGGGTGGACTGCAGAGTCTGCTCGGTAACATGAGTCACAACCAGCTCATGCAGCTCATTGGACCAACTGGACTAGGTGGTCTTGGTAAGTCTTGGCAGTCTGCAAAGTACTCTGTACAGTAATATTTTTACCCCACGTAGCAATGTGCTTACAACAGCTGGATTGACTAAGAATGTGTTTTGGACTGGAGTACCTGACTTTATTGGGTTGTCATTCATTGCAACGCGTCTGAATATGTCCACCTGTCTATCTGTAGGAGGTCTTGGGGCCCTGGCTGGACCAGGCCTGGCCAGCCTGCTCAGTAGTGGAGGTCCTGCAGCCGGCAACTCCTCAAGGTACCACAAGCCTAGAGTCACTTCACTAATACATTCAATCATTTTGTACATTTATGCACTTTCTCTCCAGCTCAGACTACACATTTACTACTTATTAACCAACTTTTACAGATGGCTTATTCTACATTTATTACAATTTAATTGCTCTCTTTCTGGTCCCTCTTAGTCCATCTCAATCTCCTGCTGTCACCCCCACCTCTACCTCTGCTGCCACCCGGCTGGGCTCCTCCCAGGTGCCAACCACACCCATCACCCCATCTGCCACCAGTGCAGCGTCACCCATGGCCTCACCCACCATCCCGGTTGCCCCCTCCATCGCAGCCGGGGCAGCCAGCCCCACCCAGCCCATCCAGCTGAGTGACCTGCAGAGTATCCTAGCAACCATGAACGTACCTGCAGCTGGGCAGGGAGGTGAGGGACTAAACATGTCAATTATAGCTCAGCGCACAACGGTTTAGAACAGAAAGAGCAATTAAGAGTCTCTTGAATCATTTTACAGGGGAAATAAGGAACTTTAGTCATGCTGTTACCAGTTGAATAAAAAACCTTGCAGCAGTAGATCCATGATCTAGCCCTCCGTATGTGTGTCTGTCTGAAATATGACTGTTTGTTCTCGCTACAGTGGACCTGGCCAGTGTTGTGACCCCTGAGATCATGGCTCCTATTCTGGCCAATGCTGAGGTCCAGGAGAGGCTGCTGCCCTTTCTGCCGACAGGAGAGTCCCTGCCTCAGAGCACCGACGAGCTCCACAACACACTCACCTCTCCACAGTTTCAGCAGGTATATAACACACTGCTCAGAGTGTGTTGAGCAGTGCTCTCTTTCTGTGTAGAGTACACTAGATCATCAGTTGTCAGACTGTGTGGCAGTGTTCTCTCAGTACACGGTTAGTATAGATAGACGTGATCTTGGTTGCTTTTCTTTTAGCTACCGCTTGAGTGACACATTTGGTCTACTACTGTGTGTACGATGTAAAGCAGGGATTTTTCTCTCTGTAGGCCATGAGTCTGTTCAGCAGCGCCCTGGCGTCGGGGCAGTTGGGGCCTTTAATGAACCAGTTTGGTCTGCCAACAGAAGCTGTGGACGCAGCTAACAAAGGAGGTCAGTGTCCTGTATCTGCGTACAACGCATGAACGTAAACACAGGGGCCTTTGTCTGTACGTTCCATTGTTTAAAGAGAACACAAGCATGCAGTCTCCTGCCTGTGCAGACATTCCTACTTAACATTGACATTAGTGTCAATGTTTAATAAGGATTTCCATAACATCATTGTCATTTCCTGTTGTTTTGTATCATGAGTGAAATTGAACTTTCCTCTCTTCCAGATGTTGAGGCTTTTGCTAAAGCCATGGAGACAGACAGCAAGTCTGACCACGAGGATGACGCCAAAGACAAAAAGGATGAAGATATGAGTTTGGATTAGGACCCTCTGTTAGTACTGTTTAACTTAATGTATTTTATTTAAATGATTTACTGGTTGTGGTGATGTTGTTCAGAGCACTGAAGCTGTGGACCATTTACCTCTGTACATGTACTCAGAATAGAGATATAAGAAAGAAAAGAAAAAGGCATGTAAGGCAGCCAAGGCTCTCTTCAATCTCTCACGCTTCAGCGACACATCCAATAGAGCTCCTAACCTCTCCTGTTCAATTATGACAAATTATTTATGTACATCCTCAGAGCTTGATTCATCACAACATGAAATGTTTTCGAACCAGATTACTGCGGCTGGTTAGGACTTGTAAGACCAATGACAGCTGCATGTGCCAATCTGTGACCGGTAGCTTCCTGACAAATAAAATAAAAACTCCAGTCACATGGTCAGAAAAAAACATTTGATAATTTAACACTACTTTTACAAAATTGACACCATCCATAAAGCACAACATTTTCACATTCTAAACAAAATGACGAGGTAATGTAAGCATACATTTGCAAAACGGAGACCAATTCACACCACAGCAGAAATGAGCAATTCTCCATGTTACTGTACAAAATGTTTTCTCCAAGATCACACACAATGAGATTCACATAACAGGTCTGTCCAGATACTAAGATACAATAAGCAGTCTGCAATTTTCCATGATTTTCACAGATGCGGTAGAACACTCAACAGCAACAAGACAAGTGAAATAAAAGGGAATAACATCTGGATAGGACAGATCATTATTAAACTGGTTTTAGGCACTTCTTACTGTATGTTGAGTGGCGTGAGCCAACACTGATGAAAATACGAGAAATACTGTAAAATAGCGAAATAAATGTAACTTCAGGACATTTCACACACAAATAACTGCTTTCTACCTGCACTCATTCCAGAGATCTCCTTTTGTTTGTTTGATAACATCTTTGAAATAAATGGGATTTTCCTGAGAACTTAAAAATATGACAACTGGCTCGTGGATGATCCAGCACATTGAACAATAGGGTAAGAATACTTATTGCAAATCCTATCCCTGGATGTTGACAGAACAGCAACCAAGTAATGATAGGAAGTTTGATTTAACAACCGTCACAGAAGAAAAGTCATTTGTGGTCTAGATCGACACTGCCAACACGTTTCCAGCCAGCAAATAGGCAGTGGTTTGCACAGTGAGTGTGGATTTAAAGTGTACAAAATTAAGGTAAAAGCAGCTACAGTGCCAACCCAAGAAGGTAAATACAAAAACATCCAAGCTGTACAAAACCACAAGTTCTAAACAAATGATACAATGGAATGCCTGATGCTTCTACAATATAGTATAAAGTGGCACTCTGGCCAGCCCACAACTCCCTCTCTCAATAACACAAACAATCATATTGAGACTTTAAGACCAATGATTGATGTGTCATTTTCACAGCAAGTGAAGAAATAGTCATATCAACAAGCTAGCGAGTGCGCACACACATGTAAAGTGGGCCTGTGTTTCATGAGATGAAATAAGAGATCACAAGTCATTTTCCATATGCACAAAAAGCTTCTCTCAACGTTAGTGCACAAATTAGTTTACATCCCTGTTAGTGAGCATTTCCACTTTACCAAGATAATCCATCCACCTGACAGGTTTGGCATGACAAGAAGCTGACTAAAGAGCATGATCATTACACAGGGGCACCTTGTGCTGGGGACAATAAAAGGCCACTAAAAATGTGCAGTTGTCACAACACCAAAGAGATCAAGTTGAGGAAGCATGCAATTGGCTTGTGCATAACATTTGAGAGAAATAAGCTTTTTGTGCATAAGGAACATTCCTAGGATATTTTATTTCCGTTCATGAAACATGGGACCAACATTTTGCATGTTGCGTTTATATAAACAGTACCAGTCAAAAGTTGACACATCTACTCATTCAATTGTAGAATAGTGAAGACATCAAAACTATGAAATAACACGTTTGGTTTGGGATGAGTTGGACCGCAGAGTGTAGGAAAAGGAGCCAACAAATCCTCAGCATATGTGGGAACTCCTTCAAGACTATTGTAAAAGTGAAGCTGGTTGAGAGAATGCCAAGAGTGTGCAAAGCTGTTATTAACAGGTGGCTACTTTGAAGAATCTCAAATATAATTTGATTTGTTTAACACTTTTTTGGTTATTATATGATTCCATACATGTTATTTCATAGTTTAAATCTTCACTATTATTCTACAATGTAGAAAATAGTACAAATAAAAGAAAAACCTTTGAATGAGTTGGTGTGTCCAAACTTTTGACTGGTACTGTACGTGTGTGTTTTGTTAGACATTACTGCACTGTTGGCGCTAGAGACAAGCATTTTGCTGCACCTGCGATAACATCTGCAAATCAGTGTATGCGACAAATAAACACCAGGCACCATTTACACATAAAAATGACTTTTCTGCACCTTTGGACAGTACATTAAATTATTTCAAACCGATATGGCCAACCATCAACATCAAAGCCTACTCTCTGTGTGTACTTAAAGACACCCCAATTGGGATGCTACCCCACACCCAGTTGGAGTTATTTTTCAATAAATAGTTAACTTGTACTGTTTGTACAAATAGACATGGTTTAAAAAAAATATATATTGATCAGAATGCAATACACACCACAGAAAGAAGTTCGGTACAAGCGAACGCAATAAGAAAAATCAGTCCCAATATCTTTGCGGAAAACACTCTTAATCCTTCATATCGCGATAAAGAAAAATTCAAAATAAATATTGAGCACCAAACTCCCCCCCCCCCCAATTTGAATAAGGGACATGTCTACTACACCTAAACATATTATAGGGAAGACAATGCCTCCCTCCAGGTGATGATCCAGGATCAGCATTTCCAATCAATATCATCAGGACTTAAATATCCAAACTGGACCCAGGCCAGTGATTCAGGCCACCTCCAGGCTCCAGCCTAGCCCTGCTGCACCAGCCTGCGGTAGTGCGGCATGACCTTGCTGTCAGGGAGGTAGAGCCCCATCTCCAAGGCAACCAGGACAGGGAACTCCAATGGAATCAACTCCCGCCGGTTTATACGAAAACGCTCCTCCAGCTTCTGCTCAACCATGGACGGAGGGGGGGGGGTTGTAGTGTTAAGATGGTTAAGAATCAAACTATGATCACTAACAATTCATAGAAAACAAACTTAAGTTATCCTGTGAGAAAATGTACATGTAAGAATTTACATCACTCACGTCAATCAGCTGTCGAACCTCCTGCTTCTTCAGATCACTGCTGATCTTGGCTGCCAGCAGGACGCAAGCAGCAGACACCAGCTTCCTGTTTTGCTTGTTCAGGCGGCCCTGCAGCACCAGCTTCTCAAAGTAAACAAAGGCCATGGCCACCGTGACTGGCTGCAGACTGCACTCCTCTCCCACCGCACGCATGTCCCGCTTCAGGCTGTCAAACAGGAGAGAGGTTATTGGTTACACATGGGTGTTCATGGTAGGCAGGATTCGCACCTGTAAATGCATGGTTTGGAGACAAAGACACAAAAGGGGAGTTTCAGACATAGATTTAGACAGTGGATTTAAAAGAAAATAATGTGTTGACTTGTTACATCTGTGTTCATGTCTGCACCTTCTTATCTTGCTGAGGGTCAGTTTGATATGGGGGAACTTCTCCTTGAACGTCTCATTCATGTCTTTTTTCAGGTCCGACGGCTTCACGTACTCAATAACAGTCGTCTGGAAGACATTGAACAAGATAAATAAACTTCAGTTACTGCTAAACACAGCTGTTAGAATCTCGACGAGAACCCCACAATTGTATATTACTCCAGTGCTAGCATCTCTACACTGGCTTCCTGTTAAGGCCAGGGCTGATTAAGGTTTTACTACTAACCTACAAAGCATTACATGGGCTTGCTCCTACCTATCTCTCCGATTTGGTCCTGCCGTACATACCTACACATAGGCTACGGTCACAAGACGCAGGCCTCCTTATTGTCCCTAGAATTTCTAAGCAAACAGCTGGAGGCAGGGCTTTCTCCTATGGCGCTCCATTTTTATGGAATAGTCTGATTATCCATGTGAAAGCGCAGACTCGGTCTCGACCTTTAAGTCTTTATTGAAGACTCATCTCTTCAGTAGGTCCTATGATTGAGTGTAGTCTGGCCCAGGGGTGTGAAGGTGAACGGAAAGGCACTGGAGTGACGAACTGCCCTTGCCGTCTCTGCCTGGCCGGTTCCCTGCTCTCCACCGGCATTTTCTGTCGCTAACCCTATTACGGGGGCTGAGTCACGGGTGCTCTTCCATGCCGTCCCTAGGAGGGGTGCGTCACTTGAGTGGGCTGAGTCACTGACGTGATCGTCCTGTCCGGGTTGGCGCCCCCCTAGGGTTTGTGCCGTGGGAGAGATCTTTGTGGGCTATAGTCAACCATGTCTCAGGATAGTAAATTGGTGGTTTGAAAATATCCCTCTAGTGGTGTGAGGGCTATAATTTGGTATTGTGGGTGGGGTTATATCCTGTCTGGTTGGCCCTGTTTGGGGATATCGCCAGACAGGGCCACAGTGTCTCCCGACCCGTCCTGTCTCAGTCTCCAGTATTTACGCTGCAATAGTTTGTGTCGGGTGACTAGGGTCAGTCTTATATCTGGAGTATTTCTCGTGTCTTATCCAGTGTCCTGTGTGAATTTAAGTATGCTCCCTCCAATTCTCTCTCACCCTCTCCGGAAGACCTGAGCCCTGGGACCTTGCCTCAGGACTACCTGGCCAGATGACTCCTTGCTGTCCCCAGTCCACCTGGTTGTGCTGCTGCTCCAGTTTCAACTGTTCTGCCTGCAGCTATGGAACTCTGACCTGTTCACCAGACGTGCTACCTTGTCCCGGAACTGCTGTTTTCGACTCTCTCTCTCTCTACCGCACTTGCTGTCTAACTCTAAACGCTCGGCTATGAAAAGCCAACTGACATTTACGCCTGAGGTGCTGACCTGTTGCACCCTCTACAATGACTGATGATTATGATTTGACCCTGCTGGTCATATATGAACATCTTGGCCATGTACTGTTAGAATCTCATCCCAGCACAACCAGGAGAAGACTGGTCACCCCTCAGAGCCTGGTTCCTCTCTAGGTTTCTTCCTAGGTTCCTGACTTTCTAGGGAGTTTTTCCTAGCCACCCTGCTGAATGATAAATATGAGAACATTGCTTTCATCCTATTTATAGAGATTCCATGTAAGAGATTCCATCATCTACGAGGGGCTGTGTGTTCTCTGGAAAATAATGATCGACATGGAAGGTGGAACTGTCCTTCCACGGAGTTGCATTATTTTCCAGAGAACGCGTAGAGCCCCGAGTTGATTATCCCTTTTATACCATGGCTATAATTTACCCCTAGAAATGTTTTCATTTGCAGGTAGTAATGTGTTCAACATCCACTGAAGTAGCTAGCAAGTTGACAGTAGTTGCCTTGGTTACCAACGAGACATGGTAGTTTAGCTAACCAAACCATCAGTTCTAGCTTGCTATTATGAAGATCAAATGCAACAATGCCAATGAATGTTTTCAAGTCGACTTTCGCTTTTAAAAGCAGTTCTAACATAGAACTATAGCCACTTCATTGTACCATGTGTTATCGGGAAATAATGCATGCTCTAGAATGCCCTTCAAGCCAATCAGAAACAATTACTCAACAATGCCATGATATAATATGTCATTTTTATAATGTGCAGTGAAGTTTACTAGTCATAAAATTGCTTTATTGTTTTAGTTTATAATGGTGCTACTGTACAAAATAAGAGCATTCTGGACTGTCAGTGTGTCTTGTGATGTATTGTCTAGTCAAAGTCATGTGTTGCATGTATAATTTCACATGAACGCTTACCATATAAGATGCAAATATAAGAACTCTCTTGTGTCTCCCGCAAGGCCACTGAGGGTCACTGAGTAGGTAGGGATCATAGTCTGCCAGGTCTTCTATACCTGTAAAAAAGGGGATTAAATCAAATGAGAACACACACACACACACACACACACACAGTAATGATTGCAAAAACTATTTGCCAGAGGAGAGAGAGAGCGAGAGAGAGAGAGAGAGAGAGAGCATGTAAGCCTCTATTCTAGTGAAGTGGAGCGTACTCGGGTCCTGTCCTATGGTGCTGTTGAGTCCAGACGGGTTGGTGTAGTTCTTCTGGCCGTTGCCTCGGTAACGGGATAGGGGTGTCTGTGCTGTGCTGGGCTCTAGTGGTCCACTGCTCTTCGACCTCACCAGGGCATGAGTTGGGAAAAGGAATCGGGCGTACGATACCGTCTGAAGAGGAAATATACATGTTAACTAACACTAAGCACAGACAGATAGTACGTAATCACACTCTCCAGTTCAACCTTACCTTTCCATATGCCCCTAGCTCCACCCCAAGGCCCTCCAGGCCAGGGAACAGGTCAGAGCCAACCCCAGAGGACAGCCGTTGTCTCTGAGCATCCAGCTTTGGGTCACTGGGTGGGCAGGAAGAGAAACTACTCATGTCACCATCATGCAGCTCCACGTTAAAGCCTGAGATCATTATAACAACTCCTTTCCTGAGGGCGATACATGACACCTGTAGTTGGTTGGGGTTGTGTGTTTGTACCTGAGGTGAATACATTCTCCATAGGGCAGCACTGAGAAAGCAGCACATAGAGACCGCTTGGCACAAATCAGCATAATCCTGCAGGACATAGATAGCAAGTACAGGCACACAAAACATATGCAGTGTCAGGCTACAGAAACAGCCACAGTCACACTACAGCCATCTACAGCATGAGTACTGCACTTATTAGTACAATAAATACACAAGGCAGGCAATACGCTTGACCTCATCTTTACTAGAGGCTGTTCGCCTACTAATCTCAAGGCAACCCCCCCCCCCCCTCCAGGTCTCTGATCACTACGGTTTCCGCTTCTGTCTCATGTTCCCCCAACCCTAGCAACTCAGCCCCTACTCAGATAATCATGTGGCCATTGCAATCGTTGTGCTCTCTCTCCCTCACTACTCTCTCTCATATCTCCCTTCTGCTAAATCCTTCTCCTTCAGTCCCCTGGTTCTGCCTCTCCTCCCTTTCCACATCCTATGACTTGCACTGTCCCCTTTCCTCCCGGCCGGCTCGACCCTCCCCTACTGCTCCGTGACTGAGTGACTCATTGTGAGTTTACAGAACAGGGCTGTGGGCAGCTGAGTGAAAACTTACAGAGGACCTATCATCCTTTCACTCTCTCCTCTCCACCTTCTCTTCCTCTGTATCTGCTGCTAAAGCCACTTTCTACCACTATAAATTTCAAGCTTTTGCCTCCAACCCCAGGAAAATCTTTTCCACCTTCTCCTCCCTCGTTAATCCTCAACCCTCTCTGAGGACAACTTTGTCAAACACTTTGAAAAGAAAGTTGACAACATCCACTCCTCATTAACTCAGCCTATTGAGTCCACCGGTCTCACTTACACAGAACTACCCTATGCCTGGACCTCTATCTCCCCTCTCTCCAGATGAAATCCTGCGACTAGTGAGGTCCGGCCGCCAGACAACCTGCCGCACTACCCCATCCCCTCCTCACCCCTGACCACTGGCTGCATCCCCTCCTTCCATTTCTCATCCCTGACCACTACCCCATCCCCTCCTCACCCCTGACCACTGGCTGCATCCCCTCCTTCCATTCCTCATCCCTGACCACTACCCCATCCCCTCACCCCTGATCACTGGCTGTATCCCTCCTCCCATTCCTCATCCCTGACCACTACCCCATCCCCTCCTCACCACTGGCTGCATCCCCTCCTCATCCCTGACCACTACCCCATCCCCGACCACTGGCTGTATCCCTCCTCCCATTCCTCATCCCTGACCACTACCCCATCCCCTCCTCACCCCTGACCACTACCCCATCCACACCCCTGACCACTGGCTGCATCCCCTCCTCCCATTCCTCATCCCTGACCACTACCCCATCCCTGACCACTACCCCATCCCCTCCTCACCCCTGACCACTGGCTGCATCCCCTCACCCCTGACCACTACCCCATCCCCTCATCACCCCTGACCACTGGCTGCATCCCCTCCTTCCATTCCTCATCCCTGACCACTACCCCATCCCCGACCACTGGCTGTATCCCTCCTCCCATTCCTCATCCCTGACCACTACCCCATCCCCTCCTCACCCCTGACTGCATCCCCTCCTTCCATTCCTCATCCCTGACCACTACCCCATCCCCGACCACTGGCTGCATCCCCTCACCCCTGACCACTACCCCATCATCACCCCTGACCACTGGCTGCATCCCCTCCTTCCATTCCTCATCCCTGACCACTACCCCATCCCCGACCACTGGCTGTATCCCTCCTCCCATTCCTCATCCCTGACCACTACCCCATCCCCTCCTCACCCCTGACCACTGGCTGTATCCCTCCTCCCATTCCTCATCCCTGACCACTACCCCATCCCCTCCTCACCCCTGACCACTGGCTGCATCCCCTCCTTCCATTCCTCATCCCTGACCACTACCTCATCCCCGACCACTGGCTGCATCCCCTCCTCACCCCTGACCACTACCCCATCCCCTCATCACCCCTGACCACTGGCTGCATCCCCTCCTTCCATTCCTCATCCCTGACCACTACCCCATCCCCGACCACTGGCTGTATCCCTCCTCCCATTCCTCATCCCTGACCACTACCCCATCCCCGACCACTGGCTGTATCCCTCCTCCCATTCCTCATCCCTGACCACTACCCCATCCCCTCCTCACCCCTGACCACTGGCTGTATCCCTCCTCCCATTCCTCATCCCTGACCACTACCCCATCCCCTCCTCACCCCTGACAACTGGCTGCATCCCCTCCTTCCATTCCTCATCCCTGACCACTACCCCATCCCCGACCACTGGCTGCATCCCCTCAGACTTCAAAATTGCCAGAGTCGCTCCCCTCCTCAAGAAACCAACACTTGACCCCTGTGATGTAAAAAAAAAAAAAAAAAAAGACCAGTATGCCTTTTCTTTTCTTTCCCAAACACTTGAGCGTGCTGTCTCTGACCAACTATCTCGCTCAGAACAATCTTCTTGACCCTGAAAAGTCAGGCTTCAAGACGGGTCACTTAACCAGACTGACAGATGAGCATTGTGTCACGAAGGTTCACAGCACTGCCAAAGCTGACTCTCTCCTCTGTTCTCATCCTCCTAGATCTATCTGCTGCCTTCGACACCATGAACCCTCAGGCGCCCAGGACAAACACCGGTTGGCAGAGAGACAAGCATACGAGAGCCACAGGTGGAAAGATGGCCCATCTCCTTATTGAAGAGTATGTCCAGGACCTGTCTCTGAGTAACGATTACAAACATTGTCATGACCTGAAAATGACCCCAGTTGAATTGAAGCCTTTTACGGTTCCCGGGTGGATGATTGAGAAGATGCAGAAGGCCATGGAGGCCCAGAGTTCAGGGAAGGAATAAAGTCCTAGTCAGTAAAGGGCACCCTGTTCTCTGGCCCCTGTAAAAAAACAGTGCACTAAAGGGCACCATTTTGTGGGCGGCAGGTAGCCTAGCAGTTAAGAGCATTGGGCCAGTAACCAAAAAGTTGCTGGTTCGAATCCCCAAGCCGACTAGGTGAAAAATCTGTCGATGTGACCTTGAGCAAGACACTTTACCCTAATTACTCCTGAAAGTCGCGCTGGAGAAGAGCATCTGCGTAATGACTAAGATGTAAATGAAGCTAGGACAGCAAAGTCCCATCTTCCAAAAACATGTTAAATAATCTCACAGCACCTCCCCAAAAAATGTAAAAACAATCACACTTGACTCTTTTCCCTCTTACTAGCTCAGACTTTGTTGATAGCTACACAAGGCCAAAAGTATGTGGACATCCTTTCAAATTATTGGATTTGGAATCTTCAAAGACAAACAGCAGTAGAATAGCCTTACTGAAGTGACTTACAACGTGGCACAGTCACAGGATGCCACCTTTCCAACAAGTCAATTCATCAAAGTTCTGCCCTCCTAGAGCTGACCCGGTCAATTGTAAGTGCTCTTCTCATTGTGAAGTGGAAATGTCTCGGAGTAACAATGGCTCAGCCGCAAAGCGGTAGGCCACACAAGCTCACAGAACGGGTGCTGAACCGCGTAAAAAAAAAAAAAATAGTCTGTCCTCGGTTACAACACTCACTACAGAGTTCCAAACTGCCTCTTGAAGCAACGTCAGCACAATAACTGTTCGTCGGGAGCTTCAGATCTCCATGCGCAATGCCAAGAGTTCGGCTGGAGGGGTGTAAAGCTCTCTGCCGTTGGACTCTGAAGCAGTGGAAACTCATTCTCTGGAGTGATGAATCACGCTTCACCATCTGGCAGTCCAACAGACGAATCTGGATTTGGTGGATGTCATGAAAACACTACCTGCCTGAATGCATAGTGCCAACTGTAAAGTTTGGTGGATGGGAAAAATAATAGTCTGAGGCTGTTTCTCATGGTTTGGGCTAGGCCCCTGAGTTCCAGTTAAGGGAAATATTGCTACAGCATACAATGACATTCTAGACAATTCTGTGTTTCCAACTGTGGCAACAGTTTGGGGAAGGCCCTTTCCTTTTTCAGCATGACAATGCCCCTATGCACAAAGCGAGGTCCATACAGAAATGTCTTGTGAGATCATGTGGAAGAACTTGACTGGCCTGCACAGAGCCCTGACCTCAACCCCATCGAATACCTTTGGGATGAATTAGAACACTGACTGCAAGCCAGGCCTAATCGCCCAACATCAGTGCCCGACCTCACTAATGCTCATGGCTAAATGAAAGCAAGTTCCCACAGCAATGTTCCAACATCTAGTGGAAAGCCTTCCCAGAAGAGTGGACGCTGTTATAGCAGCAAAAAGGGGACCAACTCCATATTAATAACCATGATTTTGGAATGAGATGTTCGAAATGCAGGTGTCCACATACTTTTGGCCATGTATTTGAGGAAAAATGTGCTTACTATGACTGTGATGTGATTGTCCCACCTCGCCATCTTATGTTGAATGTACTAACTGTAAGTCGCTCCGGATAAGAGCGTCTGCTAAATGACTAAAATATAATGTACATCACCAGGACAAAAACATGGTATACTGTAAACCGCGTCAGCCAACAAAGCTACTTCAGCCAGTCAACCTCAGCACAAGGAGTAGACATTTGAGTGAGAAACTACAAAACGTGTACGCAACCAGTGCAGTATAAATCTGCTGACAGTTTACAGAGTAAGCTCAAAGCAGCTGTAAACATCCAGCCATAGCACTTAGGCCTATCTATAGACAGCCTAAATCTACACACAGACGCTAAAGGAGACAGTCCTCACAACACACCAGTCAATAACATACAACGCCAGCCAGCCCAGCAGCCTCTCCTTTGGGATTTCAGCCTTGTAGCTAAAGCTCAGGCCAGACCTTGGATAAGAGAAGCTTATCTCACCAAGGGGGAAATACAAACACTTTTTAAATCCCCTTTCTCATCCACTCCAGTGGTTTTACAGTTCTTCCAATGCTCTGTATAGACTAAATACACATTTATAAGCAAAGACAAGACAGAAACGTTGGGAAACTGGTTTTTGCCAGAGGCATATATTAAAGAGTTGGAACAATATAAAACATTCTAAAAGGTGGCCCAATTCTAGACATTCAGTTACATAGTATTATTTAAATATTTCCCCATGAAAATGGAGCACTAACATGGCTCCATATCATTTTGAAGTGTCATGTAAATGCACTATAATGATCATTTTAGACATGACCATGTGTACAAAACATTAGGAACACCTGCTTGTTCCATAATATAGACGAACTAAGGTGAATCCAGGTGAAAGGCACTACCTCATTAATGTCACTTGTAAAATCCACATCAAACCAGCGTAGGTGAAGGGGAGGAGACCGGTTAAAGAAGGATTTTTAAGCTTTGAGACAATTGAGACATGGATTGTGTATGTGTGCCATTCAGAGGGCGAATGGGCAAGGCAAAAGATTTAAGTGCCTTTGAATGGGGTATGGTAGTAGGTGCCAGGCGCACCGGTTTGTGTCAAGAACTGCAACGCGGCTGGATCTTTCACAATCAACAGTTTCCCGTGTGTGGGAGGCATTGGAGTCAACATGAGCCAGCATCCCTGTGGAACGCTTTCAACACCTTGTAGTCCATGCCCCGACAAATTGAGGCTGTTTGTGGGGCGCTAACAATGGCTGCAGTGTCATAAAAATGGTCACATAATGCAGAAACCTCAGTGTACCAACTCTAAATACAAGGCTCTGGTTATTGCTAAACGATCTTACAAAGAGTCAGCAACATGCGATACTGTATTTGCATTTGACACATGATACACATGAGACTATGGGTGTGATATTGTCTATGATTAAGTCATCTTCAGGTAGGGTGAAAAGAGCGGGGTTCTAAAACTGTGTTGTTTGCCTTGTTGAAACAGATTAGATGCGTGTCTTATATGCATGTCCCCAGGGAAACTTTTCTTTCTAAAAGACAACCTAACAGCTGCAGCCCTATACTCACTCACGAAAACACATTGAGTAAGAGACAAAGTTCAACGGAGATAGAATAGGCTGGGTGCAGCCTGAGCATGATATTTCAGTCCCATCTTACATAAGGGGTGTTTTACTGTTATTGCCAGAGAGGGTTCTATTTCCACAGGACAGCTCTTTGGTGTCTTGATTTGTTTCCCAGGGTGATTCAATTCACACAGTCCTGCTGTTACTCATTTAGGGGTCTAGCTAAGTGAGCGGTCTAAGTTCCAGCAGGTCTCTTAGTTAAAAGCCAAATGTATGCGTTTCATTGCAACCAGGCTTAATATGGAACCGGCTGTGAAGTTACTTCATGGAAAAAAAACTTAAGGCCTTTGCAATCTTCTTCCCTCTTTTCTAGACATTACAATTATCAATTCATTGTAACTCATTTACTGTATGCTATGGAGTACACAAAAATACCATTTAGAATGCCTTCCTTGATCCCACAGAAGAAAGTGCTATGTTTTGGTTGTCAGTTTCATTAGAATACATGGTTTGCTCAACATCTTCTGCATTCTCATTTACTACTTTAACTCACCTGCTGCCTCGTGTGTCATATTGCCTCATACTCTTGATAAAGTGGACCTTCTTGGCCACCCTTGCGGGTCCTGGAGAGCCCGAATGATTCCGTGATCTACGACAATGGAATACCCCAAAAGAGTTGTCAATGAAAAACATCAACATTAATCATGTCTAATGTCTGGACCAACAGATAGCAAGCAGTACCATATCATTTCTCAGTGAGTTGTAGAATATGGAAGTAGACTCAGTCTGTACATGAGGGAAATTAACAATGTTCTTGAAATAATAAATAAAGATCTTGTAGATTTCTTCACATCACATATTTGAATAACAATGCCAAAATCACAATCTTATCTGACAGGGAATTGAAGTAATTCTCTTTTTTTTTTTAAAGATGATCAGAGAGAAGAATAGAAAGATGTGGGGTGGGCGAGGGAGAGATGAAAACACAGGACAATGTCGGACAATTATTGTAATGTTCACTTACACAAACAGTAGATCATTTGGTTAAAATAAGATACCCAATAAACAACATATGTAAGAACTACATCAAATAATTGGATGAGCTTTTAGTTTTACTTAGGGATATATTGTGCAGCACAGGTAGCTAGCTGCCTGCAAGGTTGTTGTTGTTATCAGACCCTGACGGGCAGATACGATTTTCTCAATGGGGCAGCTGACAATGTAAAAATATATAATCATAATATTATTGCCTTGAGAAAAACGTTGCTTTTTTAAACGACAATTTCGAAGGTGGGTCTAGTCAACTGTTCCCATTTGAATAACCATTGATTTCTGTAATGAAAGTACCTGTTGGCAGTATGCGGAAGTAAGAACACCTTTATAAGTCAGGCCTATTCTGTCAAACGTTGAAACAGCCCATGTTTGTTACAATGAATACAAAAGCAGTTAGTTACACCTACAGTCCCAACGGATGGTCATCATGACAGATCCCTGATTGTTAACCACCCTAAAATAAAGTGTGTATCTAGATAATATGTCCCACCTTTGACGTGTATCCCCCGGCACGGAATTCAGAGTCTGGAGCACAGATGGCGATTTGGCAATTGAATTGAAGGTCTGAGGTCCAGAAATGGGGGACAGGGGGGTATCTGGGGGTACTATGGTGTCTACACCCTCAAACAACACCTCACGGCACCCCACAGCAACACTTGCGCCAGTGTCTGTAGACATACCCAAATTAGGTAGGACTGGGCTCAGTCCCCCAATCCCCGCCACAGTAGTAGCAGCGCCACCGGCCAAGTAGGGTGATACATGGGGGAAGGTTCCGTAGGTGCACGGTGAAAATTGTGTGTGTCCAATAGCCTGTGCCCCGGCGGCGTCTCGACTTCGGAGCTCGGCGGCGTCCCTTTGACCGAGGTTTCCATTGCTGAGATGATATAAAGGCCGTCCGTCTAGAGATATGTTGTTCAGGAAAGAAAGAGCCGCCTGTCTCCGTTGTGAGTCTTTACCTTTTCGCAGGTGTTCTTTTTGTGATTTGGCAGTATTACCGCCTGTTTTACACTGACGACCGCACGCTGCAGTCGCCATTCTAGTACAATAATGATTGATTGTGCGCATTGAGGAACGAATTTAGCCGGCGAGAGGACAACTCCACACCCACCATAAGATGATTGGTTCGGACGTATCATTATGTAAATAAGTTCGTTCTAGCGGATTGGCTGTGAGATGTACACTGAGTATACCAAACATTAGGAACACCTTTTGTCCTCAGAACAGCCTCAATTTGTCGGGGCATGTACTCAACAAGGTGTCGAAAGCGTTCCACATGGATGCTGTCCCATTTTGACTCCAATACTTCCCACAGTTGTGTCAAGTTGGCTGGATGTCCTTTGGGTGGTGGACCATTCTTGATACACAAGGGAAAGCGTTGCAGTTATTGACACAACCCTGTTCAAACGCACTTCAATATGTTTCTTGCCCATTCACTCTCTGAATCGCACACACACACAATCCATTTCTCAATTGTCCAAGGCTTAACAATCATTCTTTAACCTGCCTCCTCCCTTCATCTACACTGATTAAGGCAGATTTAAGTGATATCAATAAGGGGTCATAGCTTTCACCTGGTCAGTCTGTCATGGAGAGAGCAGGTGTCTTTAATGTTTTGTCCACTCAGTGTATATGTGCCATTTAGCAGACACTTTAAAAAAAATCTAAAGCGACCTATGTCCTGTGTGCATATGTTTTATGCATGTGGATAAACAAACTATCCTGGCAGCCAAAGCAATGCTTTTCCAACTAAGCTACAGATGCTAGAGAGGAATTTGTAACAACTGGTAGATACATTGTTACAATGGATAGAGATACATACTGTAGGTACAACGGATAGATACATCATAGGCATAGCCACGGTATTGTTATACATTAGACCCTATGCATTTATTCAGCAAAACTTTGGACATCTTTGGAAATCTTAACCAATATATCTTTACATAAATTATTAGGGTCCTATTTACTCATTTAATTTCACCAATCGGTGCACTTCATGGTAAGTAATATGGATCTTATTTATAACATCCAACTACATTGAGAAGGTCGGTGATCATTTATATTGAATTACATTGTGCTGCAGATTTTCAATATTGTGCCCCTATATGAGATAAGAGTGGCTGGGCAGTGAAGTGTTTTCTGTTGAAAGTGATGATAAATAATTTTGTGGACATAGCCCCACCTGGCCCAATGACCTCTGGCTGGACTCAGGTGCCAGCAGCCAACAGAGTAGTGTTTCATAATCCACTGATCCACTGCTACATGAGACAGGATTTAGCTGTTTATCACTGGGCAATCTAATCAGAACAATCTGTCACTTTAGTAGAATGATTCCCTCGGTCTCTCTCTCCATCTGTCTCTGTCCGTCTGTCTAATTGTATGATTCGCATTTAAACCATTCTACAGTAGTTTGATAACTGTATTTAACTGACCTAAAAGATGGATTTCCAGTTCCCACATGTACTGTACATGTATGTATATTTAGGATAATTAACTATATTTTGGATAAACTGTGGATGCATTTGGTTACCGAAAATCACACATTGAAAGAATGATTTGGTCATAGAAGGTAAACACATTGCTCTTTATTTTCTCAACAACAACATAATGAAAGTCTTTGTTCTTTTTTTCTGCAGTGACCAGCAACAGTCTGGAAAGACCCGTTTAAGGCTTTGATTCTGGTATGTGTGTTTGAGGTACAGCCCAGCCAAACCAGTATGGTTTGATGGATGAATCCAGACCAGAACACTGTATAAGTTAAGCCGTGGTGTTATACACAGACTCAGCAGATAGCACCAACATGGAGCCGTGGCTTCATAGTTCTGTGGCTATGTGGAGATACTGTATTCATCTGCGTGCTAACAGGAGAATTGAGTTAACTGGACAGCATCTTTCTACAACACAATATCATATGAACCCCAATGTACAACATACACATGTGCACCCGCTCTTCACATAAAATTGCTTCCAGTTTCAGCCTCTCAGCCACATGGTTCTTGTCTTCTTCTTCTGGATTTAAAGTTAATACGCTCAATTTTTAGTGCTAGACAGATAGAACACTTATTTATGGAGCAATGACAACCTAGATACACACAAAGCACATACTGTATCATCATCATGAAGATTGAGAGAAATCTAAACTATTTTATACATGGCATCCAGAGTCCAGACAAGTTAGACATAATATAGCAATCCATGGTGCAGCAATCCTGCACATTCTGTATCCAGCCAACTTTCTATTTGTTGTACTACACGAATGTTGTTGTAATACCACACCAACTGTAGAAAACATAGTGTACTGAACATTCATCTCGATCAATTTTTTCAAGTTCCCTTGCTCTTTAGAAATTGTCCTATGGATTTTAGACAACTTATTAAGGCTTTGAGATTACTTAAACATGCATAAATAGCTATGACAACTCACACACAGCAGTAAGATATTCCATTGTCATCTTCAGGTCAAAATGTCCTGTTCCAGTAGCTCAAATAGATGGATATGAATTAAGCATACCCATGTGACTTATTTACTGTTATGGTGTATTATCATCATAAATTAACAGAAATATTGTCATAGGTATTCATAAGGTTTAGGTATTGTCTCTAATGGTATTTGTCTTGGCTTGAGAGGACATTATTTTGAAGCACGTTCATTGAGGATGGTTTCCCTCTGATTGACAGCTAGCCACAAAGCCCAGCTCCTCTTTCTGTGTTCCTCTGCATGTTCACTGATCCCTAACCTCTGACCCCTGGCCCTTAACCATCCCTGTACCATCCCCCTAACCTGAGAAATTATACTGATACCAAAATACACACCTCACCTAGTCACCTACTTAAGCCACATTAGACATTGTGTATCTGTCCCAGACCTTTGATGTGAAAACATTTGGACACACTCCACCTCTCCATGTCAGTGTACCCTTGATGCTTCACAACACCGACGGGCGACAGAGCAGAACTGATCCTCAGAGGGAGTTAGTCAGCTGTGTGCCACTGTGGGGCCTTACCGGCTGGCTGGAAGCCAGTTGAGTAACAGCACTCTCTGCGGTTCACACCGTGGTCTCATACTCCATCACCTCTGTGGGAGAGCCTAGACAGCGGTACTGGATCCTTGGTGTGACCGGAGCAGCACCCTCGAGCACCAGGATGGTTTTGCGCAGCCGGCGGTCGATGAAGTGGGCATCCCAGGCAGGGTACTTCTTCCTGGGCAAGTCAATACGGATGACTGGCCCCTCTGTACTAGGGGTAAGGGGTGGGAGAGTAGCCTTGACTCCTCTTTTAAGTGTTCGTACCAGAAACACATCTGAATTAGCCCCTCCCATCTGCTCACGGTCTCCCCCTTTAGTCCTCTGCAGGGTCCTGGGGGGGCTGGCCACGACATCTGGAGGGAGAGAGGAAGCTGGGGAAAGGCAGGACTCCACTGCTATCTCCTCCGGCACCCCCCATCCCCACCCTGAGATAGGACCGTCAGGGTGCAGCAGGCAGTAGTATACAAACATAAAGAAGGTGCCCAGAGCGTAGCTACTGGCCACCATACACACTGTGAGCAGGGCATTGAAGTCTGACGTCTGTGGGGCGCGGTACAGATACCAGAATGTGGTGAGTGCCACGTTCTCAATAAATACAACCACACTGTAGACGAGCATACGGCAGCGTGTGCGCCCCTCCCTCACGCTAAACCAACAGAAAACATACACAATGCCAACCACCATGTTATAGATGATCTCCTCCCATTTGGACATGCAGAAGTCTGTTTCGCCTTGAATGATCCAGAATGTCATGACGCACCAATGGGCCACGATGAAGATACCAAAGTAGAGCTGGAATACGGAGGCAAACAGGGCAAAGGCCATCGTACGGGCTCCGATAGTAAACAGGTGCCACAGGATTTGCACAATGACGGCCTTGTAGGACATGGGCAGCTTGTCGTCCCGGGAGTCCCTCAGAACCTTCTGGTAGGAGGCGATCATCCAGGACAGGGACACCAGCGAGGCAGAGGCTGAGAGGCCTGGAGAGAGAGATAGAGGCAGGGGGAGACAGGAGGCAGGCAGAAAGAGAGAGAGACAGGAAAGAAAAGTAGAGGTTTAGCAGTGTAAAAGGGTCTGGCAGTCATGAGATTAAAAGAACTCGCTGCTGAGCTGAGTGTCATGTGAAGCAGAACGCTCCTTTGTAGTCTAAGGAATGCTTCAGGCCGGGGAAACATTCCTACAAACCAGATCAGTATGCCAGAATTTGTGTCAGCTTTCACCCATCTTGGTGTAGGCATTTTTAAATTAAGGATGTTGTGGATTGAAAATCTGGCAGTTCTGACTGAGTGATGTCACGTTTGGGGGAGTTTCAGAGGGTGATGTCACTAGTGAGTGATTACTAAGGTATAGACATAAGCAATATAAATGGGTTTGGGTATAGAATGTGTCAAGATACTGGATAGTTTGAGATGGTGATTAGTACGGTAAAGGACCTGTCAATGTCAAGGATAGGCCATCACAGTGGACTGTATTGGGGAGTTTGAGATGGTCATGCCACTAGTAATTATTAATGTTCAGGACAGTATTTGTGTTCAGACCGTGACTCACCCTGCAGCGGGAGGACCTGACTAGCCTGGACCATGATGCTTAGCTGCAGGACCAGCTGGGGGGCGCTCTTCAGGAAGGACTCCAGCAGGCGCAGCATGCTGATGTCAGCGCTCTCAAACATCATGCGCCAGTAGAAATGACGGCGCTCATGGTCCCCACGCCAGCGACTCTGCACCCCCAAGTACAAGGCATGGACATACCTGTGGAACATCAGACAGGAAGAGGGAGGTGGGGGTATAGGGACAGAGAGGGAAGGGCATGAGTATGATATTGGAATCATGTCACATTTTTTTTTGCGAGAGAAGAATCTCCAGCTCTCAAGAAACACTCCATATCAATCTGTTTTATCCACATGACAGCACCATTCCAAGACAGATGGCTCATTGCAGCCTTAGTCCAGCCTCATTCTAGCAACTGAACTTCCAACTCTCCAGACAGCCTGGGAGCTGTCACTCCATCCAGACAGAAAAACGGGTAATCGTTTGTCTCTTGGTAGAGTGCCACTGAGCCTGAATCGGTCTGGTCACTTCATCCTGTCCTCTCCAGGCTACAGAAGTGATCACTTTGACAATATAAAATGATACTTTCTCATTTGACATCAACCTCTCTAAATGAAGTGACTGTTTTTGTCATGCGTCATTACCTCTGACTGATTGTGTGAAAGAGAAAAGTGTCTCTGTGATGAAGGAACAGGAACCAAATGTGGCTTGTTGATGGCTAGAGGGAGGATGGGACAAAACCGAGCCCTGTCCTATAGTATCTCAATGAGCCCAGTGAACCAGGAGGGAGTTAGTATAACCCTTTCTGTTCTGGTTTCCTCTGCCTGGGGATGTCATATACACACAGCACACACATAAATGCATGCTTTTGTTTCCCACTGATGACTATTCTCATTCAAAGTGATCCAAAAGCATCCTGCCATGCCACTCCCATCTAATATCATCCAAGCTGATTTAAATATAATGACAACATGCTTTGCTGACCCCAGAACAGCATCACTAGCCTTTACTCGCCTCTATCCCAGGCACCTGTCTGTCTGTCTGTCTGTCTGTCTGTCTGTCTGTCTGTCTGTCTGTCTGTGTATCAGTGACAGTTAATTCCAGAGTTAACACCTGAGGGTAAAACACTCAATGGTAATCCTCTTTAATGTGCAGACACACCAGTCCAAGACCAGCAGCATGGAACAGAGCACACACAACAGCTTTAATGGCATTACAGCTAATACCACTTTGCCTCAAGAGATTTTCAATAGACTCCTCAGATGGGACTGTACCGTGTCTCAATCTATACCAGGAAATAAAGAATATGTCAATCCTGCCCATGGAGTAATCTAAAATAAAATCAAAACAAATTTGATTTATCACATGCACTGAATTCAACTGGCGTAGACTTTACAGTGAAACACTTGCTTACAAACCTTTCCCAATGATGCAGAGCTTAAAGATACAGATGCAGTGAAAAAGAGCAGAAAACTGATTTTGCAAAGAAAGAAATTATGGTGTGGTTGTCTATTCAAACAGTGTTTCTACAGTAGATCATGTGCCGGCAGACTCATTCAAGTGACAGTGAATTGACCTGAAGGTCGATCCCTCACATGTAATTGACATACAGTTGCCTAGCTATGGAAACTTACTTTCTGTCCCAAGGGAACAATGATAGAGAGAGAAAGAGAGAGAGAGAGAGGGTGGGGGATAGAAGGACATAGAGAATTAATGATTTGCCTCTGAGGTCCATATCACTGGCTGCTGTGAATACTATTAGCCTACCAATCTTCTCACTACAGTTTAAGGCAACAGCTAGAGCCTGTCAAAACCAATCATCACAGACTATGGCTGATTCCGAAGACTACTGTATCTGTGGCTGAGTAGACCTACAGAGCAATATATCTGCACTGTGAAATGCAATGAGGCTAAGATATATTTGTTACATCCTCCTAACATGTCTAGCCTATTTTTCCCAATAATTTTGGCATGCATGGCATAGATAGAAAATCCATAACATAGGAAATCCATGTCCTGATGTCAAATCCTAACACTTCCCATCTCACAGAAGATCCGACACTTTCACACTCAAACGATGGAAGAAAGACAAATGGGATGTGTGTGTTCATAAAGCGAATGGTGTGGATGAGTAGACGATTTTCCCCGGGAGATTATTGACCTAGAAGCTCGTGAGGGGGGAGGAGCCTACAACTCCCTAACCTCTTTACCAGACGTCAAAGAAAGCGATACAAAAGACATATCGACTTTGTGAATAGAGTAGCCTCCTCTGGGCGAGTTTAGTTTAGTAGGGAAAAGGCTGAAATTAGGAGATGTTTTAACAATAATGTTTCAAATTGAGCTGTTACAACAAACCCAAACATAGTAGCCTAGTAGGGATGTAATAATGTTTTGATCACCATATAAGCAGAACCCCGTCTCTCTCTCTCTCACACACACACACACACACACACACACACACACACACACACACACACACACACACACACACACACACACACACACACACACACACACACACACACACACACACACACACACACACACACACACACACACACGTTCAAGCCAGGACAGTATCCGTGTATGAGTGATCTTACCTCCAGACCTGTGCTAGCTGAAATATATGGATGAAGCATTGAAAGAGCCACATAAAGGCTCTGCAGCAGCCCCGGGCGCCTCCCATAGTGCCGGTCGTAGGCAATGCCCCGACCGCAGCATCGCGGCCAGCGCCCCCTTGCTCGCTGTCCTTGGTGCTGAAATGGCTCTTCGCTCCGGATGCTGCGACCACGGCAGCTGCGGCTGTGCTACTGTCGTTGGTATCCGAATAATCATAGGCGAACCACCTAAAACTCAACACCTGAACCACCACAGATGGAACTATCACGAAGACCAGTGTCAATGCAAACCACCAGTAGTTCCGCCTGAGGTAGTAGTCCGCGGCCAGCCACAGGTCTGAGGCCCCGTCCGAAAAGAACACCAAAAGTGCACATATCGTCCAGCTACAGTCGAGGAGCGAGTAGCGCTTCCTAGCAGGGTGGCACTGAGGCGAACGTTGAGCTGAACCGGACAGGCACTCGGGCGGGATGTCATTTCGCAACGAGACGGGTGCACCATCAGATTTAGCGGCCATGTTTGTTTTAGAGAAGAGAGTGGGCAAGGGAGATGAGAAAATGATGGAAGGGGGGAGGGGTCGCGTATATGTGTGAATGCCTGAGTGTGTGGGGGTGAAAGGGAGGGAGGAAAGGCGAGGGGAGGTGGGAAAGCGAAAACGATATTTCATAATAAATCCTGACGAAAAATGTGATTTATTTAGCTCTACCATATGATAGAAAATTAACAGTAAAATGTTAGCACGCTAGATCATCATACGATTAATGATTGTGCGGTTTTCTTTAAGACTGCATTTGCACTGGCAGGGGGAGCCATGATGAAACAGTTGGACGTTTCATCGGTGCTGAACCGAACTGTGCTGAGATGGCCGTTTTGACAACACAGCACACGGATCATCAACTTGATTCAGCCCCGGGCCGATTTATGTTGAGCGGATGGTCAGGGGCCCGGAACATAATTATAAATAATTTGTAGACTGCATATGTAATGTTTAATTTGACTAAAATATACTAATTTCAAGCCTTGCTTATATTTGTATACGATCACCTGTCTCTCTATTATGAGTGGGAATGAGCGGGAATAATTAAAATCACTTGGAGCTGAGTTCCTGGTGTTTTTACTGTCTTTTATGTCCAACAATGACCATTGAAAAAAAAAATGTGTGGGGGGGCTCAGAAAACTTGGGAGGCGAAATTAAATCACCAGTGCGCCGCCAGGTGGGGCAAACTAACATAACAGATGTTAAAATGTCATTTTGCAAGTGCATTCAGTGCTTTGCTTTATATGAGTAGACCGAATTTGCTGTAAATGAGATTGTTGCTCCTCTGTGTAGTTAAGGCCTACATGATCCATGTGCCACAAAGATACTGTACTGGAAACATGTCTTAATAGATGACCTATTAAATACCAAGAAATGCATACTATGATGGTGTGACACACATAGGCCTGTCAAACCTGTCTAAAAGCAGGCCCCTATTTAATGATGTATATTTTTAAATGTAACCTTTATTTAACTAGGCAAGTCAGTTTAGAACAAATTCTTAATTATCAAATCAAATCAAATCAAATCAAATTTATTTATATAGCCCTTCGTACATCAGCTGATATCTCAAAGTGCTGTACAGAAACCCAGCCTAAAACCCCAAACAGCAAGCAATGCAGGTGTAGAAGCACGGTGGCTAGGAAAAACTCCCTAGAAAAGCCAAAACCTAGGAAGAAACCTAGAGAGGAACCAGGCTATGTGGGGTGGCCAGTCCTCTTCTGGCTGTGCCGGGTAGAGATTATAACAGAACATGGCCAAGATGTTCAAATGTTCATAAATGACCAGCATGGTCGAATAATAATAAGGCAGAACAGTTGAAACTGGAGCAGCAGCACGGCCAGGTGGACTGGGGACAGCAAGGAGTCATCATGTCAAGTAGTCCTGGGGCATGGTCCTAGGGCTCAGGTCAGTTGAAACTGGAGCAGCAGCACGGCCAGGTGGACTGGGGACAGCAAGGAGTCATCATGTCAGGTAGTCCTGGGGCATGGTCCTAGGGCTCAGGTCCTCCGAGAGAGAGAAGGAGAGAATTAGAGAACGCACACTTAGATTCACACAGGACACCGAATTGGACAGGAGAAGTACTCCAGATATAACAAACTGACCCCAGCCCCCCGACACATAAACTACTGCAGCATAAATACTGGAGGCTGAGACAGGAGGGGTCAGGAGACACTGTGGCCCCACCCGAGGACACCCCCGGACAGGGCCAAACAGGAAGGATATAACCCCACCCACTTTGCCAAAGCACAGCCCCCACACCACTGGAGGGATATCTTCAACCACCAACTTACCATCCTGAGACAAAGCTGAGTATAGCCCGCAAAGATCTCTGCCAAAGCCCATGCAATGCTTTGTAGGTTAGCAGTAAAACCTTGAAATCAGCCCTTGCTTTGACAGGAAGCCAGTGTAGGGAGGCTAGCACTGGAGTAATATGATCAAATTTTTTGGTTCTAGTCAGGATTCTAGCAGCCGTATTTAGCACTAACTGAAGTTTATTTAGTGCTTTATCCGGGTAGCCGGAAAGTAGAGCATTGCAGTAGTCTAACCTAGAAGTGACAAAAGCATGGATTAATTTTTCTGCATCATTTTTGGACAGAAAGTTTCTGATTTTTGCAATGTTACGTAGATGGAAAAAAGCTGTCCTTGAAATGGTCTTGATATGTTCTTCAAAAGAGAGATCAGGGTCCAGAGTAACGCCGAGGTCCTTCACAGTTTTATTTGAGATGACTGTACAACCATTAAGATTAATTGTCAGATTCAACAGAAGATCTCTTTGTTTCTTGGGACCTAGAACAAGCATCTCTGTTTTATCCGAGTTTAAAAGTAGAAAGTTTGCTGCCATCCACTTCCTTATGTCTGAAACACATGCTTCTAGCGAGGGCAATTTTGGGGCTTCACCATGTTTCATTGAAATTGAAATTGAAATTACAATGAAGGCCTACCCCTGCCTAACCCGGACGACGCTGGACCAATTGTGCACCACCCTATGGGACTCCCAATCACGGCCTGATGTGATACAGCCTGGATTCAAACCAGGGACTGTAGCGCATTAGACCACTGCACCACTCGGGAGCCCATGTCTCCTGGTACAGTCTGTAATTATACTGACACCTACTGGTGGCAGGGGCAGACTAGGTGATTTGGAGGCCCCAGGCAGAGGCCAGGCAGAGGCGGCTTTCCCATTCACCCTCTGAATGGCACACCATGTCTCAATTGGTTCAAGGCTTAAAAATCCTTCTTTAACCTGTCTCCGCCACTTCATCTACACTGATTGAAGTGAATTTAACAGGTGACATCAATAAGGGATTTTATCTGTCACTGGATTCACCTAGTCAGTCTATGTCAAGGAAAGAGTAAGTGTTCCTTAAGTTTTGTGCACTCAGTGTATGTATCCCAAGTATCTGATGCTGTACATGTCCTCTGCTTCGACAACAATGGCAGTATTATCAGCAGCACCTGTCTTTTTACTAAAGAAATGTGTAATTTTTCTGTTCAAATTAAATCTTTATTTTTCTTTTCTCTGCCCCGCTCTGAAAGCATCTCATTGCTGCAACTTAATTCCAATCAAAGTCACTTTTACAATCATATCGTATGAAACAATGCACGCAAACTCTTCAGGGTAGAATAGTATAATATTATAAACCAGTCCGTGGGTGATTCAATCGCAGACGGACATCAGGATATGCTGTGTCTCTTTTTACTGAGACATGGCTTACATACACTTGATTCTTCTATTCTGGTAAATCAGGGTGAGAGGCATGTTTTCTCATACAATTCCTGGTGTATCAAAGTTAAAAACATTGCAACTGCTGTTCGCCCAGCCTGGAGTTTCTTGATGTTAAAATGCAGAACCCACTATATGCAGAGGGAATGAATGTGTTATTATCATAACTGTGTACATACCGCTACAAGCAAACACCAAGGCGGCACTCAATGAACTTCAAGATTAGGCACACTGGGCCCACTCCAATTTGCCTACATACCCCAACCAAAACCCTTGGATAAACGGAGATATCTGTACAATGTTGAAAGCCCGTACTTCAGCATTTAATGTCAGCAGAATCAATCCAAATGATTATTATTGGCTCCACATCCAAATCACACATCTGCACAAGAGAAACACCTATGTGAGAATGCTGTTCATTGACTACAGTTCAGCATTCAACACTATTGTTGCCAAGCCCTGAGTCTGGACACATCCCTCTGCAACTGGATCCTGAACCTCCGAACGGGCAGACCACAGGCTGTGAGGATTGTGAACACTCTTAACACAGGGTTCCCCCAGGGGTGTGTCCTAAGTCCTCTACTCCCTATTCACCCACGACTGTGTGGCTTTGCACGACACCAACCCCATCATCAAGTTTGGTGATGACACAACGGTTGTAGGCCTGTTAACCAACGAGTCAGCCTATAGCGAGGAGGTAAGAGAACTGGCATTGTTGAATCATGACAACAACCTTTCCCTCAACGTCAGCAAACCAAGGAGTTGATAGTTGATTTCAGAAAGCCGAGGAGGGAACATGCCCCATTCCACATCAACGGAACTGCAGCAGATACACAAGTTCCTCGGAGTCCACATCACAGAGAACTTCTCATGGACCAACACCACCACCACTCACCAAGAATACACAGCAGCGTCTCTACTTCCTAAGGCCGCTGAAGAAATTTGGCATGCCGCCCCAGGTCAATCAATCAATCAATCAAATGTATTTATAAAGTCCTTCTTACATCAGCTGATGTCACAAAGTGCTGTACAGAAACCCAGCCTAAAACCCCAAACAGCAAGCAATGCAGGTGCAGAAGCACGGTCTTCCTCAAATACTATTGCTGCACAATCAAGAGCATCCTGACTGTCTAGTATGGGAATTGCTCCATCAATGTTGTCCTAATAAAACTTTAAACTTGTTTCTACTATTTTGAGAAAATATAATCACAGTTTAATATGAAATATATACATGGAGAAAAAAAGTGATCCATTCTGAATAATTATTCAGCTGATTGGATTAATTTACTTCTTTGGAGGCCTTTTTTGTCAACAATGTGGCCTCATTAACCTGGGCACAGTGGCCAGGTTAAACACCCTTCCTCCCCCATTTCCTTTGCAGCCTCCCACAAATTTAGCTGCTTTTGAAGCGAGAATAAGAGTGCCAAGCTGAGCAGCCCACGACAGCGGGTCGTTTGTTTGGGGGGGTTGTATTTGATTAACGTTTATTGAAAAAGTATGGATTTCTGCTAACAAAGGCATTCAACCACAGAGGACAAACATAGGTACAAGGTAAGCATTTCATAATTAAACATTTTTTAAGTATTGAGCTTGGGCGAATTGATGTAGTCGGAGCTGAATTCCACAAAGCCTGGAATCTGCTCAACCCCATTGGTGGAGTTCATCAGTAACTTCCTTCACCATGGAGTTGAGTTTAGTCAGCTCGGTCTGACATTTGACACAGCCGCGGAAGCGAACCCTGTTGCCGTTGCAGAACAATAACAGGTGACCTGTCTGCCTTTCCGCTCAGCAAGACTGGCACACACCCTGCACCTGCTTGGGTGGTTCCTCATAAGCCAAGTCGCAGGCCTTTTGCTGTGGCCACGTCTCATGTGGAGCCACTGCTGTTGCATTTCTCCAATTCCAGCATGTGAACATCTCGAGCTTGTCTGCTGCATCGGTCATTTTCTAGGATAAGTTATCAGGCTTTTAAATCATATCATTTAAAAAAAGGAAACTCTAAATCAGGCTAAAAATAATGGGCCTGAATTAGACAGGATGAACTGTGACGATTGGAGGCAACAGTTGGCACATCAGTAACGATGCGACATGGCTGTATTTCAGAAAGGCGAGCTGTCTCATTCTAATTCTATGCCAACAATCATTTAATGTTCCCGCAAAACACTAGAGACTTGCAACAGGCAACAATTCTTCACAACTATTGATTATCATCATGTATAGAGAAAATAAAATGCATTGACAAAAGATAATGAAAATGTACATTTTTTATCATTCATAAAAGCTGGAAAATCATTTGCGACAAGGTAACAAGACACAATAGAGTTGGTTTAGTACAACATATTTTCAACCTCAAGACAGAAATCAAGTCTCCTTATTTCCCCTATTCTATAAAACACACTCCCCACAGCTTCATTATTCAAAAAAACAAAACAAGAATATATTATGGGAAAGGCGAAAGCATTGCAGCTTCCCATATAAAACAAAGTCACTTAGTAAATA
The DNA here is from genome assembly GCF_036934945.1 of Oncorhynchus masou masou. NCBI lineage: Eukaryota > Metazoa > Chordata > Actinopteri > Salmoniformes > Salmonidae > Oncorhynchus > Oncorhynchus masou. The sequence goes on from NC_088244.1 coordinate 32,388,352, forward strand.
TGTTATTTGATGAATACAACTTCTTAAAAGTAATAGGAGAAAGAAAACATGGAAGTTGATGCATTACTGTTGACACAATTAGTGCAGATGGGTAAGGTAATGAAAAGGGCCAATATTTACCATGATTTATTTTGCAAACATTTTGTCATTTTGAAATGAGCCAAAGATATGAAAATATCTGCAAACAAACAACCTAATTGTCCAAACCCACAATAAATTGCTTGGTAGTCTTCTTTGTTTTAAATTGTAATTTATAAACCAGGGGAAAGGGAAAACTCTTCATCACAAGGCTGTCCCATTGACAAAATTAAAAAGAGAGAAAAAGGTCTGGATTTCTTAACCATTACAAAGCAAAGAGTATCCATGAAGAATCCTCCATTAATATGTGGTGAAGTAGAGAATTACTTTTCTGCTATTGTCAAACATCTCCATTCGTTATTGAAAGGGCTTGAAATGCTGGCACGTTCCAACTGGGCACCAGTATTGTATTGCAGCTTCCTACAGGTAGAGACAGAGGACATGTTACTCCACAGGTACTTTTTTTATTCCTTTTTTCAGTTTATTCGGACAGAAAACAAATATATCAATGCAAGTACATTAGCTGGTGCCATACTCATGGGACGATGATAACATTAGACACAGATTCCATATCACCCATTGGATCCCATCTTAGCCCACTCACTTGGCTCAGAGCTGCTGTAAGGGGGAGCTTCAGAGCAGTGTGCAATTTGACTTCTTTTCCTTCTTCCTTTCTATCGGTGTTTTCCTATTGATCTGTCTGACCAGGTCATAGAAAATCTAAAGCAGACCAAAGGAGCCAGTAGTTAGAGATACATCTGTTATAAGCCCCAGATAATCACACTTGTTTACTTGATGAGATGTATATTCTTATTGCAATTCTCGTCAACTCTGAGACGTAACATACATTCATTCAGTTCAGGTGACTGGAAATGAAAGCGGTGGGCCTTACCTCATTAACGTTGATCTTTGATTTAGCTGAGGACTCTAGAAAGGCACAGTTGTTCCACTGTCTGGCCAGGTTCTGACCCTGCTCCTTGCCCACCACACGCTCATCCTCCAGGTCACACTTGTTGCCCACCAGGATCATGGGGACCTGATACAAAATAATGAGAAATAGATAGAAGACAATGAGAGACTATAGCTCTTTACCCTGTTGCTTTCCAAAGCAAAAACATAGGCCATATAAGTCTCCATAACGTGACAACAAATCACTAATGTACAAACTCTGCATGTGGCAGAAATAAGAGCTAAACTGAAATTGGCAAACATCTCTCATGACATTTCTACTTTGTTATTGCTGTGCTATTCCCGCACAGAGAATAACCTATTGAGAGAACCTATGGCTCTCAGAGCAGTAGGATTACAAGATAAGAGCCAACAGACTCCTTAATTTAAAACACCATTAAAATTGCATATAAATCATAAACGTATCATAGATTTCATAGCAGCTGTAATAAATGCATTGACAACGAGGCCCAAGTGTTGGAAGCATGTCAATGACAGTGACTGAGCCCTGATAAGCTACAATACTCACATCCTCAGTGTCCTTTACTCTCAGAATCTGTTCCCGAAGGTCCTGTAGATCATTAAATGTGGACTGCGCCGTGATGGAGTATACAAGAGCGAAGCCTTGACCGTTCTTCATGTACAAGTCCCTCATCGCTGTGAACTGCTCCTGTGGAACAGCAGTGGAAAGACTCCATGACACACTGGTCATATTTACTGTTAAAATATGTCACCATGGCAAACATGGACACATTCTACCTACTGTTCCAGCTGTGTCAAGGATTTCAAGCATGCACTGCTGCCCATCCACTTCAACTTGCTGTGGGAGAGAGGGAGTAACATTTAGTAGCATTTTGACATCAGTGGTGGCAATTGAAAAGTTGGTAACTATAGGGCAGCTTACCTTTCTGTAAGAGTCTTCTATTGTGGGGTCATATTTTTCCACAAAAATACCCTGTACAAATTGGACAGTCTGGAAGAGAAAAGGCAAGGGGAGGAGAACATGAATGTAGAGAGTGACTCGTACATTCTCCAAATCAAAACAGCAACTCAATCAGGGCTCTAAATTAAACATTTTCATTGGTAGCATAACATGTGCTTCAAAAATAAGTCATATTGGCCCAATAAAGGCTGTACCTAAATCGTATTTTCTGGAAAATAAGACACCAGAAAATAAGATTTTTTAATTGATTTAGATACAGCGTTCATTGAGCCTATATGACCTGTCAATATTTTTGAAGCACATGTTGTGCCCAGGAAACTAATCTGTTTCCAGGGTACAACATCTGTTTATTATAAAAGTTAAAAATGTGGATACAAATACCTGTCATTGAAATTACAAAGTAATTTGTGGAATATTAGGTTAGCTAACATTGTGAGCTGTATAATGCGGTAACATGACTGAACAAGTTGTTAACGGCCCACGACATGGTTTATGAATGGAAAATTTGGCCCGCGACATGGTTTATGAATGGAAAATATGGCCCGCGACATGGTTTATGAATGGAAAATACGGCCCGCCAATGGAGACGCATCCAGCTGCAGCGCCAATGGAGACGCATCCAGCTGCAGCGCCAATGGAGACGCATCCAGCTGCAGCGCCAATGGAGACGCATCCAGCTGCAGCGCCAATGGAGACGCATCCAGCTGCAGCGCCAATGGAGACGCATCCAGCTGCAGCGCCAATGGAGACGCATCCAGCTGCAGCGCCAATGGAGACGCATCCAGCTGCAGCGCCAATGGAGACGCATCCAGCTGCAGCGCCAATGCGCAATAGAAGGGGGAAAAATCGTAGTGCCGGTAATATGGTCACAACTTTTCAGCGGTTTGGGCTACAGACGAGCTGTTTTTTTCTCTAGGGCAGCTTAATCATTACAACAATTATTATCTGGCTGATTTTTTGTTCTAGGTGCACTGGTGCTCCCAAATAGCAATTCCAAGTCACAGAGCAAAATATTTAGGGGCATATGCGACCAAAATGGTCACACTTTAAAGCCCTGCACTCAATGCACCCAGAATGACTCAAAACAGAAACCTTTACTACTAACCAGTGCAGATTTGCCTACACCTCCTGAGCCTAAAACCACTAGCTTGTATTCACGCATGGTGGGGTTACTTCACTCGACGGCACAAAAGTCTGCAAGAGATGAGACAAGAGAGAGAACATTGGTTAGGCCTACTTACGTCACTATTTATATCATTTTACACATTGCAGGCCACACATGAGGAGAAGCCAATAATTCCCTTCGGTTTTCATCAGCTCTAGACGCCACATTGTGGGCGGTTCCCTTGGCTCGTCCATTATCGAACTACTTCAGTTATACATAGCCAAGCCTAAACATAACTGCCTTGTCGCGGTAATCCCCTTTGACAATACATATTCAGAAACTGAAACTCCCATCTGCCAAAAGAAGGATCTCTCTTTCCTACCCACTATCCAGGTACATCTGCCGGCATGACAAGGCCTTCTTTTCAAAAGAAGGAAACAAATAGAGCCAAGATGACCCAGAGAATTATTTCCCCCTTATAAAATGACACCCTATAACACTTGAGTGACAGTGAATTGATGCTAATTGTCAAACAGCTCAGTCTCTATGGAGACGGTAGGCAATAGCCATAGTGCCACAAATAGCTTAATCTAATTAGCATGCATAGGAGAAGGCCATGTGGGGTGAGGCGTCACCGCCTCTATCAGCTTGGCAAGGTGAGAAGTGAGGCTTGTTAAAATAGCACAACATTATGAAAAAAAACACATCCGTTTTTATGGCTTGATATTACAAAGCTATCCCATAATCGTTTCCTGTTCTGTCTTGGAGCCAGCCATGGAAACGTGAGGCACCTGCCAAGAGAAACTTTTCTCTACAGAATATTATCCCCATGACACCTTTGTTATTGTTTTGTCTGTATTCCAACGGGACCACGTTGAAAATAAGTGGGATCGCTTCAACGTGTTGTCATTGATTTATTGGAGGAAAAGATGCAATGTCTCTTTATGTCCAATAGGAATTACTAACAGGCATAGGCGAAAACTCCTCCATGAGAAAATACATTTTATGTGCTGTGCAGAGACACAATCCAAACCCACTATCATTATCTAGCTATGCAAACCTAACAAATTCCAAGCGGCAGCAGCATGAGAGTTGGGCGGTATGCGGGATGTTACAAAGGTCCATTCAATCCTCAGGCCATTGCGATACACCCCTTCCTCTGTGAAAATTATGTGCATATAGAAAAAAACAGAACAGAGATCATAGTAAGAGAATGACAATTGCTCTTCTTAAATAATGACCAGACCAAGAAAGGACACTTCTGTGTTTGTTTCTGATATTAGCCCATTTTTAGAAGCAGAAGTTAAACCTACAGCTGCAATAAGAATACGAAACAAAGTGTGTGTCACAAAGGTTTCAGAAAGACATTTCACTTTTATCTGATGACCTTTAGTTGACTGATTACAGGTGAAACATCTGGAGAAGCGCTTAAGCAAATACAGTGAGCTCCAAAAGTATTGGGACAGTCACACATTTGTTGATGTTTTGGCTCTGTACTCCAGCACTTTGGATTTGAAATGATACAATGGACAATGAGGTTAAAGTGCAGACTGTCAACTTTAATTTTAAGGTATTTTCATCCATATCAGGTGAACTGTTTAGAAATTGTACATAGTCCCCGCATTTTAGGGGACCAAAAGTATTGGGATAAATTCACTTATACAGTGGGGAGAATAAGTATTTGATACACTGCCGATTTTGCAGGTTTTCCTACTTACAAACAATGTAAAGGTCTGTAATTTTTTATCATAGGTACACTTCAACTGTGAGAGACGGAATCTAAAACAAAAATCCAGAAAATCACATTGTATGATTTTTAAGTAATTAATTTGCATTTTATTGCATACCATCAAATTAAAGGAGAAGTTATTTTTTACATCCAATTCTCTACTTTGTATGTCAATGGCATGTTATAGAAAGGTCCAGACAAATGTATTGTGATTTCACGTTTTTGAAATTGTCCTCATCCTCGTTGTGTACTATAGTGGCCCATAAAATGACATGAACAAAAGCTCCAAAAACACCCAGAGGCTCCAAAACACCCAAATACATCCTTTTCGAAACAGCAAAGCTCTCAGTATAGTGATGCAAGTCTTTAGATGTTGTACAAATGAAATTGTGTCAATCCAAACTTTACCCGCAATGTTATATTCCATTTTGTTGTGACTCGAGCAATACCCCTCTGTCTATTTTACAGACAAAATAAAGGAAACAGTAAATGAGAGATACAAAGTATATTAAAAGCATGGGGTGCTTCCACACAAGAAGTTCCAGACACTTGTAGAATCTATGCCAAGGTACATTGAAGCTGTTCTGGCAGCTCGTGGCAGCCCAACGCCCTATTAAGGCACTATATGTTGATGTTTCCTTTATTTTGGCAGTTACCTGTAGCAGCAGACTACACAGTAAATGGAACCACCCGAGACGGCTTGCAAAAGGGACTATAACATTGTCGATAAAGTTCGGATTGACAACTTCATGTGTACAACACCGAAAAACCTGCATCACTATACTGAGAGCTTTGCCATTTGTAAAAGGATGTTTTTTGGGTACGTTTTTAGATTTTTTTCAGGGCCCCCATACTACACAATAAGGATGAGGAAGTGATTTGCGGTTTGGGGTAAGTTTCTCTAAAACACGTCATCACAAAAAAATGTGTATGGACCCTTCCACAGTATAACATTCCATTTACACCAAAAATAGACATTTGGTTGTATATTTGTCTGCAATTTAACCTCAGTCATTGTACCATTTCAAATCTAAAATGCTGAAGAACAGAGCCCAAATAACAACAAAGTTTCCCTGTCCCCAATACTTTAGTAGATCACTGCAAATGCCTGTAGAACTTCACATGGTCAATCCCAATGTCAGTATTCCTGCAAAACACAGCTGATATGGTGAGTGTCTCCATGTTGACAGGCATTTGGCACATCCACCATGCCCACTGCACACCAGCACAGTGAGCACACTAGCCTCTTGATATGTTATAAGTCAGTGAGGGTTCAGAACCAGTATTCTCTTAACATAAGCCTACATGTTATTTTATGTTTTACTAATGCTCTGTGAGTGGTGTGTTCCCAGTCAGCATAGAACAGCCTAGTTTCTGCACTGAAACTCATTTTATAGCAAAAACACCCACTCTAAGGACATAACCTACTGTGCTCAAGGCTGGAAACGACAACTCCCCACTACATCTAGTGAGGGAAGGCTAGCAGTTCCCAGGACACACTGACATCTGTGGGCAGGTGTGGATGCTGTGTTGGGAGCCAAAGGAGCTAGGCTACTCCAAAGAATCCCCACAAAACTAGGAAAAAGACAGAAGAAATATATAAATTGCATTTAACTTTTTGTGAATAATCTTAGGCCTGCACTTTGACAGAGTTGGGAGTGGGACACACATTGCCAAACAGTAGGTGTACATTAGCCTGAAGCATCTACTCATCGGTAAGTATGTTTACATGCACACTAATAATTCAATATTAAACTGATTATGACAGAATGCCGAGTATGGCGTTAAGCAGAGTAAGGTGTTTACGTGACTATCTTAATTGGCGTAATGTCATAATCGAGGTAATCTTACGCCGATTAAAACACCTGGTTTTCTGAGCAATCTTTCAAATGATGAGGACATGGTAACAGCTTAATCATCACTCCAGCTGAATATTTGATTTGCACATTTGCCAGTGTGTGGTAGCGCAAGCATCCCTCTTATGTACGAGTGAAGTGAGTTCTGAAAAACTGAACGTATGCATCATCTTATAAATATTTTTCACATGCAAACTTTTCGTCAGAACTCAGAATCAAAAAGTCTTGTCAAAAATAAGTCAGTGGTAGAACGTTTATTTTGATTGGGTATTTCCTACATTGATCAAAAGTCCCATCAGTAGCCTGATTTCATGTGTCCATGTAAACGGGACTATTACATTAACCTGACTATCCACAATAATCACATTATTGTGTGCATGCTACCGTGCTGTGTTGGGGAAGCTTCTCTGAAAATGGAGTTTACCAAGCTACCAATTACTTCACATTGGAAGAAGTTACACTAGACTAAAGCTACTCTTAAGAAAACTATAGTTTACCTAACTAAAGTTACTTTGATGAGGTAGTTCATCCAAACTACGTTGTGAAAATGTGTCATCAGTAAATCTGTATTGTCAGACTACAAATTGCAAGAACAAATCACTTTGGGGTCATATGTTAACAGAATGTTAAACGGATTTATGGAATTTAGCCTATTAATTAAACCCCAAAATAGCTTCAAGTGAGAATTAGGCAAGTCCGATACCGAAAAAGTAAATTTTACAAAGTTGTGTAGTTCCAGTAGTTAGCCTAGCTACACGGCATAAAAGTAATTAACTACTGAAAACTGGACCTAGATTTTAATTTAGTTCAACTACCACCAGGCTACTGGAAAACGTAATGATTTACTAGCTAGTTGAACTACTGTACGTGTACACTGAATGTACAAAATATTACGAACTCCTGCTCTTTCCATGACAGACTGACCAGGTGAATGCTATGATCCCTTATTGATGTCACTTGTTAAATACACTTCAATTAGTGTAGAAGAAGGGGAGGAGACAGGTTAAAGAAGGATTTTTAAGCCTTGAGATGGATTGTGTATGTGTGCCATTCAGAGGGTGAATGGGCAAGGCAAAATATGTATGTACTAGAGGTCGACCGATTAATTAGGGCCGATTTCAAGTTTTGATAACAATCGGAAATCTGTATTTTTGAACACCGATTTGGCAGGTTTTTTTACACCTTTATTTATCCTTTATTTAACTAGGCAAGTCAGTTAAGAACACATTCTTATTTTCAATGACGGCCTACGAACGGTGGGTTAACTGCCTTGTTCAGGGGCAGAATGACAGATTTTTACCTTGTCAGCTCGGGGATTCAATCTTGCAACCTGACAGTTAACTAGTACGACGCTCTAACCACCTGATTACATTGCACTCCACGAGGAGACTGCCTGTTACGCGGATGCAGTAAGAAGCCAAGGTAAGTTGCTAGCTATCATTAAACTAGCAGAAAACAATCAATCAATCACTAGTTAACTACACATGGTTGATGATATTACTAGTTTATCTAGCGTGTCCTGCGTTGCATATAATAGATGCGGTACGTATTCACGAAAAAGGACTGTCTTGCTCCAATGTGTACCTAACCATAAACATCAATGCCTTTCCCAAAATCAATACACAAGTATATATTTTTTAAACCTGCATATTTAGTTAATATTGCCTGCTAACCTGGCTCGTTGCGAACTCTGAAGACTATTTCTTCCGTACAAAGACAGCCAACTTCGCCAAACGGGGGATGATTTAACAAATGCGCATTTGCGAAAAAAGCACAATCGTTGCACGACTGCACCTAACCATAATCATCAATGCCTTTCTTAAAATCAATACACAGAAGTAAATATTTTTAAACCTGCATATTTTGCTAAAAGAAATCCAGGTTAGCAGGCAATATTAGCTAGGTGAAAGTGTCACTTCTCTTTCGTACATTGCACGCAGAGTCAGTGTATATGCAACAGTTTGGGCTGCCTAATTTGCCAGAATTTTACATAATTATGACATAACATTGAAGGTTGTGCAATGAAACAGCAATATTTAGACTTATGGATGTCACCCGTTAGATAAAATACAGAACAGTTCCGTATTTCACTGAAAGAACAAAAGTCTTGTTTTCGAGATGATAGTTTTTGGATTCGACCATATTAATGACCTAAGGCTCGTATTTCTGTGTTATTATGTTATAAATAAGTATATGATTTGATATTTGATAGAGCAGTCTGACTGAGCGATGGTAAGCACCAGCAGGCTTGTAAGCATTCATTCAAACAGCACTTTCGTGCTTTTTGCCAGCAGCTCATCGCTGTGCTTCAAGCATTGAGCTGTTTATGACTTCAAGCCTATCAACTCCTGAGATTAGGCTGGTGTAACCGATGTGAAATGGCTAGCTAGTTAGCGGGGTCCGCGCTAATAGCGTTTCAAACGTCACTCACTCTGAGACTTGGAGTGGTTGTTCCCCTTGCTCTGCAAGGGACGCGTCTTTTGTGGAGCAATGGGTAACGCTGCATTGAGGGTGGCTGTTGTCGATGTGTTCCTGGTTCGAGCCCAGGTAGGGGCAAGGAGAGGGACAGAAGCTTTACTGTTACACTGGCAATACTAAAGTGCCTATAAGAACATCCAATAGTCAAAGGTATATGAAATACAAATCGTATAGAGAGAAATTGTCCTATAATAACTACAACCTAAAACTTCTTACCTGGGAATATTGAAGACTCCTGTTAAAAGGAGCCACCAGCTTTCATATGTTCTCATGTTCTGAGCAAGGAACTTAAACGTTACTTTTTTTACATGGCACATATTGCACTTTTACTTCTCCAACATTCTTTTTGCATTATTTAAACCAAATTGAACATGTTTCATTATTTATTTGAGACTAAATAGATTTTATTGATGTATTATATTAAGTTAAAATAGGTGTTCATTCAGTATTGTTGTAATTGTAATTATCACAAATACTTTTTTTTAAATTAAAAAAATATATTTTTTAAATCGTCATCGGCTTTTTTGGTCCTCCAAAAATCGGTATCGGTGTTGAAAAATCATAATCGGTCGACCTCTAGTATGTACTGTCTGTATAAATTGTCAAACGACCTAAAAAGAGTGACACAAATATGAGCATACTTTACATTTCAAAGTCATCGAATATTGAGTGTTCATTTGATGTTCAAAGCATTCTGAATTCATCTAACGTGGGCGTAGGCCTAAGCCATGTCAAAATACATAGAATTAGCTTTAAAACAGCACAAGTACCTTCCCCAGACGCCCGTCTTGGTCAAATAACCTGTGCGTAACAGAAGGGGGCCACTAGAAGTTTGATCCAACCGTAATGAAGCCGGTAAAACAGTGTACAATAAGTGTGTATTTTGCATTTGACAATCGATTCAATCGATTAGATGGCGTAATTTGGCAATGAAAATAACATGCAAGGAGCTTAGTTGGACCTAAAGGAGCAACGGTACAGTTAGGTTCCTTTAAGAGGACATATTGGGCTACACTCTTAAACTTGACATATGGTCTAAAAATCCTGACTTGAATGCATACAAAAGGAACACCTGATGGGAAATTGCTTTTATTGCACATGGGTGTGCTCCTGAATGTCAAATCACGTGTCAAATCTTACATTCTCAAAAGACAACACCAGCCACCCTTATTTACATAAATAAAGGTTGCATTTAGCAACTAGTTAACTAGGCAAGTCAGTTAAGAACAAATTCGTATTTACAATGACGGCCTAGGAAAAGTGTTAACTGCCTTACCAGGGGCAAAACAACAGATTTTTACCTTGTCAGCTCTGGGATTTATCCAGCAACCTTTCAGTAACTGGGCCAACGCTCTAACCACTAGGCTACCTGCCGCCCCTCAATCTATCCATCTCGATCAGCCTTTCCCCAACTCTGCGGTCCTCGGGATCCCACGTTTTGATTTTTGCCCCAACACTACAATGCGGATTCAAATGATCAAAACGTGATGATTCGTTGATTATTTGAATCAGCTGTGTAACGTTTATACTGTACTTAGGTCAAAAACCAGAACGTGCACCGAGTTTGGGAAACCTCGACTAGTTGGCTAACTAGCTAAATAATAGGAAACATAACTTGCAACTATGTGTCTGACATCACTTCGACAAAAGAACGTTTCAGTGTAACGTTAAAACTCAGAGGAAGGGATCAGCTGTACCTAGCCAGTCAAGTTAGATGGCGAAGTTTGCTAGCTAAGCTAACGTCCCCCCGGTCCGATTCAAAGTTATAGCTAACAACTAATGTAGCTAGGCGAGCCAACCGGGTAGTGCCTGGCTAAATTCTTAATAGTTAGTCAATTAATGTTCAACTAGCCAACACGGCTAGCTAACTAAGGCGTGTGAACCACTGGTGTGAACTAGCTCCAGACAACTCCCTTCGGCTTGTTGTGTTAGCTAGCTGCTTCGCTAACGTTAGCCTCCCTTAGACGTTCCATCCGGCCTGAACGTTAGCTTGTCCTACTTGGCCATCCGACACGTTTCTAACATTTTCACGACCTATATACATGTTCGAGCATTGGTTATCCCCAAACTGTTGCTATGACCAGAGATAATCGTTACTCACCGTGTTTTGTCTCCCCGTCACCTCACTGGAGTCGCTGACTTCAATGAACCTCCGCAAACGTCAATCCCTAGCTAGCTAGCCTCTCCCACCATAAATGGCAACGAACGGTGCACACTAGCTACTGTAGTTTCAAGGCAGCCTGACGATTCACAATGTTGTAGTTCATAAAACCATAATGGCTCATTTTAGTATCATGGCAACCATGCACTCACTGAAAGTGCAAATGTTATTAAATAAGATATTACAATTTTATTTCCATAGTATTCGCGTTATAAACTTGAGGACTGACAAAAACTATAAAGTAGGCTTACTGCCATACAAAATCTGTTTGGATAATGTGGGCATGCAGAATACTGTAGTCGTGTATGCAATTAGAAAGCATACTTTCCACTTGAAGTCCCAGAAATAAGCCATCTCAAACATATCAGAGGAAACAGTCAAACAGATGCAAGGAAACAGCAAGGGTCTTCAACTTCAAGCCAAACACACACACGCACACACACACAAACACACACACACACACACACACACACACACACACACACACACACACACACACACACACACACACACACACACACACACACACACACACAAATAAAGGGAACACTAAAATAACACATCCTAGATCTGAATGAAATATTCTTATTAAATACTTTTTTCTTTACATAGTTGAATGTGCTGACAACAAAATCACACAAATATTATCCATGGAAATCAAATTTATCAACACATGGAGGTCTGGATTTGGAGTCACACTCAAAATTAAAGTGGAAACCACACTACAGGCTGATCCAACTTTGATGTAATGTCCTTAAAAAAGTCCAAATGAGGCTCAGTAGTGTGTGTGGCCTCCACGTGCCTGTATGACCTCCCTACAGCGCCTGGGCATGCTCCTGGACAGTCTGTGGTGCAACGTGGCGTTAGTGGATGGAGCGAGACATGATGTCCCAGATGTGCTCAATTTGATTCAGGTCTGGGGAACGGGTGGGCCAGTCCATAGCATCAATGCCTTCCTCTTGCAGGAACTGCTGACACACTCCAGCCACATGAGGTCTAGCATTGTCTTGCATTAGGAGGAGCCCAGGGCCAGCCGCACCAGCATATGGTCTCACGAGGGGTCTGAGGATCTCATCTCGGTACCTAATGGCATTCAGGCTACCTCTGGCGAGCACATGGAGGGCTGTGCGGCCCCCCAAAGAAATGCCACCCTACACCATGACTGACCCACCGCCAAACCGATCATGCTGGAGGATGTTGCAGGCAGCAGAACGTTCTCCACGGCGTCTCCAGACTCTGTCACATGTGCTCAGTGTGAACCTGCTTTCATCTGTGAAGAGCACAGGGCACCAGTGGTGAATTTGCCAATCTTGGTGTTCTCTGGCAAATGCCAAACGTCCTGCACGGTGTTGGGCTGTAGGCACAACCCCCACCTGTGGATGTAGCACCCTCATGGAGTCTGTTTCTGACCGTTTGAGCAGACACATGCACATTTGTGGCCTGTTGGTGGTCATTTTGCAGGGCTCTGGCAGTGCTCCTCCGGCTCCTCCTTGCACAAAGGCGGAGGTAGCGGTCCTGCTGCTGAGTTGTTGCCCTCCTACGGCCCCCTCCACGTCTCCTGATGTACTGGCCTGTCTCCTGGTAGTGCCTCCATGCTCTGGACACGACGCTGACAGACACAGCAAACCTTCTTGCCACAGCTCGCATTGATGTGCCATCCTGGATGAGCTGCACTACCTGAGCCACTTGTGTGGGTTGTAGACTCCGTCTCATGCTACCACTAGAGTGAAAGCACCGCCAGCATTCAAAAGTGACCAAAACATCAGCCAGGAAGCATAGGAACTGAGAAGTGGTCTGTGGTCACCACCTGCAGAACCACTCCTTTATTTGGGGTGTCTTGCTAAATGCCTATAATTTCCACCTGTTGTCTATACCATTTGCGCAACAGCATGTGAAATTTATTGTCAGTGTTGCTTCCTAAGTGGACAGTTTGATTTCACAGAAGTGTGATTGACTTGGAGTTACATTGTGTTGTTTAAGTGTTCCCTTTATTTTTTTGAGCAGTGTATATATATATATATATATACACAAAACAATAGCAATATTTATTGCCAACCCAAAGCTTCTAGATACTGTACATATGTACACTATCAACAGCTTGCAGTGTTGTGAGAATGCCCTCTATAAACTAAAGATTTGTGACTCTTACTGAGGTCCTTGTAGCTTTAGTGTCAGGAGAGAGTAGAGAGCATTGTCATCTATTTTCAGTGGGGGTTCTCCTAAATGTGCGGTGCAGTACAAGTCACTGTCTTCCTGGGGAAGAATGTTGGAGCTTTTCATAATTATCTCATCATACACATGACAAGTGTCCTCTTCACCCTGAGAGAGAGGAAGAGAACAAGAGAGAGCGGGAATTGGGTAGAGTTTATTTGTTGACCGAGTTGGTGCAGAATGACGGCTGTCTGATGAGGACATGCAAAATCTTATTCAAACTATGATAAAGCATAAAACAAGATCCAATTCACCTGTGCAATGGCTACAGGAGCTGATACTTTAGATGCTGGAAATGCTGAGGGACACAAATTAGAGGCTTCAACATATCATAAACAAATAATATTATCGTACCTGCATTATATGTAGGTAAGATATCAAAGAAAGGGAACTTGGTCTTACTCAGTGAGCACGGCATTGATCGGCATTTTCTAAAGAATACACAAAGTGCAACCACAGTGCAACACATCAACAGTCCGACAGCTCCCACAACAACATGGACACGTACAAAACCTAAAGGAAAGAAAGAGAATAATTCAACAAAATCTCAATCAAACCCATTTTCCAGTGTTTCTAGAACAAAATAGAGTAGCCTAAAGTTAAATTACCTGTGCTGTCAATCAGAATGGATGAGGATGTTGGTGCGACATCCCAATCTGCAACCGGTAACTTTTTGCATGGCACCATTAAAGTGACATAACAAAAGCATACAGAAGATAAATGGAACATTTATTAGAATAAAAAAATAATTGTACAATAGGAGCTTATTTTTTAAGCTATTTAAAGTTATATCAACCTGCGTAAATGTGGGGACCTCTGGGGACACATATCTGTATGTTTGTGTGGTGTCCTTCCTATCAGGTGTAAACAGTGAAGTGACCAATGGAGCTGTGGGTAGAAACAGTAGAGGGTAGACCGAGTATGATTTTTGTGCATTCAAAGACAATCAAATGGGATAAAAGCAAAACAATATGCGTACCTTTACTCACAGAGACATCTACTTTTGTTAAAACATCTCTTCCCCACTGACCAAGTCCACAATAGTAAAGTCCAGAGTCCTGTAATTTCAGGTTTTTGATGGTGGCAATGAAAGTATGTCCATGGACATTGTCATACACAGAAAATCTTCCTACGGTGACAAATGTGTCCGCTTTCACACTTCTGATGAGAACGTCACTGTAGGAACAGGGGTGGCGACACAAATATTTGGGCTTATATTGATATCCATCTGGATATGAACACTTAATGTCTAAAGATCCACCTTCATTTCCATGCTCTCCAATTTTGCTCCTTTTTGCATAACAGCTTAAAACTTGATAAAAGAGAAGACAATGTTATTCTTTATCATAATAACAAATAATAGTTGAAACGTGAAATAAACAAAAACTATGTGGAATTGTTCGGCAAAAGTATATTCTATACAATTTGCACTATGCAGGAGTCTCTTTCACAAAGAAAATAATCAACAACAAAAATGGTCTGCAATTGTAATCAACAACAACAACAAATCAACAACAACAAAAATTGTTTGTGTTAAAACTCACCTGGCAAGTAAAGGAGAATCATCAGATAGAATTTCATGTTTAAATGTTTTTCTTATTTCACCAGATCCCTTTTTCTCTCAAATGATCCTACTGTCACTATATCAGTCTCTACCCAGCAGCATCACTTGCAGTGGCTTTGGGCTGTTTTTGCCTTATTACAGGAAGTGAAAAAATAAACTGCTTGCAATGTTTCAGGAAGGAAGTGCTACAGACAAATGCTACTTTTGTTAAATCAAAAGCCTATGAGGCAGACGGAGACATCAAAGACAGACGAAATATCCCATAATTGTTCATCTGGAGGAATTAAATGACCTGGTTATTAGCTATTAGATGCACTCTCGAAACCAGACATATGAATGTGTTTTGTTTGGTTCTGTAAATACATTTTATAATTTGCACTTGAACACAATAGGTAACACCTGTGGCCTGACCGGTCAACCGCAGTGCTTTACTGTCCTCTACTAGTAGTTAAAAATCTTTACTTGTCTTGGTATATTTTAATGTCATAAAACATCTGTATAATACAGTATGTACCCTTCATGAGTCAATTCTAAACAACACAACATTCTCAAAAGCATTCTCTAAATATATTCTCTCCCTCTCAGGACACAATCTATCACAGTGAAATGTTTGCAAAGGTCAAGGGGTCTCCTGCCATCTATAGGGAAGTCCTCATACTTTCATGTTGTAAGCAACTGCCATCCCGAAAGACAACTAATAGCGATTAACTGCTATTATATTACACATTGACTAGATTAAGAACCTACGCACACTTCAGATACAAGTTGTGTGTTGCATACTAGCTATGTGTTTGGTTAAATGTTTTATTTAGCTATACTGAACAAAAATATAAACACAACATGTAAAGTGTTGGTCTAATGTTTCATGAGCTGAAATAAAAGATCCCAGAATTTTTTTCCATATGCACAAAAAGCATATTTCTCTCAAACGTTGTGCAGAAATGAGTTTATATCACTGTTAGTGAGCCTTTCTCATTTGCCAAGATAATCCATCCACCTGACAGATGTGGCATATCAAGAGGCTAATGAAACAGCATGATAATTACACAGGTGCACCTTGTGCTGGGAACAATAAAAGGACACTCTAAAATGTGCAGTTTTTCACACAACTCTCTCGGCCTTGTCCTCTTCTGAGTCCGTAGGGGAGTTGCAGCGATGGGATAAGACTAACTACCAATTGAATATCACAAAATTAAGGAGAAAAGGGGGTAATATTTTTTTTATTTTTTATTAATTGTTGCATGTTGGGTTTATAGTTTTGTTCTGTATATAATATCCTTTAATCGTGACACTGGAAAATGATCTTTAAAAAAAAACATTTAAAAAATGTCTTTGTTCATTCCTCTTACGGCTACTTAACTGTCTAAAAATACAAAAAAATATGGTGACTTGCAATGTGTAAGCCTTTCCTTTCAGTTGTTTTCCCCTTTGAACTTTTCTGTTTCCACTGTGCAACTCCCCCATTCTCCCCATCTCTTAGCTGGACAAAGCCTCACATGAAAGAGCAGAACATCCAACTGACCATCCAGTAATTAAAAAATAATTAGAAATGATTCTTACGTCATACTGTGTCTTCAATGCAATGACCAAATATGAACATCTAAGGAGAAAAGGAGGGAGAGATTCAACTGAGGGAGATGGAAGTCAACAGGCCTAACAGTGTAGCCTAAGGTGGTTTCACCAACACCACATTCTGACTCACAGTACCCACTGCATTAGATATCTCTCCATATCTCAGCAGCAACAACGGAAGCAAGGCTTCACCCCAGGTACTACTATAAGACAAAAGCAGTTCTGTTTCTGTATCAAGTCCAACTTCTTCCTGTGATCCCCTGCCCATTACTGAAGCAGCTCTGGAACATCAACCTGTAAGAGGGTAAAAGATTTAGATTAGATTTATTCACCAATATTCTCCCTGAATGTAAATTCAAGTGGGGAGAACAAGTATTTGATACACTGCCAATACACTGCCAATTTTGCAGGTTTTCCTACTTACAAAGCATATAGAGGTCTGTAATGTTTTATCATAGGTACACTCAACTGTGAGAGACGGAATCTAAAACAAAAATCCAGAAAATCACATTGTATGATTTTTAAGTGATTAATTTGCATTTTATTGCATGACATAAGTATTTGATACATCAGAAAAGCAGAACTTAATATTTGTTACAGAAACCTTTGTTTGCAATTACAGAGATCATACGCTGCAAGTCCATGTTCCGACTCAGGATGTCGTTCATGGTCATCCTTGGGCCGGCCAGCTCAAAGCCGTAGCCCAGCTTCATCAACCTGGTGTTGTTTCTCAACGCATTGGCCATCTCCGTCTCTGTCTTGTCTCCACAGATGTGCCGCTGGTTGTGGAAGCGCAGCTCAGTGACGGTTATATTTTTCTCTAAGGCATGTACTACAGCCAAAATTCCCTTGCCAGTGAGGTGGTTGGAGTCAAGGATTACGCTGGTCAGAGATGTGCTGTTCCACAGAGTTCCGGCAATGGCATAAGCCTCATGGTCGTCAGTCCAGGTGTTGGCTCAAGCAAACATCTTGACGTGTGTTGCGTTGTAGTGCTTCTGCAAATTGGATGAGAGTGTGGGTCTTGATGACATCTGAGTTGTTGACATTGAGCTCCGTCATTAAAGGGTAATCTTTTCTGACCTGCTCAAGGAGCTCATCAAACATACTGACCTCCTCGTCTCCCTCCATGACTTCACCAGCCAGGCGTTCATCCCTACTGCTGTTCTCTAGGTTTACAGTGTTGACCTTACTGTATTTACTAGGATTCCTTTGTTTCCTTTTCACTGTCGCTCTGTCTTATCCTGGACACTACTTGGTTTCCTGAGGGATTGGGTGTTTTCTCTCTCTTTGTCCTTCTCATCATTCCTCTTTTTCTTTGTCTCAGTACCTCTGAGTTCTTTTTGCTTTTCCTCTACTTTAGAGAACATTCCTCTTATCTTGCTATCCTTCCTTTTTTGAGAGTTCTCTTTCTTATCTTTCTCCTTACTATCGTCTTTCTCAGCTTGCCCTCGAAGCTTTGAAATCAGGTCCTTGGTTTTAGAGTCTGTCTTTGTTCTGTTTTTTTCCTCCTTTTCTTTCATATCCTCTTTTTTTGTTTGCAATTTTGAGATAAGGTGAAGGGTTTTGTTACTACACTTATCCTTTTTGTCCTTTACTTTAACCTGTACTTCACTGCTATTTTCAACAATCTTATCTTCCTTTTTTTTCCACTGTCTTTGTCCTTATCTCCTCCTAACCTACTATGTGCTCTTTCCTCATTTTCCTCTCTACTCCCTCCCTCACCCTTCAAGTTCTTGCTCTCTGGTTTTTCCTCTTTGTCCTTGGATATGTCCTCCTTCGTGGTCTCCACAGCAGAGAAGTTTAGGTCTATGACATCCTGGTCATCCGGGTCATCTGACTTGAAGTAGAAGAAACGAGCACAGCTCTTCCCCATCTTCTTCAGGCGTTCCCATTTCACTCTGTCAGTTGTTGGCTCCTTAAGTATGAAGTATTTAAGAAAAGATAGTTGCATGAATCATACAAGTATGAAATGCAGTATTAGATGAATCATTATTTAATAATGTACTGTATGTTCATTTCATATATTTTCTGAATGCTTCTGGAATGTCCATAAGTCAGGACACAGCCTATGTAAAACCTATGAAACTTTGCCTCTACGAGCACCCTCTGTAAAACTGTATATCTTGCATATAGCAATCAGGATATTTTCATCCCTTACAGGGCGATGCGTCGGTAAGGATCTGCGAGCCACTGTGTAAGTAACTCTGGCAGATGTTTCCTTAAAAGGCAGTATGGGGTCAGAGCGTTCTGCTCTGGAATTTCATTCGTCTAAGAATTGGAACCAGCATTAAACCAGACTCATTATTCCATGAGCCTGTATTTTATCTTGTTCATCAAAAACTTTTCCAGATCTCAAGGGTCTTTGTGAAAACAAGACAACATGCAAACACCCTACAGATGGCCAAGTACAGCTTTGTAGGATGGAAATTAAGTATTGATAACTATACTACTGCTACATAATTGGTTAACATTTGAATACAGTGTGAATCACATATCCTGCTATTTATACATGTTCTCTTTATGGCTCAGGGGTTCATTTCTTAAGGATTTAAAAAGAAAAAAATGGGGCTGCCTAGCAACTCCTCAGATTTATGATGCCCCAGTGTGTAGGTGACATTTTGCCCGTTCACAAGACTTCTCTATAGTCTCTCTACACGCAGCTGTTTCAACATAGCTCACAATTCCTTACTTGCAACCTGTTGGAGCCTTTATCCAACAGCCGAGTGTCAACATACTCTGGGTCTCTAAAGATAAAGAGAAGCTTAGACAGTGGGCTTATTAATCATTAGGATATTATTGTATCATCTGAAAAAATAAAGTTAATTTACAAAATAGGACACTGGTATCGTCACAGTCAAGATCTGAGACTTGTGTAATATGTCATATTTATATTTTACACTAATACAATTGCTCAGAGAAAGATTGATTAACAAGTAATTTTTTTTCTCATAAAAATAGGTAGGGTTCAAAATGACTGTTTTCAATGCCTTTCACCTTGCGAGGATAACGGCACTGAGCCTTTAAAAAGTGTTTTATGAGTTGGGAGGGATCTTAGACCATTCCTCCATACAGAATCCTTTCTAGATCATTGATATCATTAGTCTGCACTTATGGGCTGCACTCTTCAATTCAACCCACAGGTTTTCAATGGGGTTCAAGTCCGGAGACTGATAGCCATTGCAAAATTTAGATTTTGTGGCCAATTAACAATTTCTGAGGATTTTGATGTGTGCTTGGGGTTATTGTCTTGTTGGAAGATCTACTTGTGGCCACGTTTCAGCCTCCTGGCAGAGGCAACCAGGTTTTGGGCAAAAATGTCCTGGTACTGGGTAAAGTTCATGATGCTGTTGACCTTAACAAGGACCAGTGGATTCAAAATAGCCCCATCAAAGACCCACCACCATATTTTACATTAGGTATGGGGTTCTTTTCTATTTATGCACTCATTTTGACACCAAACCCACCAATGGTGTGCTTGGCCAAGGATCTGGAAGGATTCTGTATGGAGGAATGGCCTACGATCCCTCCCAATGTGTTCTCAAATGCATTTTAGGAAAAGGCTCAGTGCAGTTACCTTCACAAGGTGAGGTATTGAAAACAGCGGTGTCAATAATTTTGACCCCTACCTTTTTGAGAAAAACAAAATATTACTTGTTAAGCAAAATGTTCTTCTCTAAGCAATTTAATTAGTATAAAATATAATTCCCCTTTTTGGGGGGTTGCGTACAATACAGCTCAGTATTTCAGTAAACTATTTTATAGTCATTTTTGCTAATCTTAGCAAGGGTGTCAATCATTTTGGGACCCCACTTTATGTCTGTATTCCTATTTCTGTCAAACGCCAAACAATTATAGATTTATTTCTAGTAGAGACACTAACAGCAGCTATATTTGAAGTTAGTGGGTGAAATATTGCCCACAAAAGTATTCATCATCCCTGGTCTTGAATCCTGAAATTACTACACAATGTCTGGAATCCAGGGTTGACAGGGTGAGGGTCCTGATATACTTGGGCACTTGAATAAGGTGTCAAATTGGTAGGCCAACTTAAAGTACTCAATTGACAGCTGTTCATACATCTAGGATACACTATTACTACTGTAATAACACCATTTCAGAGTTCAACCAGCAAAAACAACTTCTAACTATTGTATTTTTTATTGGTTACAAGCTGTCCTTTACGCAAAACTAACGACATTGGCATCATACCTCAAAGGACAGCTCCCTTTGAATGAGTGTCTTGGTTTCGCGCTCACAGTAGTCAAGCATCGCCCCCCTATTGTATTTTATTGACGGCTGCTTGTCTGTCTGGTTCCTCAGCCGGAGCCCGACTGGCACAGTTGGATCCGGGTCAATAACGGTCAGTTCGCGCTGCAGCTCATCCACCTCGGCGGATGTCAGAGCTGCTAACAGTTTGTCAATATCGGAATCCTCCTCGCTCACCACGGGGCATTGATTCTGCACTTTCCACATTATTTCCCACGAAAATGTCCTGTTACGCAAACCGGTGCGTAATTGGTACGTCCGGTCTCCAAAAGTCCTTTGATAATAATAGTTGTATTGGAACACTAATCTCAGGTTCATTGACCTCTCCAGTCTCTCTTTGAAATGGTCTTTTAGTGCAATTGAAATAAGTCAGTACCATCTCCTTGTCCAAACTCTCAGGAGGACTGCCTGGGCCGCCTCTCGAATAACTGTTTAGCTCAAAGCCCAATTTGAGATCAGCGCACTGGAGCTGGACTGGAGTCATATGACAACACAAGGAAAAATGCAAATTGATAGCTATTAAATCATCTATATTTTGTATGGGGCTATTATAAGTTTGTGCATGATGTCATCAAGAGATTTATACTTTTGTAGCCTATTATGGCCATTTAATTCAAGGTTCTTTTGACTAACACCAATAATCCTTATGCATTCATCACGCAAGAAACCTGCTTCTAGGATAGTGGTACAACACAAGTGTTGATATTACGACATCTAGTGGACCAAATTAAAAGATGAAAACCGTCCCTTTGATATTAGGAGAAAATGTTTTTATTCCACAATATAAACTGCAATGTCTCAAACTACCTCTCTCCATTCCTTCCCAAAGTGACCCACCCAAGCACATACACTACATGACCAAAAGTATGTGGACAACTGCTCGTCAAACATCTCATTCCAAAATCATGGGCATTGATATGGAGTTGGTCCCCCCCTTGCTGCTATAACAGCCCCCACTCTTCTAGGAAGGCTTTCCACTAGATGTTGGAACATTGCTGTGGGGACTTGCTTCCATTCAGCCACAAGAGCATTAGTGAGGTCGGCACTGATGTTGGCCGATTAAGCCTGGCTTATAGTCAATTCATCCAAAAGGTGTTCGATGGGGTTGAGGTCAGGGCTCTGTGCAGGCCAGTCAAGTTCTTCCACACAATTTCGACAAGCAATTTCAGTATGGACCTCGCTTTCTGCACGGGGGCATTGTCATGCTGAAAAAGGAAAGGACCTTCCCCAAACTGTTGCCACAAAGTTGAATGCACAGAATTGCCCAGAATGTCATTGTATGCTGCAGTGTTAAGATTTCCCTTCACTAGAACTAAGGGGCCGAGCCCGAACCATGAAAAACAACCCTAGACGACTATTCCTCCACCAAAATAAACAGGTGGCACTATGTATTTGGGATCGGTAGCATTCTCCTGGCATCAGCCAAACCCATATTTGTCAGTCAGACTGCCAGGTGGTGAAGCGTGATTCATCACTCCAGAGCAATGTGTTTCCACTGCTCCAAAGTCCAATGGCGGGGAGCTTCACACCACTCCAGTTGACGCTTAGCATAGCGCATGGTGATCTTAGGTTTGTGTGCGGCCGCTCAGCCATGGAGACCCATTTCATGAAGCTCCCAAACAGCAGTTATTGTGCTGACGTTGCTTCCAGAAGCAGTTTTGAACCCTGTCGCGAATGTTGCAGCCGAGTACCGACAATTCTGACACACTATGTGCTTCAACGGTACCTTTCTGTGAGCTTGTGTGGTCTACCACTTCACGGCTGAGCCGTTGTTGCTCCTAGATGTTTCCACTTCACAAGAACAGCACTTATAGTTGACCGGGGCATCTCTAGGTAGAAATTTTACGTACTGGCATGTTGAAAGTCATTGAGCTCTTCACTAAGGCCATTCGACTGCCAAAGTTTGTCTACGGAAATTTCATGGCTGTGTGCTCGATTTTATACAGCTGTCAGGAACGGGTGTGGCTGAAATACCCGAATCCACTAATTTGAAGGTGTCCACATACTTCGGTATGTAAAAGAGCCTTCGGAAAGTATTCAGACCGCTAGACTTTTTCCATGTTTTGTTAGGTTACAACCTTATTAATACACACATATACATACATATATATTAATAAAAATTCTACACATAAATATCACATTTATATAAGTATTCAAACCCTTTACTCAGTACTTTGTTGAAGCACCTTTGGCAGCAATTACAGCCTCGAGCCGCCTTGGGTATGACACTAGAAGCTTGGCACAACTGTATTTGGAGAGTTTCTCCCATTCTTCTCTGCAGATCCTCTCAAGCTCTGTCAGGTTGGATGGAGAGCATTTCTGCACAGCTATTTTCAGGTCTCTCCAGAGATGTTCGATCGGGTTCAAGTACGGGCCACTCAAGGACATTGAGACTTGTTCCGAAGCCAGTCCTGCATTGAACCTTCGCCCCAGAGCAGGTTTTCATCAAGGATCTCCGTACTTTGCTCCATTCATCTTTCCCTCCAGTCCCAGCCGCTGAAAACCATCCCCACAGCATGATGCTGCCACCACCATGCTTCACCGCAGGGATAGTGCCAGGTTTCCTCCAGATGTGACGCTTGGCATTCAGGCCAAAGAGTTTCATTAGACCAGAGAATCTTGTTTCTCATGGTCAGAATCTGCCTTTTAACAAACTCCCAAGTGGGCTGTCATGTGCCTTTTACTGAGGAGTGGCTTCCATCTGGTCACTCTACCATAAAAGGCCTGATTTGGTGGAGTGCTTTAAAGATGGTTGTCATTCTGGAAGGTTCTCCCATCTCCACGAGGAACTCTGGAGTTCTGACAGAGTGACAATCGGGTTAGTGGTCACCTCCCTAACCAAGACCCTTCTCCCTCGTTTGCTTAGTTTGGCCGTGCAGCCAGCTCTAGGTAGAGTCTTGGTGGGTCCAAACTTCTTCCATTTAGGAATGATGGAGCCCACTGTGTTCTTGGGGACCTTCAAATGCTGCATACATTCTTTGGTACCCTTCCCCATACCTGCGCCGCCACAATCCTGTCTGAGCTCTACGGACAATTCCTTCGACCTCATGACTTGGTTTTTGCTCTGACAACTGCGGAAGCTTATACAGACAGGTGTGTGCCTTTCCAAATCATGTCCAATCAATTGAATTTACCACAGGTAGACTGCAATCAAGTTGTAGAAACATCAAGGATGATCAATGGAAACAGGATGCACCTGAGCTCAATTTCAAGTCTCATAGCAAAGGGTCTGAAGTCTTATGTATTTTTTTAATACATTTGCTAAAATTTCCCAAAACAGGTTTTTGCTTTGCCATTATGTGATATTGTGTGTAGATTTGAGGATTTGTATTTATTTAACCCATTTTAGAATAAGGCTATAATGTAACAAAATGTGGATAAAGTCAAGGGGTTTGAATACTTTCCAAAGGCACTGTATAGTGTGTGGCAGTTGATCCAGGTCCTTCTGTCTGCTACATTGCTAGTCTACAACTGTAACTTACCCCAGTCGATACGCTTTCTGTTCTGTACATCAAACCATTGCTGAAGCATCAACACGTAGTTCAGAGGAGACCAATCCATTGAATTCAATTGAGACAAACATTATTGCTCAGATAAAATAAACTTAGTCTACTGATATAAGTCAGTATGATGGAAGTACTAAGTATTGGGTTTCCCAGAAAATACAGTTCTCTCCATCACATGATTTATTACGGGGAAGGAGGGGACCTTAACCATCTGTCTCTGGTTTTGCATGCAAGGAAGTTCAAGATACCCTTGGATCTTTAGAGTGCCTTATTGTTTGACTCCTTTGCACCACCCATTATATGGAAACCCATGCAGCACACTGACTCCACATCATGTCACAACCACAAACAGTTCAAAGGAGGAAAGAAAAATATGTAAAAAATACAAAAAAAAGTAACAAACAGTATAGTTCTGGACAACAACCCAATAAAGAGGAGGAGATAGCACCGTTGTCACAAAGGGGATGAGGACAAGGGAGGGCTAGGTCTGTGACATCCTGACTTGTGTGGCCAGGTTGCTAACGGAGTAGGCCGAACACCGTCAGACTTTCCTTCCAAAACTCCATCCATTCTCTCCTCAAATCCTCAGCGGCCATCGCTTATTGTACAGCTGACACACACATAGTCCTCTTTCTCAGCCAACTCGGCTGTCACACCCACACAGACCTGGTGGAACCACTGGTTACAGCTGCCGTCACACTGGACCCAGTCCACCTGAAATTAAGTCAAAAACACCAAATAAAGAAAACTCAAGTGACATAAGACAGACAAGGAACTGAACATTCAGTACATTTGACAATTTCTACTACTAACAAACTGCTAGGCATTCTGTCCCTCTCTCCTTTATTTGAACTCCAACACTAGCAGCCAGTCAATCAGGTTTTTCGCAATTAATAAAATATTACTCATTATTTCATGTTTTCTTATCAGTGAGTGATTTATTTGACCTCATCTCCTTCTGGCTGCTGGCATCCCTCTGCTGGACACATGGCCATCTCCTCTTCAGAGTCTTCTGACTGGGAGAAGTCGGAACGAGGAGATGAGGAGGTCGAGGCTGCCCTGCGTTCCAGGTTCTTCTCCTTGTTCATTTTCTGTCTCTTGTTTTGGAGCTTCTTGGCCTTGTCCCTGCGCTCTGTCTCCAGAGCCTCCCTCTCCAGGCGTCGCTTGGCCTTCTTCTCTGCTCCGTTAACTACTTCCTTTTTCAGGCCATCCTGAAGAGATAAATAACACAACATCTTAAAGTAAGTAAACTTTATTATTTTCATCAGTGATGATACGGTAACAGTAATAAACTAAATGCTTTTATAGGCCAATAATAAAAATACATACAATTTAATTTAATGTATTTGTATGAAAGGCTGTGGAGAAATGGTAGTCATCAAAGTCGAATAGATAGAAGTTGGTCATATCAGAGCTGTAGCTCCGCCCACCAGTGAAATGGAGAAAAACATGCTGGGCAATTCCAGCTCAGAGAAGTCAAGTGAGAGAAAGTTCCAGCCAATCTGTGGTTTTCCACAAGTTAGCTTCATTGTGTTAGCCAAGGCCAGTGTGCATCCTTGTTGATATGCAAGTACATATTTAATATCCTTCAGGTGTTTGTCTAAAGACGCAATTGGGGACAATATTGTCGTTTTATGGATACGCTAATTATGCGTTTCTACTGCGAGCCATCAAGAGCTAGCAACTGTAACAAAGCTTGCTTGCTAGCTCCATCTCGCCGATCATATTATTTCTGACATTTATCCTAGAATTTGTATTGTGTAATGTTCCTTAGTGCCTTTTTTACATACCCTGTATAGATGTCCAGAAGATGGCACCGACAGACATGGAAGCTCTGCTTCTAGCTCCTAAGCAACTTTTCAGTATTTCGTTTTTTTTGTGTCATTTCTTACATTATTAGCCCAGAACGTTTGTGTTGTTACATACAGCCGGAAATAACTTTTGGATATCAGAGCGGCGGTAACTCACCAACATTACGATCAGAAATACGACTTTCTCGAATTTGAATCCTTTGTTCATACCCCACAAGGCAATTTTATTTATTCCTGATGCTGCTCCAAGATGCCACCGGCGGAGGAGAGGTATTCTGAGTAGACATCTTTTCCGACTCAGGAGGCGTGAACACCATCCACCACTTCCGAGTATATTACTCGATAATGTTCCGTCGCTGGACAAAAAAGTAGACGAGCTCTGGGCAAGGATCTCCTTTCAGAGAGATATCAGGGACGGAATCATGGCTCTCTCTGGATATACTGTCCCCGTCCATTCAGCCACCTGGGTTCTCAGTACACAGTGCAGATATGAATAAAGAACTCTCCGGGAAGAAGGCGGAGGGCAATTTGAACTTATTCCAGAGGCTGCTCAAAGACGCCGCCGGCAGAGAAGAGGTATTCAGAGTGGACTTTGAGTCCATCCACCACTTCAGAGTATTTTACTCGCTAATGTTCGGTCCTTGGACAATAAAGTAGACGAGCTTAGGGCAAGGATCTCAGGAACTGTAACATACTGTTTCACAAAATCATGGCTCTCTCCAGGTATACTATCCCCATCCATACAGCCAGCTGGGTTCTCAGTACATCGCGCAGACAGGAATAAAGAACTCTCTGGGAAGAAGAAAGGCGGGGGTGTATGTTTCATGATTAACTACACATGGTGTGATTGTGATAATGTACAGGAACTCAAGTCCTTTTGTTCACCCAACCTAGAATATCTTAATCAAATGTCGACAGTATTAACTTCCAAGATAATTAACTTTGGTTATAGTAAGAGCTGTGAAAATTCCTCTCAAGCCGATACCAGGACAGCCGTCAAGGAACTACACTGGACTTTTCTGCAAACTGGAAATCACATATCCTGAGGCCGCACTTATTGTAGGTGGGGATTTAAAACAAAACGGAATTTGAGAACACACTACCGAAATTCCATCAACACATTGCCTATAGTACCCGTGCTACAAAATCTCTCGACCATTGTTACTCCCCCTTCCGGGACGGCTTCAAGGCCCTCCCCCACTCTCCCTTCAGCAAATCAGATCGACTCTATTTTGCACCTTCCTTCCTATATGCAGAAAGTCAAAATAGGAAGTACGCGTGCTAAGGTCTATTCAACGCTGGTCTGACCAATCGGAATCCATGGTTCAAGATTGTTTAGATCACGGCGACTGGGATATGTTCCGGGTTGCCTCTGAGAATAACATTGACATATACACGGACACGGTGACTGAGTTCATCAGGAAGTGTATAGGGGATGTTGTTCCCACTGACTTAACACCTACCCAAACCAAAAACCGCAGATAGATGGTAGCATTCGCGCAAAACAGAAAGCAACCACCACGGCAAGGTAACTGGGAATATGCACGAATATAAACAGTGTAATTATTCCCTCCGTAAGGCAATCAAACAGGCAAAACGTGGAGTCGCAATTCAACAGCTCAGACCCGAGACGTATGTGGCAGGGTCTACAGACAACCACAGACTACAAAGAGAAAACCAGCCACGTCGTAGAGACGGAAGTCTTGCTCCTGGATTAGCTAAACACCGTCGCCCGCTTTAAGGATAACACAGTGGCACTGACGCGGCCTGACCCCAAGGACTGTGGGCTCTCATTCTCTGTGGCCGATGTGAGTAAGACATTTAAGAGTGTTAACCCTCGCAAGGCTGCCGGCCCAGACGGCATACCTAGCCGCGTACTCTGAGCATGCGCAGACCAGCTGTCTGGAGTGTTTACGGACAATCTCTCCTTATCCCAGTCTGCTGTCCTCACTTGCTTCAAGATGTCCACTATGGTTCCTGTACCCAAGAAATGGTAACTGAAGTAAATTACTATCGCACCGTAGCACTCACTTCCGTCATCATGAAGTGCTTTGAGAGGCTAGTTAAGGATCATATCACCTCCATCTTACCTGATACTCTAGACCCACTTCAGTTTGCATACCGCCCCAATAGATCCACAGATGACGCAATCGCCATTGCACTGCACACTGCCCTATCCCATCTGGACAAGAGGAATACCTATGTAAGAACATTATTCATTGACCATAGCTCAGCCTTCAACACCATAGTACCCTCAAAGCTCATCATTAAGCTTGGGGCCCTGGGTCTGAACCTTAGTGGGGTCATGTTGCATGGCTCCGTCTTGCCTTGTATAGCATTAAGCCATTATAACCACGTTATTATTACAATGCATATTGTTTATAGTATCGTGAACTAGAGATTGTATTATATATACACTCTACATCTGGCATTCAATATTGCATCTTTATTTCTCTCTTTACTTGCAGACCACGTACACACTTCTTGCAAGGTGCCATACCACTAAGTGCCTTGGCCCATCCATGCTACATACACGGTGCTGTTCCGTGCCCGTACTGTGAATCTTCAGCCTCATTAAACCACCTAGACCGCACTCCTCCGTCTTGTCATCTGTGCCCTTATCATCACACGAGAGCGAACATAAAGTAGAATATACAGTCCACCAAGTACTCCGTTACAGTACTTGATAGTTAGCAGGGTGACACACACACACCTCTTTTTGTGGAGAGCTTCTTCCCTGAGAGTTGCACTGCTTGCGTTTGTCACAGTCCGAGGGGTCGTCCTCTTGCTGTGACGTGCGTCCGTGGGTGTGATGCGTTCCCAGCCCATTCAGTAACACGTGGTAGAGCTGTGTGATCTCTGGCAGAGACACCTGTAGCAGGAGCCCTTCCACCATCAGCTCCTCCAGCTCCACACTCAGACCTGCAGCAGCACAGCACACATCAGGTTATTGTAAAAGACAAATGTTCTCAATCAACTACCGTGCTGGTTAAATAAATAATCAGTAGTCATCAGTAGAGCGCTAATCAATATAATGATGTTGTCAAAAAGTCCAGCTGGTAATAAGAAAGACAAATGATTCTACAACACTGCTTTGTAACACAGAACTGACCCTGCAGAGGAATGCATCGTTGCTCGGTGTAGAAGACCATCTGATCATGACTTGTCCTGTTCCACTCTGGAGTCAAACATGGTGGCTGTTTATATATATATAACAAACAAAAAAATATATATATATATATCAAATTCATTACTAATCTGGTCATTAACATAACTCTGAATTATATCACTTTAAAATGGATAGATAACTACATTTCAGAGAAGGGGTGTGACTGACCTTTCCAACCGCAGATGGTGAAGTTCTAAAGCTCTCCTCCAGGTCTGGAAGGCCGCAGGAGGCAGAGACCTGTCGCGCTCGCTGTTGCCAGCTGACTGTTCTCTCAACCAAATAGTGAAGTGCATCGCCTTCCGGTAGACGCACCTGGATACGCTGCAGCGACGCCAGCAAGGACAGGACCTTGTCCAGGGAGGGCTTCTCCGAGCGTCGGCAGTCTGGACACAGCCAGGCCTGGGTTGAACGGGAGTCTGAGGGAGCCCTAACACACACGCTGTGGAAGGCGTCCCGGCAGAGCTCACACTGTAACATGGCTCCCATGGGGGGATTCTGACACACACACACCTTCAGGTCCATGCAGTCTGCCGTGGGGAGGAGCTTGGACTCGTTAGCTGCCCGGAGGGAGGAGATGGCCCACATCTCCCGTAACCGCACTTCCCCGAGAGTTGCCAGCTGGTAAATAAACGTAAAATCATTTCAATTTATAGAATTTGAATGCAAGTTAATGTCCAACATGCATTGAGATACAATACATATCCAGTACTAGAAAGAAGTAGAGAAAGCCAAGGTCCGCATTTTGAACTGAGTTGAAAAATAAAATATGTATTCAGTTTGAGACATGGCCATTGTCGGTGTACTTACAGCTGAGGTAGTGTCCTTGGTCTCTAAGAGGGCTTTTTCCACATCACTGAGACAGTCTAGCTTCACCACCTTCTTCTTACTGCAGTCCTTAGCTTTTTTCGACTTCCTTTTCGGAGACCCTGCTCCAACCTCAAATCTTGGACACAGAACCTGTGGACAAGAACAAAATTGTGAATTCTGGTGAATGAAGCCCTGGGAAATAAACTGCTTTATATTGTACATCACTCATGGAACATTCATAGGTGGTGCATTGCAGCCGATTACCTCAAGCAGAGTGAAGTGAGAGTTTTTCATGAGGAAGGTTTTAGCTGCAGACTCTTTCCAGGCCTGCAGCTCTGTTACCAGAAACTCCAGATGCTTTAGAGGGTCCAGCTGGACTGGGATGGCTTGTCCTCGTAGAACCATATCAGAGAGCTTGTCAAACAATGGAATGGACTCTCCATCCTAGAAAAGTACACAGAATAGAGGTTTTCTATACATAAATGGTTCCACTTTTACATGTCAACCTGGGAGCATTGTTTCTATAAAAATCATGTATAACACCATTGTGAAAACGTGGAGTTTTATTCTTCCGTACCTGAAATGCCTCTGCTTCCTGAAGCCACTGCCTGGCCCTACTGATGGAGTCCTTCAGCATCAGACAATTGGGGAGGTAAGCAGGTATACCCACCACCTTCTCAGCTGCTTCAGAGAGGACTTCTATAGATGGGGGGGGCCTGGTGGAGAAGAAAACAGTTAGGTCAAAAGACTGGTCAGTCACCAGCACACGGGGGGCCCAGTTATCCGGCTGACAGGAAGCATACATTATCATATTTATCCATCTGTATGGACTATGGAGAAATGTCCTCAGGTGTGTGTCAATCATAAAAATATGAATATACTATCATGAAAAAAAACCTTTGACAATTCCTAAGACATTTCACTTCCCTTGTTGTTCAATATTTGTTGCTATTCACTCCGTCTTTCATAAACGGTCAATTCAAGATCTTTCTGATGTAAGCAGACATCACTGTTGTGAGGGTTGTGAACCATGCAACGTTTTTCCTCTGACGGCTGATGGATTGTTTAGTGTTAGTAGCTTTACATCGGCATCTATACTGACCCCTTGCAACCATGATACACTTTCAAACCATTGGTGACATATACAGTTACCGTGGTCTGGGCTGTGCACAATTCTATAATAAAGAAAATGTTCAACATACTGATAAAGTCATAAAGAAACAAACTATCCATCCGTCCTTGAGGAGATAAAAAGAAAAGACACTTCTCACTATACTAAGCACTAAAATGACAGAACATTTGAATGAGAACTCTAGCTCTAGAAAGATGCAGACAATTAAAACTGGACTGAAAAAGACTGCTAAAACCGTGGATATGTGGCGCGCACAGAATAGATGCACATTCCTTGGAGAGCCATGCCATTAAAAAAAAAGCTGTTTTGAAAAAAAATGCCGGTGACAGTGATTATTAAAATGCACTGGGTACCAAATGGGATGAAAGCAGAACTAGATATGCATGCTCACTTGTTGTAGATCTTGTTGAATATTCTAGCAGCAGCATTTTTGCACTAGCTGGAATTAAAATGAAGCAAAATCAGGGACACTGACATACTGTAGTTCTGCTAATGTACAAATCAGTAATCCCGTATGTTTGTACATTCGTTAAAGAGAAACCTCACTAGCTTTAATATAAGTGCCATAACCACATGGCTCATTTTGGCTAAGAGTAGAGAATGTTCAAATTCAAGACCCAGAGTTGAATCTCTGAGGACACAATTATTGTAATTCAGGTCTAAATGATCCAGAATAACAAAGCCCAGAAGATGACCTATTGTTAAAATCCACTCATCTAAAATGTTGGCCTGTCTTCTTTGACATCGGATTCCTAAAAAAAAACAACAACCCTGAAATACCTGGTTTACAGTTTAAGATTACAGATGTAAACGAGAAATCTTCGGTGTGTGCGACCTTCACCTGGCCTTGAGGAGGATGCTGGTCTTTTCCTCCCAATGTTCAGACACCGTGAGCAGCTCCTGCAGATGAGCCATGCCCTTCTCCACGGAGGGGTGAGGGGTCAGGCCCACGCCCTGGTCTATCAGCCTCCGCATGGTCTCCAGGGTGAGGGTGGAGGGCTGGGCGCTGGTCTGCTGCACACCCTCCAGCCAACGGGCTTGTGCCAGCCTCTCCCGTAGTATTGGAAGTTCAGGCAGCTCCACATCAAAGTCAAAGCTAACGTCTAGAAGACTCTGGATCACGGCTGTGCTGGTGGCTTCATCCATCAGAACTTTCTCACTGTGCTGCTGGAAGTCTTCGATGCAATTCAAGAGATCCTAAGGAAATAAACGTCATTCATATCATTATGAATACGATTCTACAATGATTGAGGATTCAGATGGGTTTTATTTGGGTTTATGCTTTAACCTTGAGAGGAATACTTTCTGATTAGGGATGTTAACGGTTAACATTTGATCGGTCATGCACATCGGTCAAAAGGTTAATTTGAATAATGTAATGAAATTAAATTGGCGCATGTGTTTTTGTTAGTCGTCATGCATTTTATTTATCACACTCGCACAGCATACAGACCCTAGTTTGAGTGGAATATCACCTGTCGAACAGCGCGAGAGCTGCAGCTGCTCCTCAAACAGCTAGTTTCTGCTGGAGTGAAAAGCCCAGTCATTGCGCAACAATTCTAAACGCAATCACGTGTTGAAAAACAAAGTTTTGATGGCCACGATTAAAAATAGGGGCCCCAGCTTTTCATTGATACTATTTTACTTCCTCAACTCGTAATTGAAGCGCACTTCCCATTCAAGTGCATAGGATTAGGCAACGGTAGGCAGGCTATTAAGCGCATCACCCACCACTTTGCAATCGGAGCTGGAGGCTCTATGCAATTTGGTAAAATATACTTCATTTATTGAAACCTGAATATTTTACTTCCTATTATGAGGCATGTCTGACCTTGCTTCAAAGTAGCCGAGCCAAAATCCGACCATAGAAACATGGAATTTATTTTCCATGTCAACTTTCTTTCGTTGTCCAGAAGCCAAAGGCACCATCCCACTCATATTAGCAACCCATCATAGTTGTTGCTATTGGATTCCCTCTCTTTCCATGTTTCTAACAGAAATGTTGATCTCTGTCATATGGAACCGCTCACATCAGGTGTGCTGTTAAGAACTGTGTTTGACAGACTTACATTCTGGTGAAAGTGTGAAAATGTTGTTTTATTAGCTGCTTCATTACAATAGTTGCATGTTAAATATAGCCTTTTGGCTGTGAGCCAAATGTCTGTTCCTTGTATGCATGCATAACATTTTCTGTGTCATGTCATTTTACTGTTGGGATTTATTTTTGCAGTTGGTTAACTGGTTAATGAGGGTCGGTTAAAATTGGCAGGAAAATTGACCGAAATTTGCATTCCATCTCTGACCAATCGCGTTAAACATAGTTCCACAGTCATCTTAGTTAGGTCTAATCAATTCCAATGACATTTCCTAATGGCTGCAATATCATGGCATTTAGATATTGAACTTCCTCATTGCATGGCATGTAGTATCTATTGGACCTTTAATTTGGGGGCTTGAGGAAGGCTGCAAGGGATGTTGTAAAGCTGCCTGACAAATGACCTCAGCTCCTGCACGGTCAGCTGGCTCTGGGTCTTCCCCCCACCACACCGATACCTGAGAGAGAATTATCACAACAATTGAATCAAACTGCATCATGCAAACCCTTGAATCAAACTGGTAATGAAATTTAAATAAACAGTTGGTTGGTTGAGGAATTGAATATTCAAGACATAGTTGATCATGTGTGGGCAGGGGAGGGAAATGATCCAGTGCTGATACTCCTGTTACATCTGACTGTGTTAGTGGTACCTAGTCTGCCTTTTGCCGTTGAGTAGCTGCTGGGCCACTGAGAAGCACTTCTCTGCATCCTGTGTGACTAAACGGAGCTGACGCAAGAGGTCATTGTCAGGGAACATCTTGGACTCTGATTCGTTAATGAGGGAGCGGAAGACTGACAAGCCTGGGGAGAGAAGGTCAACATTTCAACCAATAGGTTATGTGAGGCCTGATTCACAACTATACGGAACAAAAATATAAACATCACATGTAAAGTGTTGGTCCAATGTTTCATGAGCTGAAATATAAGATCCCAGAAATGTTCCATCCACACAAAAGCTCCTCTCAAATGTTGTGCACAAATTTGTTTACATCCCTGTTAGTGAGCATTTTTGCTCTGCCAAGATAATCCATCCACCTGACAGGTGTGGCATGTCAATATGATGATTAAACAGCATGATCATTAACAGATGCACCTTGTGCAGGGACAATAAAATGTCACTCTAAAATGTGCAGTTTTGTCACACAACACGATGTCCCAAGTTGAGGGATCGTGCAATTAGCATACTGGCTGCAAGAATGTCCACCAGAGATGTTGCCAAAGAATTGAAAGTTAATTTCTGTACTATAAGGTGGCTCTAACTTAATTTGAGAGAATTTGGCATTGGGTTTGCAAAACCTAATCATTTCTGCGTGCTCGTCGTCCTCACCAGGGTCTTGACCTAACTGCAGTTCGGCATTGTAAACGACGCCAGTGGGCAAATATTAACTTTCGATGGCCACTGGTACACTGGAGAAGTGTGCTCGTCACGGATTAATCCCGGTTTCAACTGTACCGGGCAGATAGCAGAAGTTGGGGCAAACGGTTTGCTGATGTCAACGTTGTGAACAGAGTGCCCCCTGGTGGCGGTGGGGTTAGGGAATAGGCAGACAGAAGCCACGGA
Source organism: Oncorhynchus masou masou (assembly GCF_036934945.1). Classification (NCBI taxonomy): domain Eukaryota; kingdom Metazoa; phylum Chordata; class Actinopteri; order Salmoniformes; family Salmonidae; genus Oncorhynchus; species Oncorhynchus masou. The sequence goes on from NC_088244.1 coordinate 32,423,347, forward strand.
TAACGTATACATTTGTATTTTATCGATGGCAAATTTGAATGCACACAGATAACGTGATGAGATCCTGAGGCACATTGTCGTGCCATTCGTTCTCCGCCATCACCTCTGTATCACATCCAGCTGTCATTGGGAGTCCCATAGGGCGGCGCACAATTGGCCCAGCGTTGTCCGGGTTTGGGCGGGGGAGGCCATCTTTGTAAATAAGAATTTGTTCAATTTAAATAAAGGTTAAATAAAAAATCGAAATGGTTCAGCATGATAATGCATGGCTCCATGTCGCAAGGATCTGTACACAATTCCTGGAAGCTGAAAATGTCCCAATTCTTCCATGGCCTGCATACTCACCAGACATGTCACCCATTGAGGATGTTTGACAGCACGTTCCAGTTCCCACCAACATCCAGCAGCTTCGCACAGCCATTGAAGAAGAGTGGGACAACATTCCACAGGCCACAATCAACAGCCTGATTAACTCTTTTCAAAGGAGGTGAGTTGCGCTGCATGAGGCAAATGGTGGTCACACCAGATACTAACTGGTTTTCTGCTACACGCCCCTACCTTGTTTTGTAAATTATCTGCGACCAACCGATGCATTTCCGTATTCCCAAATCATGTGAAATCGATAGATTAGGGCATAACGAATTCATGTGAATTGACTGATTTCCTTATATGAACTGTAACTCAGTAAAACCTCAGAAATTGTTGCACGTTGCATTTATATTTTTGTTCAGAGTGAATACAGTTCAACTCTAAGGGGCGGTTTTCCAAACCCAGATTAAGGTTCATATAGACAAGCGGAATTTGTCTCTCACTTTTTTTCTTGTCCAACTTAGCCTCCAGAGTCTCCGTCACGCGGGATGCCCACTCGTCGTAGGTCTCAGCTCGCTGCTTCACCACGTTCATCATGGGGTACAGATCATCCAGTGTAAATCTATAACTGAAAGTGGAAAAGGGAACAATATCAGTAGAGGTCAAAGCCAGAGCAGATGAGCCATCTGAGGACACCGGGGACTACAGATATGTAATTAAAGGAGCTGATGTGCCTCCTTATTCTACATGTCAGAGGCATGTTTGTTCTACACAACTTACACTACATGAACAAACGTATGTGGACACCTGTTCGTCGAACATCTCATTTGCATTAATATGGAGTTGGTCCCCCCTTTGCTGCTATAAACAGCCTCCACTGTTCTGGGAAGGCTTTCTACTAGATGTTGGAACATTGCTGCGGGGACTTGCTTCCATTCAGCCACAAGAGCATTAGTGAGGTAAGGCGATTAGGCTCGTAGTCAGCATACCAATTCATCCCAAAGGTGTTCGATGCCGTTGAGGTCAGGACTCTGTGCAGGCCAGTCAAGTTCTTCAACACCGATCTGGACAAACCATTTCTGTACGGACCTCACTTTGTGCACGGGGGCATTGACATGCTAAAACAGGAAAGGGCCTTTCCCAAACTGTTGCCACAAAGTTGGAAGCACAAAATCTTCTAGAATGTCATTGTATGGTGTAGTGTTAAGATTTCCCTTCACTGGAACTAAGTGGCCTAGCCTGAACCATGAAAAACAGCCCCAGACCCTTATCCCTCCACCAAACATTACAGTTGGCACTATGCATTCGGGACAGGTAGTGTTGTCCTGGCATCTGCCAAACCCAGATTTGTCTGTCGGACTGCCAGGTGTTAAAGTGTGACTCATCACTTCAGAGAACGTGTTTCCACTCCTCCAGAGTCCAATGGCGCCGGAGCTTTACACCACTCCAGCCAATGCTTGGAATTGAGCATGATGATCTTAGGCTTGTGTGCGGCAGCTCTGCCATGGAAACCCATTTCATGGAGCTCTCGATGAGCAGTTATTGTGCTGACTTTGCTTCCAGAGGCAGTTTGGAACTCTGTAGTGAGTGTTGCAACTGAGGACAGATGATTTCTACATTCTTCAGCACTCTGCAGACAAACTGACTTGTTGGAAAGGTGGCATCCTATGATGGTGCCATGTTAAAAGTGAGTCTTCATTCAGTAAGGCCATTCTACTGCCAATGTTTGTCTATGGAGATTGAATGGCTGTGTGCTCAATTTTATACACCTGTTAGCAACGGGTGTGGCTGAAATAGCTGAATCCACTACTTTGAACACATGTTTTTATTTATATAGAGTATTTCTATTTGAACGTTTGACAACATTGTGCCCTGTTGAATGCACCCCGGGACTCACTTCAGTGTGCAAAAGGGAAAAAAATCTGTGGAGATTAAAGCCAAACGGGTGTGGATAGACTAGATGCGTCGGTGGACAGGACATGAGACATGACTCACTTCAGTGTGTAGTTGGTGAGGGGACAGGAGCAGAGGTCCTGGATGTGGTGGAGACAGACCAGCTGGCCGGGGCTGCAGGGGCAGGTGATGGCAGACAGGAAACAGGTGGTCCTACATTTGGCACACTGCCGCTCATCATCCTGCAGGAGATCGTACTCCGCCTGCTCACAACGCAACACCCCCTTGGGGAGAAAGACACAGACCCAATCATGTTATAAACGAAGACCCGAGAGACGGGGGAACCAGACAGCTGTTCTCCTTAATTGGAGTGAACAATATATCATTAGTGTTTGATAAGCCTCTAAAAATGCAGACATCAAAATGATCTGTTTAGGTCTCGTTTCCCTGCCTATCAAAATAATATATTGTGATATATTATGACCTGAAAAATACAGAAATATAAAGCAATGATATAATAATATTGCTTATTACTCACTTATTTTTTAGAAGAAAAAAAATACTTTAATTGATTTGAAAAGTGAAAAATGTCTGTTGTAGGTGCACTTTACCATCTTGCGGACTTTATCTCGTAGGTCCTGTTCCTCTCTGACCATATCCTTCATATCCTTCTGGACAGCCGACGCCAGGACCACGTCCAGACTGTTGGCCTTGGAGGCCATCTGGCAGATCATCTCGTCGTGGGAGAAAACACAGTACCGATGCAGTAGTCTGTAGTGGTCAACGCATTGGCGGCCTAATGCCATCTGAGATGAACCAAAGAGAGACTATATTAGTAAACAGTCCACTTCACATAAACTAACCCCTGCAATATCAATGAGGAAGACAATGAGTATCTTACCCAGTCCACAGTACAGAAGTTGACAGCCTCAGCGAAGTTAAAACCTTGGTTAAAACCACTGTGATAGGCTCTGGGGAACGTGATGACAAACTCACCAGCACACTGATTGGTTCTGTAAATCTGGGGACACAGAAAATATCGCTTTCAAGATGATGTCTCAGTTACTGAAATGATATAGTATTCTATGGAAATACGTGGGTGTAAGTCTAGTTACATTGAGGGAGACACTTACCGGAACCCCGTAGGACATGAGGGTGTTAGGGTTCATGATGGTGACCAGCTGGTGGAGGAGATCTGGCTGAATCTGAAACAGCTCTGGAGCTAGTTTCTTCATCACAGCCTCCAGCTGTTCCGCAGCAAAGCCAGGTGCTCCATACCATGTCTTTGGCTCCCCCCTTTCAAAAACAAAAAACTTGATTCTTGAACATCATGCAAATAAGGTATCCAAGGTGATATTAATAGCTTGAAAATATTGTCCTGACTCCAAACAGAAAATGTGGAAAACTAAAAATCCCTGATCATAAGCTAAAGGGCACTTTGTGTTATGATTGTACCATGTTACTAATTACTTAGTTTCAACATCCCTAAATAAAGAGTGGTTGGACAACATCAGTACCAGTGCAGGTAGTTGATGGAGTAGCTCCAGTGGTCCTCGATGTGCCAGCAGAAGGAGGAGAAGCACATGCCTACATAGAGCCAAGGTAGAGTCATCCCACAGATGTCTGCTGTGACATGAGTCAACACTGACGGGTCCATCATCGCCATGTTGTTCAGGTTCCAGCCACACTTCAGGTACTTCTGTAAGAGATCATGAGAAAGAGTGTAGCCATTTTTTAAATCTATTTTTATTCCAATTCAAAATGGTACATTGGCAAGACATTAAAATTGAAAGACACGTTTTTTCCATTATATCGTGAGTCTACTGTGTGATATACTGAATTGGTTTGGTTACCCATTAATTTGAATACAGCTGCCTACCTCATCCTTTTCTGAAACCTTAAATCTTCCATTCTTGATGGGGAATCCGCTCCCAAACTCCTTGGAGGCTATATCTGCTCCGTACTCCACTGTGACGTCCTCTTCGATGGTGCTCACCAAGCGCCAGAACTCTTTTTCCACCAACTCTGTGGGAACCATCTGAAACAAACAATACAAATTTTTAAAAATGCCATTTCATGACAGTTGTGAATCAATTTACAACAGGTTAAAATTGTAAGACCTTCCTTAATGGATTAGACACATTCTACTTACATGAACTGGCATGTTGAAGTAATCAGATTTGAAGGAGTCTGCCATTTCACCAAAAGCCCGCAAAGAGTAGTCCCTGTATGCCTGCTCAAAGCCAAATGCCTCCTGAGGTTTGCTGCACTCCTGTTCAAAAGAAGAAGAAGAAAAAAGGGTAGAAATCACACCTTAATAACAGTTTTCTTTTCACAGACAAACACATTCCGCATAGAGCTTTTAAATGGCTTTTTGAGGAGGAGTGGAAGTGAAACACTGGAATGCAAAGAACTTGCATTTGTAAACAACAGCTGTTACGTTGTGGCTGCATGGATAGCAAGGTTAGCAGCAGGTGACGCGAGGATGATGTATAGCACACGGTTAAGTTGTTTATCACGGCGGTCTATCCTACATAGGATAGACAGCCATCAAATATATAGATTTTTTTAAATGACACAAAAGTTAGCTTGACCTGCTAAAAACAACATTAGCTACCCAAATAGTAGCTAAGCTAGCTAGCTAATGAATAGATTTCCAGTCCCAAAGAGAGAACTATGATAATACAAAAACACAATTGCAATGAAACATATCATATTTTATATCACTTGAGAATAACAAAGAAAGCCGTAGTCTAAATGTCCATGTTTCCTAACCTCAGATACAGAGATCAGTGAAAGCTACTAAACCCAGTCTGCAGATGAAAGTCCCAAAGGAAGTCCCAAGTCCTGGAGAGACTGAAGGGTCTCCAATGGGTAACAGATGCTACTGGTTTACTGTTAGAATTGGTTGTAGGACTACAAATATACTATTTAAAGTAACAATGCGTAGACCTAGAACATGTACGGCCAACCTTGCGCCTAGAGATCCAGCTACTGGGTGTGCAGGTTTCTGTTCCAGCCCAGCCCTGACATTCTGCTTATTATTTGTATTCGACACTTTTCAAATGACTATTCTGTTGTTTTGGAGTAAGATGAATGTCTAATCCCACTAACCATTTACATAGGCGTTCTTTGTACGATATGAAATAAAGTGTTGATTCTTTGAATGAAGCATAGTGTATTTTTGGGTCATTAAACATTCCGTTTGTCGGTTTTATTTCGTTGTCACTTACTCTCTCACTTTGTCTGATGATATTGCACAGATTTGCAGCGGATGTCCTTGATCACTGGCGTGGGTGTAACAATCCCTGTATGGCTGACATAGGACACAACCCCTGTCCATAACAGCACTTCATACCCACAAAGTAACATCCATTATCCTACCAAAACCATGATCTTGGTTGGGCTAGAAGTGGTTCCCAACCTTTTTTTTGTTGGTTACTGCACCACCAAGTATATTTTGCTCTGCCCGGAGTACCCCCGAAGTACTCCCTCATGTCCATTTTTACCAGTAAGCCTATGCTCTCAGGAGTCTTCTCATGTACCCCCTGTGGATAGGCCAAGCACCCCCCCACGAGTCCTATTAACCCTGGTTGGGAAACACTGGGATAGAATAACAGTACTTTAGGTCTCAGAGCAGGTGACATCACCACACTATGCCTACTAGGGCTTTGTCTCACTTTGTTTTTCCTTGATTAGTCGTGTGACTGTAGCAGAGGTGAGCTCGAGTGGCAACTGTGATGTGATCCCCTTGAGACTCGAAGAGGTGTCTCCTCCAGTCTATCATAAATATATCTATATTTTAATACCGTAAGCATCTCAGCTGCGGGAGGATCTCCTCCTGCAATTTTGGGCCAATTTGCTCCATTCTGCTACACTCACTGTCCTCCTCCTCCTGTGGTTGACATACTAGCTTCAAGTGTAATTGAATTAGGGTTTACGTCCCGGCACCGGGCAGCCATATGAGGACGAAACTCATACATTACATGGCTACTTTGCAGCTCATATAAAAAAAAAAAAGTGGCCCTTCAGGGTATTTCTCTCTTGCCTCCACTATCCGCTCTACCCTTTTGGTTACAGCAGATGTGAGATTATTTATTGCATGCATGCCCAATGCAGACTTATGATGGGATTAGTATTAGCCTCGTGGGTATGTCTAATGTACTTGTACATGTGACTTGTCATTTCTACACTGAAACAAGATCAGCAAACCCTCACGCATTGTTTACATTTTGTCGAGACGCTTTCTCCATTTTAAATGATACTATTAGAAAAGCACTCACATCCGAGAATTTGTATGTGGGAATAATTTGCTAATAATTTACTCATACTGGCAAGATCAGTGTGTGGGTTTTTCTTTTTCATTAGACAATTAATGAGTCTAACCATGCTGAAGGTTACCAGATTTGATTTATACTGCTACTGTATATGCCGTCATGAAATGGGTTAGTGCGAGCCCTACCCTTGTAATGAAAGTAGGCCATAAGGATAACATACAGGAGAGAGACATTATTCGCAAATATCACTATCATGTGGGTGTGCAGAAAGTTATATTTTATGGTTCATTTGGTTTAATTAAAATACATCTTGCTTGAAATAAAGTTGAAATTTGTGTGCTTCATGGGTCGGCAGGTAGCCTAGTGGTTAGAGCGTTGGACTAGTAACCGAAAGGTTGCGAGATCGAATCCCCCAGCTAACAAGGTAAAAAAAAATCTGTCCTCCTGCCCCTGAATAAGGCAGTTAACACACTGTTCCTAGGCCGTCATCGAAAATAAGAATTTGTTCTTAACTGATTTGCCTAGTTAAATAAAAGGTTAAAAAAAGTAATATCCTGGTGTAATTAATATGCAGTTCAACATTATCACCACAAGATGTCAGCGCTAGCATTTGTTATATAGTTTAGCCTTACTACTACAAGGTCGCGTAACGTGAAGTGAATACAGTACGTTTCTTAACTGAAACAAACTGGGTAAAATATAGTTGTATTTTGGGGACGAAGCAAACGAAGGGGGGGGGGGGGAGGCTGATAGTAGGGTAATTGCTGCTGCTAGCTAACTTCTGATGTAAACAATGCGGTCGTCAATAATAGCTACATTTAGTTGGCTGTTGTGAGAGAAATTCATATATCTAGCTGGTTAACAAGGTAAGCGGATCTTTCTCTACCAACACATCACACTAGTTCTGTGGTTATGTGCTGTGCTAGCCAAATGTAGCCAACACCACCAGAGCAAATGGAAAATAAACAGGAAATAAATGTCTGATATTTTTTAGTGGATCTGGTAGCAACAAGTCACTGTTTGTTCCGTTTTTTGGTAGGTTCAAGAACAACGATCTTGTCATTTTGTACAATTATGGCATGCTGCAGCGCCGGCTGTTTATTGGGGAACCCCTTGGTTGCGTGTGCATATGAATGTGTTATTGACAGTTGAAAAGGTCTATAGCTAACACATATAGGTACCACTAACAACTTTGGTACTCTGTGTAAGTAACAGCGCTGAACACATTCATATTATACACTCACAGGAGCCAGTACAGAAGCCAGTACAGACTTTGAACTGTGAATGTGGTTATTTATTCTGTCTTCTATACATTTATTATGGGGTAGATCAGCTTTATTATTGCAGATAGATTGTGGCTTCCATCAATGTAATTGTCTGCATAATTTCCAATCCCCCAAACATGTTTTTTGTAAATATAGACAATATATACAGTGCATTCCGAAAGTTTGTCCCCCCCAATCTACACATAATATCCCATCATGACAAAACCTGTTTTTGCATTGAAATGTACACATTTATTTTAAAAAGGAAATATTACATTTACGTAAGTATTCAGACCCTTTACTCAGCGATTACAGCCTTGAGTCTTCTTGGGTATGATGCTACAAGCTTGACACACCTGTATTTGGGGAGTTCCTCCCATTCTTCTCGGCAGATCCTCTCAAGCTCTGTCAGGTTGGATGGGAGCGTCGCGTCACAGCTATTTTCAGGTCTCTCCAGAGATGTTTGATCGGGGTCAAGTCCGGGCTCTGGCTGGGCCACTCAAGTACATTCAGAGACTTGTCGTGAAGCCACTCCTGGGTTGTCTTGACTGTGTGCTTAGGGTCATTGTACTGTTGGAAGGTGAACCTTCAACCCAGTCTGAAGTCCTGAGCGCTCTGGAGCAGGTTTTTCATCAAGGATCTCTCTGTACTTTGCTCTGTTCATCTTTCCCTTGATCCTGACTAGTCTCCCAGTCCCTGCCACTGAAAAACATCCCCACAGCATGATGCTGCCACCACCATGCTTGACCGTAGGGATGGTGCCAGGTTTCCTCCAGACGTGACGCTTAGCATTCAGGCCAAAGAGTTCCATCTTGGTTTAATCAGTCCAGAGAATCTTGTTTCTCATGGTCAGAGTCCTTTGGGTGTATTTTGGCAAACTCCAAGCGGTCTGTCAAATGCCTTTTACTTAGGCATGACTTCCGTCTGGCCACTCTACCATACAGGCCTGATTGATGGATTGCTGCAGAGATGGGAGAACCTTCCAGAAGGACAACCATCTTAACAGAGGAACTCTGGAGCTCTGTCAGAGTGACCATTGGGTTCTTGGTCACCTCCCTGACCAAGGCCCTTCTCCCCCGATTGCTCAGTTTGGCTGGGCGGCCAGCTCTAGGAAGGGGCTTGGTGGTTCCAAACTTCTTCCATTTAAGAATGATGGAGGCCACTGTGTTCTTGGGGACCTTCAATGCTGCATAATTTTTTGGGTACCCTTTCCCAGATCTGTGCCTCAATCTAATCCAGTCCCGGACCTCTACAAACAATTCCTTTGACATCATGGCTTGGTTTTTGCTCTGACGTGCACTGTCAACTGTGGGTCCTTATATAGACAGATGTGTACCTTTCCAAATCATGTCCAATCAATTGAATTTACCACAGATGGACTCGAATCAAGTTGTAGAAACATCAAGGATGATCAATGGAAACAGGATGCACCTGAGCTCAATTGTGTCTCATAGCAACGGGTCTGAACACTTACGGAAATAAGGTATTTCCGTTTTTTTAATACATTTGCTACAATTTCTTAACCTTTTTTCACTTTGTCAATATGGGGTATTTTGTGTAGATTGATGACGAGAAATAGATATTTTTTACAGACATTTTTTACATTAGTTATTTTTAGTCCCGTCCTTCAGCTCCACTCATCCCCTCCCATCCATCTCTGAACATCATCCAGTTTGGATTTCTACTTGCCATATATTTTTCAATTGTGCAGTTTCACAAAAGTTCTGAACCTTTCTATTCTCATTTTCTCCAGATTTTATTTTTTATTTTTTTGCTAGGAGTATTATACTGAACCAAAATATAAAACGCAACAAGCAACGATTTCATTGACTTTACTGAGTTACAGTTCATATGAGGAAATCAGTCATTTGAAATAAATTCATTAGTCCCTAATCTATGGATTTCACGACTGAGAATACAGATATGCATCTGTTGGTCACAGATGGGCCTCACAATGGCCCTTGGGATCTCTTCATGGAATTTTAGTGCATTCGAATTGCCATCGATAAAATGCAATTGTGTCCGTTGTCCGTAGCTTATGCCTGCCCATATCATACCCCAACCATGGGGCACTCTGTTCACAACGCTGACATCAGCAAACCGCTCCCCCACACAACGTCATACACGTGCTCTGCTGTTGTGAGGCCGGTTGGATGTACTGGATGCCAAATTCTCTAAAACAACGGAGGAGGCTTATGGTAGAGAAATTAACTTTCAATTCTCTGGCAAAAGCTCTGGTGGACATTCCTGCAATCAGCATGCCAATTGCACACTCCCTCAAAACACAAGACATCTGTGGCATTGTGTTGTGTGACAAAAATGCAGATGTTAGTGGCCTTTTATTGTCCACAGCACAAGGTGCACCTTTGTTGAGATCATGCTGTTTAATCAGCTTCTAGATATGCCACACCTGTCAGGTAGGTGGATGGATTATCTTGACAAAGGATCAAATGCTCACTAACAGGGATGTAAACTAATTTGTGCTAAGAAAATGTAGATACGCTTTTGGTGCGTATGGAAAATGTCTGGGATGTTTTATTTTAGCTCATGTAACATGGGACCAACACTTTACATATTGCGTTTATATTTTTGCTCTGTATATATTATTGATCGGTTGATCAGTGCTAATTTGCAGAGTTAGCTCCAGGTAAATGTTGCAATTCTTCAGCCATTCCTGAACCTGCGACCAAAATCCTGCTTCTTACAGACAGTACCAAAACAAATGATTGAATGATTGTCTCTTCGCAGCAAAATCTGCAGCGCTGGGATGGTTGTATCCCTTATATACTGTATATAACATTCTATTGGTCGCAACAAAGTTGACGCAATCTATATGGCAATATTTTTTGGTTCTTAAACTGGTTTTCTTTTTTATTTATCACAATTTTCTTTAACCAATTTTGTTCTTTAATGCAAGGCCAACAGACAAGTTCCTTACTTTCTCCCCCTTCCACTTGAATGTGGTTATTGGTGTGATGAGGTAACTCGACATCACTACTCACTTGAGCCAGGCACTTGGGGCACCTCCAGTCTCCTTTGGGGATGTCGTGCAGAGGGGGTATGAGACAGAAGGTGTGGTAACTGGCGTCACAGCCATCACACAACAGAAGACGATCCTCGTCACTCCCGCTGCCACACACCAGACACATATACAGGTCCACCTACAGAACAGAGGGAAGAAAGTTGTTTAATATAAAACTAATGAATAACCAAAGGGAAAAACCAAGGGTTTTTCTTAATTTTTGTATTATTTTCTACATTGTAGAATAATAGAAGACAAACTATGAAATAACACATATGGAATCATGTAGTGACCCAAATAATTGTTAAACAAATCCAAATCTTTTATATATTTTAGATTCTTCAAAATAATCACCCTTTGCCTTTAACAGCTTTGCACACTCTTGGCATTCTCTCAACCAGCTTCACCTGGAATGCTTTTCCAACAGTATTGAAGGAGTTCCCACATATGCTAAGGACTTGTTGGCTGCTTTTCCTTCACTCTGCGGTCCTACTCATCCCAAACCATCTCAATTTGGTTGAGGTCAGGTGATTGTGGAGGACAGGTCATCTGATGCAGCACTCCATCACTCTCCTTCTTGGTAGAATTGCCCTTACACAGCCTGTAGGTGTATTGGGTCATTGTCCTGTTGTAAAACAAATTATAGTCCCACTAAGGACAAACCATATGGGATGGTATGTCGATGCAGAATGCTGTGGTAGCCATGCTGGTTAAGTGTGCCTTGAATTCTAAATGAATCAGTGTCACCAGCAAAGTACTCCCACACCATAACACCTCCTCCTCCATGCTTTATGGTGGAAAATACACATGCAGAGATCACCCATTCACCCACACCGCGTCTCACAAAGACACAGTGGTTGGAACCAAAAATCTCCAACTTGGACTCCAGACCAAAGGACAAAATTCCACCGGTCTAAAGTCCATTGCTCATGTTTCTTGGCCCAAGCAAGTCTCTTCTTATTGGGGTCCTTTAGTAGTGGTTTCTTTGCAGCAATTCGACCATGAAGGCCTGATTCACACAGTCTCCTCTGAACAGTTAATGTTGAGATATGTCTGTTATTTGAACTCTGAAGCATTTATTTGGCCTGCAATTTCCGAGGCTGGTAACTCTAATTTATCCTCTGCAGCAGAGGCAACTCTGGGTCTTCCATTCCTGTGGCGGTCCTCATGAGGGTCAGTTTCATCATAGCGCTTGATGGTTTTTGCGACTGCACTTGAAGAAATGTTCAAAGTTATTGAAATGTTCCGTATTGACTGACCTTCATGTCTTAAAGTAATGATGGACTATCATTTCTCTTTGCTTATTTGAGCTGTTCTTGCCATAATATGGACTTGGTCTTTTACCAACTATGGCCATCTTCTGTATACCCCCCTACCTTGTCACAACACAACTGATTGGCTCAAACGCATTAAGGAAAGAAATTCCACAAATTAACTTTTAATAAGGCACACCTGTTAATTGAAATGTATTCCAGGTGACTACCTCATGAAGCTGGTTGAGAGAATGCAAAGAGTGTGCAAAGCTGTCATCAAGGCAAAGGCTTGCTACTTTAAAGAATCTAACTTGTAAAATATATTTTGATTTGATTAACACTTTTTTTGGTTACTACATGATTCCATGTCTTATTTCATAGTTTTGATGTCTTCACTACTATTCTACAATGTAGAAAATAGTAAAAATAAAGAAAAACCCTTGAATGAGTAGGTATTCTAAAACTTTTGACCGGTAGTGTATGTTAGTAAAAATGTTTTCAATGTGTTCTGGTGTAAATACATTATACTGTTGATAATCAATTTAATTGTATTCTCTCTCAAAGGAATGGATTAAATAAAACCACACTTACTACACTCACTGCAGGAGGTGGGGCATCAATACTTGTTTTTTTCTTATATCGAGACTTGTTTTTGTCTGCCTCGCTCACCGGCTCGATGGGTTCTTGTTTCACTAGAATGGGAATGTCTTTTTATGTAAAGAAAAATGAGATATGATGAGCATAATGAGGAACATCAGAGGATTTAACTAATGAATTACCCACGGTGTATCTTACACCCTCGCCTGAACATCATTCATTAACTTCCAATATTCACTCTTAATGCATGGCCCAATACATGGATTGAGTAGTATACAAGTGTGTAGATATTGACACAATATGTGTGATCGGTGCCAACTCTTCTGTGGTTAAAGTAAAGCCTCGTCAGTACTGACCTGGCTCGGGCTTGGCAACAAAAGAGCCCATCCTCCTCCTCAGATTTGGTCTGTTGTTTTCACAAGGTTCCGTTCCTGGTTCTGTCTTCACACAACCCGACTGTGGGTGGAGAAATAGAGTTCTACTTAACTACAGTAAATACCACTAATGATCTTAACGTTTATATGCAATAGAGAGAAATGTGCCAATGCATTCATGAATAATTGAGAACACCCATAAGGCTTTAGGCAAATCACATTCAAATTGGCTTTCTTATGCAACTCCTCCATTTTGTGACTTAAGGATTTGAAGGGGATAGAGTAAAGTAGATGGATACAGGGTAGTTGTACAATCTGAATTACTGGTTTTAAGAGGAGTTCTTCTGACAAGTGTGTGTGGCTCTGTGCGACAAGGGCATCCACCTCAGCTCTCATCCGCTTTGCTCTGTGGGCGCTGTTGCAGCAGGACTCGGTTGGCTCAACAAAGTGCTGCCTCTCGGTCAGCACAGGGGGTTTACACTCCTTGTCACTCGTGTCAACTGGCAGGGTTGGCTCCCGGACAAACTGCAGGCATATACAATGTAATGTTATACAATATATAGTTAATCCATTACAAAATGTAGAATAAACGTACAACCAACAACAAATCAAAAGACATGGCACACATCTATGGCAGCAAGGACACCCAGACTATGGCAGTGGTGCACAGACAAAGCACTATGAGACCATTTTAAACAAAGAATGTTTGTATTGCAGTCTAACATGTCTGTGTAACCAAAAATGTGCTATCTGTTAATTATTAGATAATAACCATGAGGCAGACATACCGTGTCAAGTTCAGGAGCAGACACTAAGCGCATCAGCTTGGACGCAAGCTCTGGTGCCTAAAGCAAGAGAGAGCTTCCAAAGTTAACAACAACTACCCAATCTATGTTCACTCTGTATGCTTTCTCTACAGTGTTCAATAAATGTATTCAAAATTGAAAACGATCCTCACTGGACATTAGACAAACATACTTCCCGCATAACAGCAGTAAAACTGTTGTTGAACAGTGCTCAACTTGCCTACAGATGAGCCAACCAAGTGCTTAATAAAGCATAAGCTGATTCATAAAGCTCTGAGTGCAATGCGAATAGACACAGACAGATTAACCATGAGTGTTACGCAGGGGTTGGAACCGATTCAGGGAACAGAACCGAAAACCAGAAAAGAATGACATTTTCTGAGGAACAGAACAGAGAACAAAAGTGATCTATACTGTTCTGGAACAGAAACGTTAATTTAAAAGCATGTGAACCGGTTAATAACGTTCTGGCCCTTTTTTCCCCGCACAGTCCCACAAAAAAAAATAATAATCGCAACTCAAACTTTTTCCAGTGTTTGCCTGCCAGCTGAAAATGTTTGGCAGTGTGTGTGTATATGCTACCTTCCCCTCCCTCTGAAGCATGCATAGTCTACTGTAGCTACTGACATTAGAAGCGTGATTCAGAAATAAATGCTAGTTAAGGATACTAGTCTTCCTGTTTCACAATGGATGTATTAACTACAAAAAGACGTATTTTTAATTTGTTGCCGCTCTGCACACACAAGCTTGTTAGCTAGCTCTGGTCTAGCTCTTGAAACCTCTAGGCAGCATTATGTGTAATGTAATTGAACCAAGATTCATGACCAAGGGCACACTACACTTGTCTGTCCAATGCATGTACATAGCTTGCCCGCTCCATAGAAAGCTGCTCTATCCATTGGTCAACTAATTTAAAGTCGAGTGAAATGTAAAAAAATAACAATATAAACTGTTACTTTTTGGGGGGTTTGAATCAATTCAGAACTTTATTTTGCTGGTCGGAAACAGTGGAATGGAACGTAAAAATATAATGATTATGTTCATAACAAAACCATTGGAAAATAATTGGTGTTGGGGCATCTGTCCAACTTACCAGGAGGTTGGCTCCGCTCTGGAAGAGGTTGTATGGGTAGAGAAGTCTCTCATAGTGTGACCGTAAGTGAGAGCCAACAGCCTTGCCAGGAGCAAAGCCCATCTTAAGCGCAATCGCCGTCCATCGTCTATCGCGACACACAATATCAAATCCGCCCTCATCTGCAACATTCTGAAATAAAATGTGTAAAAGTTAGGTAGAGTCAGTGGATTCTGTGCAATGCTATTTAAGATGGAATAAATGTATAGTAGTTTGAAACAACGCTAAACACTAGTGATGGATAAACAAAGCTTCTTGAAACATTAAGGCTTTCCAGCCAATTGTGTCGAAAATAGTTTCATTACTCAAGGCTTTGGTCAACACAGCGTACACTAGTGGTACCTTCTGTTCAAAAGAATTTAGAGCAGCCAAATGATTACACATATAACGTCCCACATGCAATAGCGTGTGCGCAGGGTAGCCTTTATGTCTTCTACCGAAACCGTTGCAAAGCCAATTAGGTAGTTGTTTGATGAAACAAAGCTTCAGACATTGACCATGTGATCATTGATCCTGATAAAATGATAATCGGCACACTGCTTTGAAGAAAACTGCTTAACGATTTTGACCCATGCCTCGGAGCTCTGGTATCAAATCTATCACTACTAAACACCCAACCTTGTTGAGTTGATACAGGTCCAATATCTTCCTTTCCACATGAGGAATCTTCAGAGAACACCCCTGCAACTCCCAGAACTTTGCAATCTGGTCCAAGAAGTTAAGCTTAACTCTGGTCTGTGCCTAGGAAAGGGAAAGGAGGGTGATATATTAGTCACTGAAAATTAAATGTTTCTGCTGACCGGCTCCTGCGCAAGCAACCTTTGCCTTTCCTTTCACCAAAGTTTCTGAAGGGGGTGATTAATAAATGGTTGGCAGTAGGCACAATAGAAAACCTTTAGTGCCATGTCAACGAGACAACTGCATTGACAGGGACCCTGACCGATCAGTTTAATTCCCCTTTATAGGCCAAGGTGTCAAAGTGGTGCACATCTTCAAGGGTATTGTTTATTAAACTAAAATGTAGGCTACACATCATGCAAAGTGACTTCCTTACCAATTTTCCCTCTAACCAGCGCGAGTTTGTGGGCCCGCAGAAGAAATATCAGCCCGCACAGAGAAGCACGAGATTGATAGTGTTAACTAAGGGGGAAAAGTTCAATGTTTCCCTTTACTCTGGGAATTGTGATCGAATCAACGCAATATTAGCTACCTTCAATGCAACATACCGCAATAAAACAAACTGAGCAAGACTTAGTATGTAAAACTAACTATGCAAGAGATTTTGTTGTAGGCAGAACACATCGGATTAGGATTCTATTGCATTGACATGCAAGACTCTACACAGCCAGTACTCTACACAGACCGGTGCAGCATAACCAATCAGAGCTGCAGTAGGCCTATATGCAAATAGACCATTGCCATATATGGATCTGTGCAATTCACTTTGATATGGACTGTGTTTACAGCATGAGGTTGTAAGTTTTTAATTTAACTAGTAAATTACAAATTCCTATTTATAATGATGGCTTAGGAACAGTGGGTTAACTGCCTTGTTCAGGGGCAGAACGATAGATTTTAACCTTGTCAGCTCGGGGATTCGTTTTTGCAACCTTCCAGTTACTAGTCCAACACTAACCACCTTCCTTACATTGCACTCCACGAGGAGCCTGCATGGCAGGCTGACTACCTGTTACCTTGGCTTCTTGCTGCCCTCGCGTAAGTTGCTAGCTAGCATTAAACTTATCTTGTAAAAAGAAAAAATAATCTTAACATAATCACTAGTTAATTACACATGGTTGATGATATTACTAGTTTATCTAGCGTGTCCTGCTTTGCATATAATCGATGCGGTGCCTGTTAATTTCTCATCAAATCACAGCCTACTTCGACAAACGTGTTATGATTTAACAAGCGCATTTGCGAAAAAAAGCAATGTCGTTGCACCAATGGACCTAACCATAAACATCAATGCCTTTCTTTAAAATCAGTATACAAGTATATATTTTTAAACCTGCATATTTAGTTAATATTGCCTGCTAACGTGAATTTCTTATAACTAGGGAAATTGTGTCACTTCTCTTGCGTTCCGTGCAAGCAGTCAGGGTATATGCAGCAGTTTGGGCCGTCTGGCTCATTGCGAACTGTGTTAAGTCCATTTATTCCTAACAAAGGCCGTAATTCATTTGCAAGAATTGTACATATTTATAACATAACATTGAAGGATGTGCAATGTAACAGCAATATTTAGACTTTGGGATGCCACCCGTTAGATAAAAATACGTAACGGTTCAGTATTTCACTGAAAGAATAAACGTTTTGTTTTCGAAATGATAGTTTCTGGATTCGACCATATTAATGACCAAAGGCTCGTATTTCTGTGTGTTATTATGTTATAATTAAGTCTGATTTGATATTTGATAGAGCAGTCTGACTGAGCAATGGTAGGCAGCAGCAGGCTCGTACCATTCAAACAGCATTTAGTGCGTTTGCCAGCAGCTCTTCGCAATTCTTCAAGCATTGCGCTGTTATGACTTCAAGCCTATCAACTCCCGAGATTAAGCTGGTGTAACCTATGTGAAATGGCTAGCTAGTTAGCGGGGTGCGCGCTAATAGCGTTTCAAATGTCACTCGCTCTGAGACTTGGAGTGGTTGTTCCCCTTGCTCTGCATGGGTAACGCTGCTAACTTAAACGTTAGCTTCTTTAAAATAAGTGTACATTCAGTATTGTTGTAATTGTCATTATTACAAATAAAAATGTGGTTTATTACTAAAACATTTTTTTTTAAATAGTCTGATTAATCGGTATCAGCTTTTTTTTGTCCTCCAATAAATCGGTATCAGCGTTGAAAAATCATAATCGGTAGACCTCTACTAGCAACATTTCGGTTACTGGCCCAACGCTCTAACCACTAGGCTACCTGCCACTCCAGGTAGATACGCTTGTTTTGAGATCAAAGTGAGAGCTGCATGTAGCAACCTTTGCACATTTTGTCATCATTTGCTAGTTAGTCCTAGTGAGCCCAGTTATAGATCATTTGTAGTCAGCAATGGGGGAGTGATTGCTTCCTTCAAGAGCACAAACCTGTGCATTTCGAAACAACATTGAAAAGCGAGGCAGGTGAAGAGCTTTTTTTTTTTTTACTTTAAAGGCGCAGTGTTGTATTTTGAGACAGGCTTTTTTTGAAACCTTTAATTAACTTGGCAAGTCAGTTAAGAACAGATTCTTATTTTCAATGACGGCCTAGGAACAGTGGGTTAACTGCCTGTTTAGGAGCAGAACGACAGGTTTGTACCTTGACAGCTCTCGGGTTTGAACTTACAACCTTTCGGTTGCTCGTCCAATGCTCTAACCACGAGGCTACCCTGCCTCCCCTGCTTGAATAAGCTAAGGAGCCTATAGGCAGAGGGTAGCATAATCTGTCTGATTCTCTGTAATAATGGTATGGGAATCACACCACAAAAACATTTCCAGTCACCTTGTCTGAAGGACAAGTGGATAAACAGGTTAATGTCAAGCCCTGCATGTTTTTTTTCAAAGGTCTCATGGAATGTAGGCCTACATTGAACACCACACGTTGGCTGCTACTGTAGGCTGAATGATAGATCAGCTATTTCCATGGTAAAATGTTATGGGATGCATTTTGGTAGGCCTACATTATGATCAAATAGCCACAGTAGCCTACTTGACCACTGTCTGAAACTAACTTAAAGCAGGTACAGCCTCAGTGTTCATAGTAAACGCAAGCAGGAAGTTGCACATAATTTCCACAACGTTCAAGTTTGCGCTCAGCAGACCTGAAATTTGCTCAGTGCTGAAAACATTGAGGGAAAATTGCTCCCTACCTCCAGTTCATTTAGCCTCTGTATCCGAGGAGTGAAGTGCAGTCTGTCAACATCACATGCAAATGGAGGCTGCCAGTCCTATGAGGACACAATAAAATATTATTATTAGAATGACTTAAATATTACACATAATATCATAATAAGTAGGTATATCGCACAGCTGAAAAGATTATTCAAAGAACCACATAACACCCAGCAGTAGGGAGGCAAAATACAATAAACCAGTCCTTGCCATGTATGGGACACTGATCAGTAACAGATGTTTAGCCTACAACTCTAAGTCTTATCTATTTGTCTACCGTGGTCATGGAGTTACAGTTGAAGTCGGAGGTTTACATACACCATAGCCAACTACATTTAAACTCCGTTTTTCACAATTGCTGATATTTAATCCTAGTAAAAATTCCCCGTTTTAGGAATACCGCTTTATTTTAAGAATGTGAAGTGTCAGGATAATAGTAGAGTGATTTATTTAAGCTTTTATTTCTTTCATCACATTCCCAGTGGGTCAGAAGTTTACATACACTCAATTGGTATTTGGTAGCATTGCCTTTAAATTGTTTAACTTGGGTCAAACATTTTGGGTAGCCTTCCACAAGCATCCCACAATAAGTTGGTTGAATTTTGGCCCATTCCTCCTGACAGAGCTGGTGTAACTGAGTCAGGTTTGTAGGTCTCCTTGCTCGCACATGCTTTTTCAGTTCTGCCCACAAATGTTCTATAGGATGGAGGTCAGGGCTTTGTGATGACCACTCCAATACCAAGACTTGTTGTTCTTAAGCCATTTTGCCACATCTTTGGGTGTATGCTTAGGGTCATTGTCCATTTGCAAGACCCATTTGCAACCAAGCTTTAACTTCCTGACTGATGTCTTGAGATGTTGTTTCAATATATCCACAATTTTACTTCCTCCTAATGCCATCTATTTTGTGAAGTGCACCAGTCCCTCTTGCAGCAAAGCACCCACACAACATGATGCTGCCACCCCCGTGCTTCACGGTTGGGATGGTGTTCTTCGGCTTGCAAGCCTCCACCTTTTTCCTCCAAACATAACCATGGTCATTATGCCCAAACAGTTCTATTTTTGTTTCATCAGACCAGAGGACATTTCTCCAAAAAGTACGATCTTTGTCCCCACGTGCAGTTGCAAACTGTAGTCTGGCTTTTTTATGGCAGTTTGGAGCAGTGGCTTCTTCCTTGCTGAGCGGCCTTTCAGGTTATATCGATAAAGGACTTGTTTTACTGTGGATATAGATACTTTTGTACCGGTTTCCTCCAGCATCTTCACAGGGACCTTTGCTGTTGTTCTGGCACTGTTGTTCTGGCACTTTTCGCACCAATGTACGTTCATCTCTAAGAGACAGAACGCCTCTCCTTCCTGAGCGGTATGACGGCTGTGTGGTCCCATGGTGTTAATACTTGCATACTATTGTTTGTACAGATGAACGTGGTACATTCAGGCATTTGAAAATTGCTCCCACGGATGAACCAGACTTGTGGGGTCTACAATTTTATTCTGAGGTATTGGCTTATTTCTTTTGATTTTCCCATGATGTCAAGCAAAGAGGCACTGAGTTTGAAGGTAGGCCTTGAAATACATCCACAGGTACACCTCCAATTGACTCAAATGATCTCAATTAGCATATCAGAAGCTTCTAAAGCCATGACAATTTTCTGGAATTTTCCAAGCTGTTTAAAGGCACAGTCAACTTAGTATATGTAAACTTCCAACCCACTGGAATTGTGATAAATTATATAATCTGTCTGTAAAGAATTGTTGGAAAAATTACTTGTCATGCACAAAGTAGATGTCCTAACCGACTTGCCAAAACTATAGTTTGTTAACAAGAAATTTGTGGAGTGGTTGAAAAACGAGTTATAATGATTCCAACCTAAGTGTATGTTAAACGTCCAACTTCCACTGTACATCATTACTTTTTTCTCAATACAATTTTCTAGTCATTTTAGGGCTACAACATGAGCATTGTAGAGCATACAGCACGATTGATTCCTTATCTTAAACCCACTAGCCTAACTAACATCACCTAAAGACCAACAAAATGGCTAGATGGAATTCAACAGCCAAGAAATGGTCAGGGCTACTGAGTTAACATTCCATTCCACCAGGATATTTACATCCATCAATGAAATTACTTATCACTAATTTTAGACTACATCCAATTTTGATGGATAGTTATAACCAATACTTGTCTCTTCTTTTTTTTTTTTTAACTGTACTGTTGGAGCTCGGCGCATAAGAATTTCAGTGTACCCTAGGATTACATCTGCAATCCTGTGCATGTGACTAATATACTACTATCTAATAATATATATGTTATTTGACTGATGCCTATTATTTATTTATGGATTCCATCTTTTTGGGTTCAGGGGGCCTTTTTATTTCAGTTTCCAAAAAGGTCACAGTTATAAATAAGTTTAGGCTACACCAAACTGGAGACTAATAAATACAGGTGATCCTTAGTTGTGGGAAGTTAGAAGTTTGTCTGAATTACATTAAAGACATAATTCATAGTAACTAATCAACCAACATTACCCATCTCTGTAAAGTTACAGCTCTTTGGCATTACCAGTGACTGGGGTTGCAAAATTCTAAGCACTTTCAATAAATTCCCTGGTTTTAACAAACCCCTGGTTGGACAAATTATTAATCAGTAACCAGGATTTCTAAAAAACCTGGAAATGTATTGAAAGTTCACAGAAATGTTGAAACCCTACCAGTGACTATGGTCCGATAATATCAAAAGGTTGCCTATTATTTTTTAATCTACCAAGCTAATCAATTAAAGACAAAAGTTTCCAGAAGATACCGACCCTAATGTTACGCTTGTTTACATCGAGCTGCACTGGGGTGAAATGAAGACACCGTGGAGGCAACATGAGGTATGGGTCAGAAAATGTACCTCAATGCAGGGATGTGTTATGCCACTGTACTCCAAATTATACCTTTATCCACACTGATACATCAACTGGAAGATTGAAATACGTATAGTTCTCTCAGAAAACTGCTCTTTTCATCCTCATCACATGCTAGCTTGCAGTAGCCATTCTGGAATGGCAATGTCAGCCAATCAACTCCGTATGCCATTCCATAATGGCTGCTGTTATCTTGCATGAAAACAAAAAGGGCAGTTTTCTGGGGGGAGAAAACAGTATTTCAATCTTCTCAATGGGGAAGTGTGTTTATAGGTACAATTTGGAGTACAGTGGCATATCCCATCCCTGCATTGAGCTAAGTTATCCGACCCATATTTCATGCTGGCTCCACAGTGTATTAATGTAGCCATGATTGCGTTCAGATCCCAATGCAGCTCAGTGTAAACAAGCATAACGGTAGGGTCGGTATCTTCTGCCAAAAACAAATGGTGTATGCGTGTGTATTGTTTTCTCGCCTGATGACAAAACTACGCTGATCAGTCTTGGTAGCAAGCGGCCCAGCTGTAAATCTCCACGTAAATTCAATTGACATAGCGAGCTTTTTTGTTTATTGAATGCTGTTTGTTTTAAGTAACGTTAACTAGCTAACGTTAGCTTTTACTACTAACGTTGGCTGATTTGTCGTTTTACACTGAACTGACAGACTTCACTGTCGGTCATCGCACTAGCTAGTTTAACATCAGTCGTTAACGAAAGGATAATCTCACGATTTGTTAGTCAGCTAACGTTAGCTAGCTAGCTCAATTAGCTAGCACGACGATTTCAGTGATTGAAGAAGCAGTCAACATTGTCTTAGCAGGTTACGTTAGCAAGCTATTTTCATTAACGTTGCCTGCTGCAGTTACACAATGCCACTAACGTCAATTCAGCTGGTCAGGTAGCTAACGTTAGCTATTAAAACTAGCTTGATTATGTAGTTAGCTAGCTATATAAACATTAATGATACACAATAATCAGCAGAACCTTCATCCGCCATGTTGAAAAGGTCCCTTTAACCCCCGTGTTTGTGGTTGTCAGTTTTGTTAAAACGGTTTTAAAGAATCTGTTCAACCATTCAGCAGCTCGACCACACTTACCGGAGGCGGGCGGACCTTACAAATACCCGTTTTTTCCGCAATTGGACGAATCTTATTTATATAAGCAAAAGGATCGGCAAATTCCTCCCAGCTTGGTTCGAAGACTGGGCACTCCTGAGGCGGCTTGAACTCGTCCGGCCGAGGCTGGGTCATGGTCTTGATCCAATCTTAGAGCTCAGACAACACAGGTAGCCTAGTCACAACAGTGTGTCACCTAACTTATGGTCTGTCCGGAGGTATATCCTTCTAATTTCCAATGTCAGGGTCTCTCGAAGTCAATCGGGATCAACAATACAAGGCAGCTCAGCCAAACACACATACACACACAGTGAAACGAATGTTCTAAGGCAGTGACTACGTCCGCCTAAAAAAGTAGATACCATATAATTTTTCTAAAACCTCTTATGTTTGCAAACTCATTCTCTGACCTTAGACATCAATCGTACTGCATGTTAAACATCGTAAATCAATATAAATTATAGGCTTTTATTACATGGATTGTGATTATTGTCGATTTCACCAATATATTTCTAAAATTATTCCTAAATATTTCGATTGTTAATCACATACATACATACATGAATATGTCAATATACAAATACCCGTTTGTTTTGACACACCATTGTCGTGTTGAATTTAGTGTAATTTACACCGAATTATGTTGGAAAAGATGGAGTATAAACTACGCATAAATTACTATTTTCTTTAGTAAGACTAATCCATTTTTTTAAAACTAAATTGTAATGAAACGTATATAGGCTATGTAGAGGCCTATTATTAAGTCACAAGATTGAATGCACCCGACTGATGTGCTCCGTGAAGTACTGTAGCACACAGTGCATTTGAAGCCTATGCTACATCCAAACCAGCATCTTCATTATAGTGTCAAATATTGTTCGTCTAACAAAACATCGTCTTATTGACAAGTTGAATATACGTAATTGTGCACCATTTTGATTGGTAAAATTTGATTTCAGAGAATTCATTCTTGAAAATGCTTTTCATTGTATCCTCACTGGCTACTGTTTATTATTGCGGAGGGATATTTTCAGGTGACACCTTCACCGCTGCCGGATCTTGTTCTTTAAATAGCCCCGATGGGAGTATTTTGATTGGATGTATCTGCTTTGCAGGGGGCGAGCATTGATGAGTTTTAATATGTAACACAGTTTGAGGCTAGTCGCAAATTACATCGACGCGCTCCACAATAATGATCCAGAGACCATAGCCCAGTAGCAACAGTAATCAGCTCACTGAATGCAACCAGCAATGGGTTACAACTGGTTATTACATAATTAAAAAATATGTATACATCTATAGACTCATAATATACTGTTAGTAACCTAAATATAAATCCTCAATACATTATTACTGAAACAGAACATGACAACAGAACGTGGGTAAGGTTCTTCAATCTACTCCTGGTTGAGTTTGGCCCTACCTGTAACATGCTAGGGCCAAACAAAAAATATATTTTGCAATGTTGTACTCAAGACCGATTTTATTCAGAAGCTGAAAACTATTGCAATTGCAAAACATGGCACTTTGAAACATACCGATTAACAAGGTGTTAATAAACCACAAAAAAAGTGCATCTGGCTGTTTATACAACTTCAGATGTTTTTGTTCAGGGCAGGCAGAAACAACAATATATTGTTACAAGAAAGAATACAAAGACAGAATATTACATTTTTAATAGACAGATTGGACATCATGGTTATTTGGTTCTTAATATTCCTCACCCGCTTCATCATCATCAGATTCTGTGCTTGTTCTGCCCAGCTCTTCATAATCCTTCTCCAGGCAAGCCATGTCTTCTCTGGCCTCAGAGAACTCTCCCTCCTCCATGCCCTCACCTACATACCAGTGCACAAAGGCACGTTTGGCATACATGAGGTCAAACTTGTGGTCCAAACGGGCCCAGGCTTCAGCAATGGCAGTGGTGTTGCTCAGCATGCACACAGCCCTCTGGACTTTAGCTAGATCACCTCCAGGTACGGCAGTCGGGGGCTGATAGTTGATCCCAACCTGGTGAGATAGAAATAAAATAAACGAATGACCCCTTATGCCGCGAAATAAATATGGTGTTCATCTCAAATCGCAATATAAACCATATACAGGAGGCAATCATGTTACTTACCTTGAAACCGGTGGGGCACCAATCCACAAACTGGATGGAACGTTTGGTCTTGATATTTTGAATGGCAGCGTTCACATCTTTGGGCACCACATCGCCACGGTACAGCATACAGCAGGCTATGTACATGCCATGGCGAGGGTCACACTTGACCATCTGATTGGCTGGCTCGAAGCAGGCAGTGGTGATCTCAGAGATGGTTAGCTGCTCATGGTAGGCCTTCTCAGCGGAGATAATGGGCGCGTAGGTGACCAGGGGGAAATGAATGCGGGGGAATGGGACTAAATTGGTCTGGAACTCTGTGAGGTCAACATTCAAGGCACCATCAAAGCGTAGGGAGGCAGTGATGGAGGAAACGATCTGACCGATCAATCTGTTGAGGTTGGTGTAGGATGGGCGCTCAACATCAAGGTTGCGGCGACAGATGTCGTAGATGGCCTCATTGTCCACCATGAAGGCACAGTCAGAGTGATCCAGGGTGGTGTGGGTGGTCAGAATGGAATTATATGGCTCTACCACAGCTGTGGACACTTGGGGAGCTGGGTAGATGGCAAACTCCAGCTTGGACTTCTTACCGTAGTCAACAGACAGGCGCTCCATCAGCAGAGAGGTGAAACCAGAGCCAGTGCCTCCTCCGAAGCTGTGGAAGATGAGGAATCCTTGTAGCCCTGTGCACTGGTCAGTCTAGGGAGAAAAACAATTGACCAACACCAGTGATGCACATATATATTGGCCTTAGCCTATATTATTACTACATTATGACTCAAATCCTTCCTTTGACTGTATGACCAAGATCTGGTCTTAATGTGATACTTACCATTTTACGGACACGCTCCAGAACCCCGTCAATGATCTCCTTACCCACGGTGTAGTGTCCACGGGCATAGTTATTGGCTGCATCCTCCTTTCCAGAGATGAGCTGCTCAGGATGGTAGAGCTGCCTGTACATTCCCGTCCTGACCTCATCTGCAGGGAAAACAATCACTCATCAACAAATATAGGACATCAACTGGAAATGTCACCTAAATTACCACAGTAGTATCAATTAATTGTTGATTTGCTCTTGGTTGGCAGTCCTGTGCATTGATATTATGTAGCCTATAAAGCTGTACTTACATCCACCCACAGTGTAATGTAGATTCACAATTTGAACAATCAGATTTTTTTGCATTTATTAATGTGCAGTAGTAACACTTCTAGAACTGCTACAGTAGTGTTAGTGTTTTGATTAATGCACACTACTTAACATACA
Organism: Oncorhynchus masou masou; assembly: GCF_036934945.1. NCBI lineage: Eukaryota > Metazoa > Chordata > Actinopteri > Salmoniformes > Salmonidae > Oncorhynchus > Oncorhynchus masou. The sequence goes on from NC_088244.1 coordinate 32,449,538, forward strand.
TACTGCAGTTCATTAGAAGTAACCTTGCATTTTATTCATTATTACTTGGCAAGGGCTACTTGTGTGTACTTTGGAGCAGCATATGCTGTGTGTGGGCTTTCTTTATTCATTCATTGTTTTGTTGTTGGCCCAGTTGTTATTGTTGTGAAAGTTTGGGATGTGTATCACTAATAAACCCCTCATTTATTCAACATTTAATTATTTTACCATCTCTTCTTCTTTGTATCAATATTCTACACCACCACTTACCAATTACATCTGGCTAGGTCCACAAATTACAGCCCTTTGTACAAGCTTTCCTGAGCCACGCTCATTGAAGAAAGTGTAAAAGGGGTCATCACCGCCACCACCAATGGTCTTGTCTCTTGGATACCATGCTCCATCCAGCACAGGTCCCCGCATGCATTCCCAATTAGCACTCCTGCCTGGCCCATGAGGATGGATATGCATTTACACTACACATGTGCAATCACACACACAAACATGAATGATGGGTGGAGAGAAACAAAATGTTACAAATGAAATTGCTTACCGACCACTGTTGGCTCCAGGTCCACAAATATGGCCCTGGGAACATGGCGGCCAGAACTTCCTGTGTTAAAAAAGGTGTTGAAGGGGTCAGTCCGTGAATTAGGCCCCTGGTCCTCTTCATTGAACACCCCGTCTGGCCCCACACCGTGTTCCAAGCAGAAGAGTTCCCAGCATGCATTGCCAGTCTGAACTCCCGCCTGGCCCACGTGGATGGAGATACACTCTCTCTGTTGGCAAAAAACGACAGTATGACTACTTCCTGTTCCTCAAACCATCCGGCTGAAGTGGAAAATACATAAACAGCAAAGCCCATCTGATACACAGATACTGTAAATCGGACTATATTAACACACAATGAATTAAACTATGCTGACATCTAGGATTTACTAATAACATTTGTGTATGTTATCTTTTCTGCTTTGGCTGGTTGTTTACACCTCAGTAAGCACTTTCAACTGAAGAGGCCAAAATTAAAAGTTGATAGAAAAGCAAAACCGGATATAGAAAAAATCAAGAAATACATTACCACGTGGTTCAAGTATTTAAATATAATGCCAAAAGTAGAGAGCATTATGGTAGCTCCATATTTAAAGTAACTATGTCAACTCTAAATAATGATCCCCAAAGATCCTGAACTTAAATCTGGTCAAATAAAAATGATTTATTCCTTTGATAGACAGTTTCCCAGACACAGATTGACCTTAGTCCTGGACTTGAAATCTGGGTGCTTTTTTTTTGTCCAGAACTTTTTTGTCCAGAACTAGGCCTAATCTGACTCTGTGAAACTGTACCTTTAAAGAATATATTTTAGGCAGACTGCCAGACACATGTTTCAGCAGGTCCAGATTCTTAGTCTTGGCACTTGATCTCAGGGGGAGTGAATTCTAGGTTCTCACAAGGTGGTAATAAACTGACATTTGAAAAGGAAATGGCATCTGGAAAAATGTAAAACTAAAATGCTGTGTAATATGCATGATACAATAAGTCACAAAGACAAATATTACTCCTAAATCAGGAATACAAAGTAACTTATTGTATGATGACTTGAAAGGGGCTTGGCATGCTTGTTATATTTTTTTAATGGCTGATTCTTTAAAAAGCACAAGGTATCATAGGCCCATAGGCTATGTACTAGACTACATGTTTCGTTGATGTACACAACTGATATTGGAAGTTACTGTACCACAGTACATTACTTTCTTAGACTCCTGCCTAAATACAGGTATAGTAAGCTAATATTTTAACAGATGTATTTATCATTTGAAAGTTGAAAACCTCATGAAAGTTTGTCAAGCAAGTGACTCAATCTGCTGCGTCTGCCCCCTACCAGAGACGGAAGACAACTCGCTTTTTTGTTGTTGTTGTGGATCAATGAACTAAGTAGACCAGACTCAGCTGCTATTGCATTGGTGTCTTTAGGACACCCAGTAAAGTAGACCGGAACTGACTCTTTTTTAAATGGTAAAAGGCCTGAGTGAACTATCTTCATTTGTCCACCATCTTTGCCCACACTATACCACTTTCCGCTTCCGCACACAGGCTCAACAGATTCATTGGATTCCACTCTTTCAGACACAGACAGTATACATTCCCACGCATACAGTATTACCACAGTTTCTAAATCCAGAAGCCCAACAGCGCAAGACTTCCGCATACGCATGCCGATCTACAGTTTCAGTGTTTAATTGCTATATTGTAATTACTTCGCCACCATGGCCTATTTATTTCCTTAACTTACCTCAGTTGCACTCACTGTATATAGACTTTTTGTTTTCTTTTGTTATACTGTATTATTGACTGTATGTTTAGTTTGTTCCATGTGTAGCTCTCTGTTGTTGTATGTGTCGAATTTCTACGCTTTATCTTGGCCAGGTCGCAGTTGCAAATGAGAACTAGTTCTCAACTAGCCTACCTGGTTAAATAAAGGTGAAATAAAATAAAAAACAAAGCAGACCAGGCCAGGGTTTGAGAAGTCAATGAGAGAGAGTTCAAAAAATATTCCCTATTTCTTAATTTTCAAAAAATCTAAAGGCACAAGCTAGATTCGAGACAATGTCTTAAGTAGTTGAACATGTTATTGGTCCAACATCGTGAAAGTCACACGTTTTCATTTTCCTAAAAATCAACTACATATCGAAGGAGTGCGGTCCGCACATGCGCAGTTCGGTGCGAGACGACCGTTTGACATGACATATTTCTGCGCAGGAGTTTAGCTTGCCGAAGTCGCCATGACATCGCCTTCAAGTGTGATTGGGAATTTCTATTGGAGAAGCAGTTTCTGCCTATCTTCATACTATAGGCTACTCACTGTCTTTTGTATTACATTGTTGTAAGAACGTAGTAACAAAGTATCAACTTTCATACTAATGGATGCATTCAATGGATAGGGGTAGGGCCCTACGCACAGCCGAGGCTATATGCATAAGGCAATAACAACTTTGGTTCAAATGAAACATCTGAAATAGTTGAGTGGTCCACATTTTCAGACTGCATGAACAATACATTTGCCTTTGAGGGTGGCAAATATTAATAATAACACTGAAAATTGGGGGAAATGCACTAACCCCATTTAGAATTTCAATGCAAAAAGATAAAAATTAAATAGTTATGTATAGTGCGGGCATACCATTTCCTCCTGTCAAGATTCGGATGATTGAAGACGCGTAAAAAAGGGTATGAAAATTAATACAGTAAAAGGCGCAAAAAGTTTTGCTACAGCTCCGTCGACAATGGTCACAGCCAACACAGGAATGTGGACGGGGTCTGCGCTGCACTTTGAGCACACCGCCTTGCACACTACTAAAATACCTGAGCACTCCAGTCGAATTGTCATTGGATCCCAGTGGTGACGGTGTAGGTATGATGATGTTTCAAAAATGGATTTACATACAACCTAAAATATGTGATTTGGTTCATACTCCATCTACATGTAGATATTGTTGTGATTTTGGGAGGTAGCCAGGTTGGAACTGAACCAGGCTCTGGCCTTGGGTCAGTCTGCTCTCAACAAGGATCACAAGATGACACCCTTATTTGATAAACTGACTACAGTATTGATGTTTGAACAACATAAACAAATATTTACATATACAGTATATGTGATTTGGTTCATACTCCATCTACATGTAGATATTGTTGTGAATTTGGGGGGTAGCCCGGTTGGAACTGAACCAGGCTCTCGCATTGGGGCAGTCTGTCATAAAGCTCTTATCAAGGATCACAAGACCACCCTCTCTTATGGGAAACACATCCCTGCCCCTCCAAACATCCATCCGCACCCCTGATAGTCCCACAGTGGTGTCATCCCACTTCTGACTATTCAGTTCAGGGATTAGCCCAACCTGGACTCAAACCCAGGTCCCTGCGAGTGCGACTGTCAGTCCAACACCTTAGCCATGATACCAAGAGGTCCGAACCCCTTGACAAAATCACTAGGCTTGTACTAAAGGTCACCACAGTACACATCAGCATAACATTCTGAATTGCCTTCATAACTGAATACAAATATAAAAGTGCTAAATTATCACAATGTTTATTCACTTTGCAAGTAACAACAAAAGACTAGTCAGTATTTTGTACTTGCCCTGGAGAATAGGAGTCAAGTTTTTTTCTTGTCCAAACAAATCCACTGTGTATAAATGCATGCACCATACACACATCAAAAAAATGCGTTTTGCTCTTTTGCTTTATTGGCAGTGTTCTTCAGTCTGTTGCTGGGGGACAAAGTGATTTTGACAAGATGACAGAACAGCAAAAGAGCAAGGAATCATGTGCGATTATGAACCGCTTTCCCTAAAATGTAATTCATTTCAAAATGTCTTTGATACATTGAAAATAATGACTGTGTCAGGCAAATACCAATTATTCAAAAAGTGATTTGTTTCTAAAAGCACTTTATACATAATTACAAAATCTACAAAGGGTTTTCTAATTGATAACCTGGCAAAAGCTAAATAATCATCATACTTGATGGTATGACAACAATCATCACAGTCCTAATGAGGCATCATGGTTGTTAGGTTCAATGTGGGCCACAGGGGCATAAGGCATATAGCAGCAGCAAACTGGAGTCTCCTGTGTTTCTTCTGCTCCATGGTTCATAACAGAAGTAGGGACATATATTACACTTTAAAAGATGAGTCAAAATGTACCTCACTGGTAACCACTACAACGGGAACCACTAAAAGAGTGTCATGCGATCGAGTGGGTTGGGATGGATGTCTTCTTGGATGCCACAACTGTTGATGAGGAGACTGAAATAACTCATCTCTGTTATACACCCCCTGTCCCTTATCCATTGAATGCCAAGGGTTTTCCCATAGAAGTAACCAAACTCAGATGAGAAAGTCTGATAAATAATCAATCAAGAGACTTCGGGGAGGGCATATAGCACACTGGCTGCAAGTGAGTGATCCCTGTGTCACTCCATAGTTGTGGCACATAAATATCAAATTCAGGTTCAGGACTAGCTGCCTGCCCTCTTCCGCTTCATCCAACTTTTCTGAGGTAAATCTCACTTCTCTCGCAGGACACACACTCCTGCATCGCAGCGCTGTGTGGCCATGGAGGTGACCACCTCCCAGTTGTCAATCACTGGGTCGTAACACTCGATACTGCTCAGAAGGGAGTTTCCATCATACCTGGAGAGAGGACAAAAGAGCACAGGGGAGAATGAACAACATCATATAAATGGCTGTGTTCAGTCACATCCTCATAATCGAAGACTGGACCATAAGAGAGGTTACTTTTATGATTCAGATATTACAATGTTATCTAAGCAAGAAGAATATAAATCAATGAAAAGAGTTGTCATACATAATTTATATGAATAATCCCAACCAAAATGCATCTATATCTCTGTCAATACTGAAGTTGGGTACAGAGTCGTGGTCGGATGGTAACACTCCTGGCTCTATGCACATGTACAACTCTCAGCCGGAGACCGGGGTTCAATCCCTGTGTCCTCCCTTGACTCTGTATCTCCTCTTCACCTGTCTCCCCCATTTGTTTCTCATCTGTCTGTCATTAAAAGCAATAAACATATGAAAGGACAGTGAATTTCCACTCCTTTGAAATATTGGATATTTTAAATATATTAAAGTCGGAGAGGGGTTGGGATGTTTAGGCTTACCCAGCTATGGCGTAGAGTCGTCCCCGGAGGACAGTAGCTCCCACGTAGCAGCGGGGAGTGGTCATACTGGCTACCGTGGTCCAATAGTCTGTCCTAATGTTGTAAAACTCCACAGAGTCAAGATGCGCTGTTCCATCAAAGCCTCCCACCACATAGATGTGGTCGTTGAGCAAGGCTACACTGGCCCCTGCAACAAAGATTATAGGCCCTTTAGACATACTAACCATAGCCATATGTAGAGAGAGCCATACTGTATATAGTCTATATACAGCCCTGATACTATTATATTGTCATAGTCTGGAGTACTGACCTGAGCGTTTGGTAGCCATGGGGGTAACATTAGTCCAATGTCCTGTGTGAGGGTCATACCGTTCCACTGAATTGAGGATGTTCAATCCGTCGTACCCACCTGCAACAAATTACATACATCCTTACTAAGGTCAGGGGGAAAACAGATGGTATTTTACATATTTATACATCAACACCATTACAAACTTAAATAAAACATCTTTAATACCCACCTAGACAGTATATGAGTCCACTAGCCACCACCAGGCCAGCCCCTTCCCTGGCTGTCTGCATGTCCCCCAGCATACTCCACTGGTCAATATTGGGGTCATATCGTTCCATGCTGGTGTGACGGCGACTACCATCAAAGCCTCCAGCAACATAGATCATATCTGTGGGCAGAAAAGTGAGAAAATAAACATTCCAACAACGTTTTGGAAGTCTGCTTTAGATAACACTTACAGGGTTTTGTAACACCCGAGGACAGTCATTCTCTTCAGTGCTATTTGCTTTTGTAAACCCCGTGACAATGAGGACTGTCAATCAGACAAGATCCTTTACCTCCGAGTGTTGTCGCCCCGGCAAGGCCCCGCCGTACATTCATAGTGGCGACGTTGTACCAGACACCATCCTCGTCTGCCGTGTAGTCCAAGCACTCCACCGAGCTAAGCCGCGACCGACCATCGTAGCCGCCAATCACATACACGCGGTCATTGAGGGACACGGTAGCCACGTAACGCCTTTTCCGAGCAATGTTCTTTAAAAATATGCTTGGGATAAGTTAACCATGATCAGAGAATAGTCAAAATGTCTAATAAAAAAAAATGCTACTTACAGGTAAAAAGCTCCACTCCTGAGTTTTAGGATCATACTTCTCAACAATATCTATAGGGGATTGTTGACTGCCGAATCCTCCAATAACGAGCAGGACCTCCTTGGCACCTTGAAGGACACATCAATAACAAGGTGGCAACTCCCACTAAGCTTGTATTGTATCCCTATTATTAGGACAAGAAAAGCACCTCAAAAAAGGGAGGGCAGTGCTGTACCTAATCTGGCTTGGGTGCGTCGCCCCTGCATCTCACTCCTCAGCTCAGGTCTAAGGTGAAATTTCTTGGCCTCATCCACAAGGTCTCGACAGGGAAGACTGCATCGAATGAGGGGCTGGAACACGTCAGAACATATACAGTACTTTATCCAGACATTAATAACACATAAAACACCACAAAATGTTATTCCCCTGCTCAACACTTGCAGCCTGTTTTCCAGGCTCACACTATTAATCATTCTCAATGGAGAATCTTTATTGAAAGTGGATTTTAGGCCAGGATTAGGCTTAATTTATGTACGGGAAACTGGCCGTTGATGTATTACTGCCTCACCTCTGAGTCGATAACGTCTGTGATATAGCGCGGAGTGAGCAAAGGCATCCGCACATGCTCCAGCATCTCCGATAAATACGTCTCCCTCTCTTTCCTATTGTGTTTAACCCAATTCAACACTGCCTCGAATACAGGCTCCTCTGAGTCCACCTGCAAATAGAGAAAATATGTATTGACAACCACACCCTGACAATAAAACCAAACATGCTTGTTGTAAAAATGGTAATCCTCGAGTATAACCACCCAAGGTCAAACATACATTCAATCACCCTGATTTCTTCACAGTAAATTCTCCAGTTTTAAATCAACACGGTATTACATTTAGTAGTGTTCCAGTGTCTATAAGTGTCCATACTTTTCAGTTATAATTAACACACTGCCCAGTGTAAAGCCTTATTTGCATATTTCCCAGTGTTCCTTGCCTTTCTAGTGAATTGTGTTTCAAGACCGTATTTGTTAGTGACAGACACACATGGTTGTTGCATTCATTCATTTTCAGTTCTGTGGCCTTCACCCAGTGAGATTCTAAGCGAAAATGCTTTCATAATACATTTTTTTGACAATACAATAGGTATTTCATAAGGCCTTATACTGAGGGCCTGGTTTTACCCTAATACAGTGGTATGAAATTCACAGTTTACAGGCCATATCATGCCTTCAAGTCCACTTGTCCTGGCTTGCAAAGTGATATGTAATTCCAATTGGAAGAGTGGGGATATTCAACATTTGGAATTCTTATTCACCCACAACCTGCATTCAGAATGACTGCCAGGGTTGGGAAGACTAAGATATGAGACTTCCTAAAGCATATAAACTTTAAAAACCATTTCAGTAACGTGTGCAATGAGTCCAAGTAACAGATTGGATTAGTTTAGAAACATTTGTTATTTATATTTAAGTGGCATAAGATTAATTAATCAATAAATCAACGTACATGCAAAACATAGATATTGAAACAAACAATTCTAAAAATCTACCTGAAATAGAGCATTCTGGGAAATATGATAATGATGGGCGTGGTTTTGGTTCAACTCTGATTATTAATAGTGAAGGGAAACTGAGGCTTTCTGAAATTGTTAATTACTCTGCGCTTCGACTATCTGTTCACAATGCTCATTAGTGACATCAACCGGTCAGCAATAAATAGCAGCATGTGATTATCAGATATACATTTTTACTCCACTGTTTTCATTAAAACTCTGTGGTGCAGCGGTAAGTTGTTAGCTTTAGTAGCCTATAATCAGTTGGAATACCAGATTTGAACCTTTATATCATACTTCCCTTTTTTGCTTTCCAGTTTACTTTTTTTCAAAAACTGAATCTATGGCATCATTTAGGATGCTTAAAACATAAGCTTTTACTATACTAAATAAAACAAAAATTAAATCAAACAAAAATTTGAACAACAATGCAGAAAGTGTGGTTTCACATAAAACTATTTTCAAAACAGTAGGTCTTCAACGGGATTCGACCTCATAACCTCACACCTTCACATCCCTGAATGTTCCATACTCTACTTGCTAAGCTACTGGTCAGGTGAACATTTTTGTACAAAAAAACTATAAAGTAAGTATGGTGTCCAGTAGAGGTCGGTGTTTGAAAGCCACTTAGAATCTAAGAAAGCACCGAAACCACAGCCAAATCAGTGGGATCTCGCAACATGTTTTGAAAAAGCACATGATCAAATGAAGCTTCGGCATCATTGATGTTTTGATTTGACTTCTGATAAAGTGATGTACGCATCGACACACACATTCCTCTGAGCTCCTGTATCAAATGTAACATCACTAGTTATTAACACCAACACTGGAGTTATTTTATACCAATAACTGTTCATTTAACACAGAGTTCATTTAACTCATTTAAATCAACACTATACATTTTAGAACGAAAAATCAACACTAGGTAACACTGGCCAATTTTCTGTGTCCAAATAACTGAGATCAACTTCACTTCAAGAGAAAAGTCAAAGTCAGGTTTTCATTTATGATGTAGATACAGTCAACTAGGGCACAGTTACAAAAATAACAGGAAATTGTGCCTGATTTAACTAAGTGTACAGTGCATTCAGAAAGTGTTCAGACCCCTTCCCTTTTTCCACATTTTGTTACGTTACAGCCTTATTCTAAAATGGATGAAATAAAAAAATGCCCTCTTCAATCTACACACAATACCCCATGACAGTGAAAACAGGTTTTAGACATTTTTGCAAATGTATTACAAATAAAAAACAAACACCTTATTTACATAAGTATTCAGACCCTATGCTATGAGACTCGAAATTGAGATCAGGTGCATCCTGTTTCCATTGATCATGCTTGATGATTCTACAACTTGATTGCAGTCTACCTGTGGTAAATTCAATTGATTGGACATTCTTTGTAAAGGCACACACAGCTGTCTACAGTATATAAGGTCCCACAATTGACAGTGCATGTCAGAGCAAAAACCAAGTCATGAGGTCAAAGGAATTGTCTGTAGAGCTCCGAGACAGTATTGTGTCGAGGCAGAGATCTGGAGAAGGGTACCAAAACATTTCTTCAGCATTGAAGGTCCCCAAGAACACAGTGGCCTCCATCATTCTTAAATGGAAGAAGTTTGGAACCATCAAGACTCTTCCTAGAGCTGGCAGCCCAGCCAAACTGAGCAATCGAGGGAGAAGGGCCTTGTTCAGGGATGTGACCAAGAACCCAATGATCACTGTGACAGAGCTCCAGAGTTCCTCTGTGGAGATGGGATAACCTTCTAGAAGAACAACCATCTATGCAGCACTCCACCAATCAGGCCTTTATGGTAGATTGGCCAGACAGAAGCCACTCCTCAGTAAAAGGCACATGACAGCCCGATTGGAGTTTGCCAAAAGGCATCAAAAGAACTCTCAGACCATGAGAGGCAAGATTCTCTGGTCTGACAAAACCAAGATTGAACTCTGGCCTGAATGCCAAGCATCGCGTATGGAGGAAACCAGGCACCATCCCTACGGAGAAGCATGGTGGTGGCAGCATCATGCTGTGGGGATGTTTTTCAGCGGCCGGGACTGGGAGATTAGGCAGGATTGAGGGAAAGGTGAACGGAGCAAAGTACAGAGAGATCCTTTATGAAAACCTGCTCCAGAGCACTCAGGACCTCAGACTGGGGTGAAGGTTCAACTTCCAACAGGATAACAACCCTAAGTACACAGCCAAGACAACCCAGGAGTGACTTCGGGACAAGTCTCTGAATGTCCTTGAGTGGCCCAGCCAGAGCCCAGACATGCACCCGATTGAACATCTCTGGGGAGACCTGAAAATAGCTGTGCAGCAAGGCTCCCCATCCAACCTGACAGAGCTTGAGAGGATATGCAGAGATGAATGGGAGAAACTCCCAAAATACAGCTGTGCCAAGCTTCTAGCGCCATACCCAAGAAGTCTTGAGGCTGTAATCGCCTCCAAACGTGCTTCAACAAAGTACTGAGGAAAGTGTCTGAATACTTGTGTTAATGTAATATTTCTGTTTTTTTATATACATTTCTAAAAACAGTTTTTGTCTTTGTTATTCTGGGGTATTGTGTGTAGATTGATGAGGGGGTGAAATTATTTAATCCATTTTAGAATAAGGCTGTAACGTAACATTTACATTACATTTAAGTCATTTAGCAGACGCTCAAAATGTGGAAAAGGTCAAGGGGTCTGAATACTTTCCAAATGCACCGTATATTACAGACATTTGATCACGAAAATCATGACAAACAAACATACTTTGAATTCATAGGTAAACTATAAATAAAGTCCCATGGTTATAATTATGTTTTTATAAAGGAAGATATGCGCTGTGCAGTTAAAGACAGGAATTTTCAGAGCACAAAAGCATACTTAAATCAAATTGTCTTCCCTATAATTTCAGAGCCAGGAAAATCTGCACAGGGGGCCCCATTAATGGAGATTATTGCAAGTCTACACTTGCACTGTTCCTTTCCAATTTGAAACTTGGGAAAAGTGACCCCACGCTTTCAAAGACGACCCTGAATGGAGATCAGAAATGCACCCGAGGCAGCATGACTGTGTGCTATCTGAATTCACAAACAAATTCAGTACACTATTCAACTTTGGTAGCACTTTACATCAAGTTTCTCTTATAGCTAAGTAACATCATAATTACACCAGTAACAACATTGTATTAACATGTTGTTACTTAGTTCTTCAGTAATTGTAGTTTAATTGCATAGAACTTGAGTTGTAATTACAAAAGAGGAACAGTGACTTTTCCTATTACAAAAACCATTCAACTCCATTAATTCGCATTTACAAAGGCTACCTAATGGCTACCTAATTTACAAAGGCTACAATGTAACAACAACAATATTACAATCCAATTAGAGCTTTAAAACACAGGTATAATACCTCATCAAATCCACCTTTGTTTACCTGGATTTCATCGCATTTAACTAGTTTTTCAACCTCGTTCTGGCAGAGCAGCATAAACTCCTCATGTTGAACAACCTCAGGGAAGTGCTTCTGAGAGAAGAGCTCAGCGGCCTGCATCAGGTCAAGGCAATTGTGGGTCTCAGCAAAGTCCCGAATGCCCAGGCAGTTTGTGGGATCAAGCTGACTATCCAGAAAGTCACAACATGCTCTTTTCACTCCTGAGGAATACAAAGAAGTGCAGGACATTAATTTGTGAAATAATGTTGAAATATTTAAAACTGCAATATGTAACTTTTTGGGCAACCTGACAAAATTCAAATAGAAATGTGTGTTATATTTCTGTCATTCTTATTAAAAGCAAGTCTAAGAAATGGTAGATATGTTCTATTTGTGTCATTTCTTTGCTTCCCGTTGTTTTTGTGTCTTTCACTTTTGGTTTTGTACACCAGCTTCAAACAACTGAAAATACAATATTTTTGGTTATAGAAAATATATTTCACAGCGGTGTAGATGGTACAATGATTCTCTACACTATACCTGCTTGGTTTTTTCACAAACTGAAATTTGTACTGTAGCAACCTGGAAATGGCAGAGCGATTTCTGCCAAGTGCATCTTTATTTTGCTAAAAAACTTGAGATAAATTAACAATATTTCAACTATATTATCAAATTAGCAACACATTAGTCAATCATATTGCACAAACTTGATAAGGGGTGCTGATGGGTGTGCATTACCTTTTACAAAGGAGCAGATTTAGATTTAACTGTCATACAGCTGTTTTGAAAGCCAAGAACAAAAAAATCCAAATTGAGTACAATACAATGATATATTTTACTTTATTGGGACAGAACGCTTAGTTAAGGCTGCCAAGCTTGCTAGGACAGAACAAATACAACAAAGGCCAAAGCCTTTGAGCCCAACAATGGCAGGAGTCTCTCACAGCCTACCCCACCCAAATCGAGGCCTTTGAAGCCCCCTCCCACTGTTCAGTCCATCCACTGGCATTTTGTACCAGAAATCTGCCTCCAGAAAAAAGCTTCTCCCAAGTGGGTGTGACATCTACTATCAGTCTCCCCCTGTCTGGTACAGATACCCTCGCTACACTCCCCCCTCTCTCCCGAGCTATCGCTCGCCTTCAGCACACACGCATTGTTGTGGCGAGTGACTCTGAACTTACAGTGGCTAGCCCCAAGTCATTATCCTCTACGGGATCAGTGTCCCTTCACCGGGATGATTGAGCTAACATGTGCTAATGTGATTAGCATGATGTTGTAAGTAACAAGAACATTTCACAGGACATAGACTTGTCTTATATGGGCAGAAAACTTAAATTATTGTTCATCTCACTGCACTGTCCAATTTACAGTAGCTATTACAGTGAAAAAATACCATGCTATTGTTTGAGGAGAGTGTACAACAACAAAAATCTTATTACGGCAACTGGTTTGTACATTCACCTCTGAAGGTAAATAATGTACTTACATTCAGTAATATTGCTCTTATTTGTCATCCTGAGGGTCCCAGAGATACAATGTAGCATAGTTTTGTTTGCTAAAATCTAATTTTATATTCAAATGTAGGAACTGGGTTCTAAAGTTTCTGTGACTGCACTTGTGAAGGTGGTAAATGACCTTTTAATGGCATCAGACCGAGGCTCTGCATCTGTCCTCGTGCTCCTAGACCTCGGTGCTGCTTTTGATACCATCGATCACCGCATTCTTTTGAAGAGATTGGAAATCCAAATTGGTCTACACGGACAAGTTCTGGCATGGTTTAGATCTTATCTGTCAGAAAGATATCAGTTTGTCTCTGTGAATGGTTTGTCCTCTGACAAATCAACTGTAAATTTCAGTGTTCCTCAAGGTTCCCTTTTAGGACCACTATTGTTTTCACTATATATTTTACCTCTTGGGGATGTCAATCGAAAAACATAATGCTAACTTTCACTGCTATGCGGATGACACACAGCTGTACATTTCAATGAAACATAGTGAAGCCCCAAAATTGCCCTCGCTAGAAGCCTGTGTTTCAGACATAAGGAAGTGGATGGTTGCAAACTTTCCACTTTTAAACTCGGACAAAACAGAGATGCTTGTTCTAGGTCCCAAGAAACAAAGAGATCTTCTGTTAAATCTGACAATTAATCTTGATGGTTGTACAGTCATCTCAAATAAAACTGGACCTCGGCTTTACTCTGGACCCTGATCTCTCTTTTGACTAACATATCAAGACTGTTTCAAGGACAGATTTTTTCCATCTACGTAAACATTGCAAAAATCAGAAACTTTCTGTACAATAATGATAAAGCAAAATTCATCCATGCTTTTGTTACTTCTAGGTTAGACTACTGCAATGCTCTACTTTCCGGCTACCCGGATAAAGCACTAAATAAACTTCAGTTAGTGCTTAATACGGCTGCTAGAATCCTGACTAGAACCAAAACATTTGATCATATTACTCCAGTGCTAGCCTCCTACACTGGCTTCCTGTTAAAGCCAAGGGCTGATTTCAAGGTTTTACTGCTAACCTACAAAGCATTACAGGGGCTTGCTCCTATCTATCTTTCCGATTTGGTCCTGCCGTACATACCTACACGTACTCTACGGTCACAAGACGCAGGCCTCCTAATTGTCCCTAGAATTTCTAAGCAAACAGCTAGAGGCAGGGCTTTCTCCTTTAGAGCTCCATTTTTATGGAACGGTCTGCCTACCCATGTGAGAGACGCAGACTCTGTCTCAACCTTTAAGTCTTTACTGAAGACTCATCTCTTCAGTACGTCATATGATTGAGTGTAGTCTGGCCAGGGAGTGTGAAGGTGAACGGAAAGGCTCTGGAGTAACGAACCGCCCTTGCTGTCTCTGCCTTGCCGGTTCCCCTCTCTCCACTGGGATTCTCTGCCTCTGACCCTATTACAGGGGCTGAGTCACTGGCTTACTGGTCCTCTTCCATGCCATCCCTAGCAGGGGTGCGTCACTTGAGTGGGTTGAGTCACTGACGTGATCTTCCTATCTGGGTTGGCGCCTCCCATTGGGTTGTGCCGTGGTGGAGATCTTTGTGGGCTATACTCGGCCTTGTCTCAGGATGGTAAGATGGTGGTTGAAGATATCCCTCTAGTGGTGTGGGCACTGTACTTTGGCAAAGTGGGTGGGGTTATATCCTGCCTGTTTTGCCCTGTCCAGGGGTATCATCGGATGGGACCACAGTTTCTCCTGACCCCTCCTATCTCAGCCTCCATTATTTATGCTGCAGTAGTTCATGTGTTGGGGGGGCTAGGGTCAGTCTGTTATTTCTGGAGTACTTTTCCTGTCTTATCCGGTGTCCTGTGTGAATTTAAGTATGCTCTCTCTCTCTCTCTCTCTCTCTCTCTCTCTCAGAGGACCTGAGCCCTAGGACCATGCCTGAGGACTATCTGGCATGATGACTCCTTGCTGTCCCCAGTCCACCTGGCCGGACTGCTGCTCCAGTTTCAACTGTTCTGCCTGCGGCTATGGAACCCTGACCTGTGCACCGGACGTGCTACCTGTCCCAGACCTGCTGTTTTCAACTCTCTAGAGACAGCAGGAGTGGTAGAGATACTCTTAATGATCGACTATGAAAAGCCAACTGACATTTACTACTGAGGTACTGATTTGTTGCACCCTCAACAACTACCCTAATTATTATTATTTGACCCTGCTGGTCATTTATGAACATTTGAACATCTTGGCCATGTTCTGTTATAATCTCCACCCGGCACAGCCATAGCCTGGTTCCTCTCTAGGTTTCTTCCTAGGTTTTGGCCTTTCTAGGGAGTTTTTCCTAGCCACCGTGCTTCTACACCTGCATTGCTTGCTGTTTGGGGTTTTAGGCTGGGTTTCTGTACAGCACTTTGAGATATCAGCTGATGTAAGAAGGGCTATATAAATACATTTGATTTGATTCAAAGTTTGAACCCCTGCTGTTTCTGGATTTGGGTACATCATTTTAGGCAAAAATTGAAAAAAAAGCGTCCATTCCTTAATCTTGTTCTGCACACCTCCACAACTAAGGTCATGTGGTTTGGTAAGAAGAATGCCCTTCTCCCCACCGGTATGATTACTACCTCCTGAGGGTTTAGAGCTTGAGGTAGTCACCTCATACAAGTACTTGTGAGTATGGCTAGATGGTACACTGTCCTTCTCTCAGCACATATCAAAGCTACAGGCTAAAGTTAAATCTAGACTTGGTTTCCTCTATCGTAATCGCTCCTCTTTCACCCCAGCTGCCAAACTATCCCTTATTCAGATGACCATCCTACCCATGTTCGATTACGGAGATGTAATTTATAGATCGGCAGGTAAGGGTGCTCTCGGGTGGCTAGATGTTCTTTACCATTCTGCCATCAGATTTGCCACCAATGCTCCTTATAGGACACATCATTGCACTCTATACTCCTCTATAAACTGGTCAACTCTGTATACCCGTTGCAAGACCCACTGGTTGATGCTTATTTATAAAACCCTCTCAGGCCTCACTCCCCCCTATCTGAGCTATCTACTGCAGCGCTCATTCTCCACATACAACACCCGTTCCACCAGTCACATTCTGTTAAAGGTGTGCTCCCTCTCCAGCCTCTAGGTCACCAGGCTGCTCATTATGGTGCACACCTGTCACCATCATTACGCGCACCTACGAGTCATCAGACTCACCTGGACTCCATCACTTCCCTGATTACCTTCCCTATATATGTCACTCCCTTTGGTTCCTTCCCCAGGCGTTATTGTTTCTATTTCATGACTGTGCGTTGTTCATGTTTCTTGTTTTGTATTATGTTGCGTTTATTTATTAAAACACTCACTCCCTGAACTTGCTTCCCGACTCTCAGCGCACATTGTCAAAAAAGGTCGCCAAAGCACACACATCCCTGGATCGCTCGTCTTTTTTCATTTTAATGGCAGCTAGCGACTGAAATGAGCCACAATAAACACTCAAACTGGACAGTTTTATCTCAATTTCTTCATTCAAAGACTCAATTATGGACACTCTTACTGAGAGTTGTGGTTGCTTCACATTATGTATTGTTGTGTCTACCTTCTTGCCCTTTGTGCTGTTGTCTGTGCCCAATAATGTTTGCACAATGTTTTGTGCTGCTACCATGTTGTTGTCATGTTGTGTTGCTGTCATGCTGTGTTATCATGTGTTGCTGCCATGGTATGTTGTTGTCTTAGGTCTCTCTTTATCTAGTGTTGTGGTGTCTCTCTTATTGTGATGTGTGTTTTGTCCTATTATAGATATATATATATATATATAAATTACTTTTAATCCCAGCTCCCGTCCCCGCAGGATGCCTTTTGGTTGGCCGTCATTGTAAGTAAGAATTTGTTCTGACTTTCCTTGTTAAATTTTTTTTAAATGTAAAACAAAATGGTACTTTATTCCGCAGAGTACATACCGTGGATGTAAAGTATAGTGCACATAGCACACCCTGTCCAAGGGTTGTCATATTATTTTTTGACTTCTCAATTTACCTTTGAGCTGCAGCAGACAGGCAGCAGGAAGCAGTTCCTGGACATTCTCCACTGTGACCAGAACTGTCTCTGTGTAAACAAAGTCCAGCAGGATCTCCATGGTGGACGCAGTCAACCCCTGAATGTCTACGAAGGATTTCCCTTTCTCTGACAGCTGCAAAAGAACAACAGCAAAGACAGACACGTCAGCTTAAATGACTAGTTACTAGTAGTACTAGTTAGTAGTCTCTCTCGCCAGACCCTGGATGCTCCGCACGCTCCATCTGGCTGTGAGAAGAGACTAGACTAAAGGGGAATACGTCACACAAAAAATATCAATTGTTTATTATTTGTCATACATGTGTAGGAAGCAGTGAATTATAGTCAGCTTTGTTAGTAAAAGAGCAATGCTCACCTGATGATTCATAGAGAGCTAAAAATGTTAAAGGAAAGAAACTAGGTCAACTGAGCTGTAGAGAAATAATTAGCATTGGACTATTTCTGCTATGCACTTTCATGGCTTTTTCGTGGTTGTGAATATGATCCATGCAATTTAGTTCAAGTTTTTATTAAATGAATAACCAGATGGCAGTCCGATAAGACACCGAAAGACATATTTCTCAAAAAATGAATAGCAGTTTAATTTCAGCCTACACAAATCTTAGCTGGGTTCTAAGCACAAGGGATATGTAGAAACTATTTTGGTAATGTCAACCTCAGAATCAGTTAATCAATTATTCCCTGTCCCTTTCTGCATATAAAGAGAACCACCAGCAAAATAATTTAGAAAGTTATTATTGCTGATGACACTGGTGATCAGTCTGGTTAGGATTAGATTTCCGGGCAACCTTTTTTTGTCCTGGTTTTGTGAGGAGTCACCTCTACATTATCGGCAGTCTTGTGCTTACAGTTACCTCGCTGGTGAACATGGCGCAGAAGTAGTCACTGCAGGCTGCCAGGACAATGCGGTGCACAGGAAAGTCAGTATTCTTCACTCTCAAAGTGATGTCACAGAGTGTGTTGCTCTTACGAAGTGTGTTCATGGCATTGAGGATGGATTTGGCATGGGAGTTGGTCATGATGTCTTTGGGAGCCATGGTACTGTACTTGACAAGAGGGCCTCAAGTTTCAAGAATCTCAACGTGCTGCAATATCTGGCAAAAACAGAAAAGCGCGATTGAACATAGTTTGCAGGCAAAGATGACAAATGATGATACATTACATGAGACCTCGACCACTGAGGTTCACAGCTGTTTAATGTGCAGGCAAAATACATGTTTTTATTTCACCTTTATTTTACCAGGTAGGCTAGTTGAGAACAAGTTCTCATTTGCAACTGCAACCTGGCCAAGATAAAGCAAAGCAGTTTGACACATACAACAACACAGTTACACATGGACAAACATACAAGAGAGCAAACATACAATCAATAATACAGCAGAAAAAGTCTATATACAGCATGTGCAAATGAGGTAGGATAAGGGAGGTAAGGCAATAAATAGGCCATGGTGGCAAAGTAATTACAATATAGCAATTAATAAACACTGGAATGGTGGAATGTGCAGAAGATGAATGTGCAAGGAGAGATACTGGGGTGCAAAGGAGCAAGATAAATAAATAAATACAGTATGGGGATGAGGTAGTTGGATGGTCTATTTAGAGATAGGCTACGTACAAGTGCGGTGATTTGTGAGCTGCTGACAGCTGGTGCTTAAAGCTTGTGAGGGAGATATGAAATTGTGTGCCAACATAATGTGTAACGTAACTTATATGAAAAGTAATTACTTATATGTTGCACCATTTTCTTCAAACCTGAAAATGCTGTGAAGGCACACCCATTTTCTGAAGAATTGCATTATGGGCCCTCAAAGCACGGCAATCCACTGCTTTTTTAGGATTTTAATTTTTGTATTATTATTATTTTATTTTACATAGGGGAACACAAGTACATATAAAGAATATGCAAAGGACAATTGGGCTAGGGGGTACACAAGGACCTCAAGGGACATACATACATTTATAATTCTAATAGCTGTTTTGTTGGTAGAGTATTTAATTGTATTTAAAATATAGTTCAATTTATTTTTGTAAGGTAAGAAAATGTGTTTTATTTGTAAATTTACATTTATAAATAATAATTTTGGCCAAAAGAATAATTACCTAAATTAAAATTACGAAAACATTGTTTCAACTTATTTCTATCATAGGTAAAGAACCAGTGTAAATCTTCATAAATGTGTTAATTATAAATCTACTGATGTCTTGCCACAGATTTCTTACATGAATACAATGCCAATAAATATTCAACACTGTTTCTGGGTGATCACTACAATATATATTTTTTTTAACATTTTTTTTTTACTAATTCATATAGTGAAAAAAAAGAAGAAACTTCCTTCATTTTGTTAATAAGTATGTATGTGTGGCAACATCCAGCCTTTTTTCCAACCGATATTATCAATAAAACCATTCCAATAAAGCATGACATAAAGTATAGATACAACAACCTGTTGAAAAAAGGCTTGTATAGCTCTATTGTTGTTGAATGGACCAAAAGAAAAACAAATCTTTC
The DNA here is from genome assembly GCF_036934945.1 of Oncorhynchus masou masou. NCBI lineage: Eukaryota > Metazoa > Chordata > Actinopteri > Salmoniformes > Salmonidae > Oncorhynchus > Oncorhynchus masou. The sequence continues at coordinate 32,469,311 of NC_088244.1, forward strand.
CTACCAATGAGTCAACAGGGTTAATCATAGGTATGTTTTTATTTAACCTTCATTTAACTAGGCAAGTAAGTTAATAACACATTCTTATTTACAATGACGGCCTACCAAAAGGCAAAAGCCCTACTGCGGGGACGGGGGGTTAAGGTCATGTTCTGAGGATCAGGTCTTGACATTTTCCTGAATAATAAAGCAACACCTGAGGGAATGGCATCTTAAACAATTGTAAAATCTTTAGGCGTGACAGGGATCTTGTAAAGTATACTTTTATGAACTGGGTGGTTTGAGCCCTGAATTCTGATTGGCGCTGAAAGTCATGGCGTATCAGACAGTATACCACAGGTATGACAAAACATTTAGTTGTACTGCTCTAATTATGTTGGTAATCAGTTTACAATAGTAATAAGGCTCCTCGGGGGTTTGTGGTATATGGCCATGGTCAATATACCACAGCTAAGGGCAGTTTCCAGGCACTCCGCATTGCGTTGTGCATGGAACAGCCCTAGCCGGCATATATTGGCCATATACCACACCTCATCGGACCTTAATGCTTAAGAATACTTGTATTTTGGCGAATGTAGTATGACATCCGGGAACTTTTGGCATACTAACTATATCCATACTATGACCAATAATCATACTACATACTTAAGTACGAGTATTCGAACACAGCTGGATTCCGATAGCTCGCTAACGTTCCATTTCTTTGGCTAAACTGGTGTAGCACATGGGGATGTGTGGAACTTACTCCTCAGTCTGAAGTGTCCCCACATGCGCCAACAAATTGCTAGATTTTCGCGTGGCGCCGACTGGCTCGCTTTAGGAGGGGGTCACGTGTGCCTGCAAGGCAGCGGTTCTGAGCTCGTGCCAGGTATGGGCCGAATTGGAAGGAAGTTGTACTCGTTAAATAAGCGACGCTACACTGGCATACGTCCAATTTGAGTTGAATTAGATTTACTCAAAGCAAGGATTTTAAATAAGATGTCACCTTATGACGTTTTCCAACTCCAAATAGCTAACTAACTAGCAGGTGGTTATGCCAAGGCCAACTCGCCGCAGATAACCGTTGCTAACTACGAGTTAATGGTTTGCATGAATATGACAGACAAACTACCAAATAAGGAACACGAATGGCACACACAGTATCAAGCAATACAACTACCCACCACCTAGCTAGATAGCATTAGCAAGCTAACTAGCTAACTCCAATGCAATGATGGCAGACGTCCAAGTCACAGTTGAGGATGCCAAATGTGATCCATGGTAGCGTGTGCTTTCCTGCAATAGTGTGGGCTATTGCGAATGAGTTTTTCAAAGTAATTACTAACAAAATATTAATTTCAAGGATGTCGCAACAAATCTTGCTGGAAAGCCTTCCGCAGTCAGTGTAGCCTTTGACAAAAACAAGATGACTATACGTCACGACTCACATACGCACAAGCAGACCTCTAATGTGAATGTGCATGTTTTTACTATTGAAAGTAAACACTGAACCAATGTAAACACACCCGCAAAAACTCAGAAACAAAGCAATACATTTTTTTCTCCCTTTTTAACAAATTTAACAAGTTTTTTTTGTTTGTTTATTGTTGTGACCGCCTGCTTGAAATCGAAGGCGCACGGTCGCTGGAGTTCGATTTCTTATGAATGGTGCCAAAAGCGCAACATCGTCAATTTGGCGCACACCGGTGCTCATCCACAAGAGTATATTTAGTCCCTGGGACATCATTCCTACTATATATACAGTACCAGTCAAAAGTTTGGACACATCTACTCATTCAAGAGTTTTTCTTTATTTTTACTATTTTCCACATTGAAGAATAATAGTGAAGACATCAAAACTATGAAATAACAGCTTCTATCTCAAGGCCATCAGACTGTTAAACAGCCATCACTAACATTGAGTGGCTGCTGCCAACATACTGACTCAAATCTCTAGCCACTTTAACAATAAAAAATTGGATGTAATAAATGTATCACTAGTCACTTTAAACAATGGCACATTACTCATCTCATATGTATAAACTGTACTCTATACCATCTACTGCATCTTGCCTATGCCATTCGGCCATCACTCATCCATATATTTATATGTACATATTCTTATTAATTCCTTTACACTTGTGTGTACAAGGTAGTTGTTGTGAAATTGTTAGACTTGTTAGATATTACTGCATGGTCGGAACAAGAAGCACAAGCAATTCGCTACACTCGCATTAACATCTGCAAACCATATGTATGTGACCAATAAAATTTGATTTGATAACACATATGGAATCATGTAGTAACCAAAAAAGTGTTAGTAGCCACCCTTTGCCTTGATGACAGCTTTGCACACTCTTGGCATTCTCTCAACCAGCTTCATGAAATGCATTTAAATTAACAGTTGTGCCTTGTTAAAAGTTATTTAATGCATTCTAGCCAATCAGTTGTGTTGTGACAAGGTAGGGCTGGTATACAAAAGATAGCCCTATTTGGTAAAAGACCAAGTCCAAATTATTGCAATAACAGCTCAAGTAAGCAAAGAGAAATGACAGTCCATCATTACTTTAAGATATGAAGGTTCAATGAAGGTCCAATCCAGAAAATGTCAAGAAATTTGAAACGTTCCTTTAAGTGCAGTCACAAAAACCATAAAGCTCTATGATGAAACTGGCTCTCATGAGGACCGCCACAGGAATGGAAGACCCAGAGTTACCTATGCTGCAGAGGATAAGTTCATTCGAGTTACCAGCAAGAGTTACCAGCAAAATAAATGCTTCACAGTTCAAATAACTGACACATCTCAACATCAACTGTTTAGAGGAGACTGCGTGAATCAGGCCTTCATGGTCAAATTGCTGCAAAGAAACCACTATGAAAGGACACCAATAAGAGGAATAGACTTGCTTGGGCAAAGAAACACTTACAATGGACATTAGACCAGTGAAAAGTTGGTCTGATGAGTCCAAATTTTTAGATTTTTGGTTCCAACCGCCGTGTTTTTATGAAATGCAGAGTAGGTGAACAGATGATCTCCGCATGTGTGGTTCCCACTGTGAAGCACAGAGTAGGTGGTGTGATGGTGCTTTTCTGGTGACACTGTCTGTGATTTTATTTAGAATTCTAGGCACACTTAACCAGCATGGCTACCACAGCATTCTGCAGTGATACAACATCTCATCTAGTTTGCACTTAGTGGGACTATAATTTGTTTTTCAACAGGACAATGACCCAACACACCTCCAGGCTGTGTAAGGGCTATTTGACCAAGAAAGAGAGTGATGGAGTGCTGCATCAGATGACCTGGCCACCACAATCACCCGACCTCAACTCAATTGAGATGGTTTGGGATGAGGTGGACTGCAGAGTGAAGAAAAAGCAGGCAACAAGTGCTCAGCATATGTGGAAACTCCTTCAAGACTGTTGGAAAAGCATTCCAGGTGAAGCTGGTTGAGAGAATGGCAAGAGTGTGCAAAGATGTCATCAAGGCAAAGAGTGGCTACTTTGAAGAATCAAATATAAAATATATTTTGATTTGTTTTCAACATTTTTGGTTACTACATGATTCCACATTAGTTATTTCATCATTATGATGTCTTCACTATTATTCTACAACAGTAAAATAGTCAAATTAAAGAAAAACTCTTGAATGAGTAGGAATGTCCTTTTGACTGGTACTGTATGTGAATGTGATATTTCAGTGTTTTATATTTTATGAACTTGCAAACATTTCTAAAAACCTGTTTTGCTTTGTCATTATGGGGTATTGTGTGTAGCTTAATTAGGGGGGACATAACAAAATGTGAAAAAAGTCCAGGGGTCTGAACATTTTCCGAATGCACTGTATTTTACAAGATTTTATTAGGATTTAGTCAGAATAAGGACCAAATACTGTTATTTTCCTTTATCACCTAAAGCTCAATAAGTTAATCTCAAAACAATGAATGACATTTACACATGTAATGATTTCTTAAGACAGAGATTTAACTTTGACTTTAATCATTGTGTTATTTGTAACTCTATTGAAATGGCAAAACATATTTTTTCACGTCAACTCACTAAAACCTTTTGGAATGAATTTCAATACTGAATTATATTATAAAGATCTTATTATACCCACTTTAACTTATAATAATGTTAGATTTGGTTTGCTATTGGAGGACATACATGATTAATGTATGTACAATTATGCTAAATATAGTAGTTTCTTAAAAACTACCTCTTTGTTTGTAATCTTTTTGTTATCTTTTTGAATGAGGTTAGGCTACATTGATCAAGATATCTTTGAAATTAGTTCAATCTAAACAAGCACTACGTCTTTATAATAACTTTTGTACTCTGATCCCTGATTAGACCACTTTGAGTCTTAGTTTTGTTTATTTAAGTAAACTAATATTTTCTATTATGAATTATGCATTTTTTAGTTGCTGGGTCTGTTTATTAGAACAAGTGTTTATTTCTTGTACGCAAAATGTTCCTATTTGTTTGTGAAAATTCCTGAAAAAATAAAACAAGTAAGATTAACCCATAGGTTTTTGGGGCCTCACCCCCGTTATTTGGACTGGACTGGTTGGCCTCGTTCCTGACAGTTCCGTAAAATACGTTACTCGATTGGCCAATATCAAGAAATGAAGGCGGGGATTAGAACCACCCAAGGACAGTCTTGATAAGGAGGAGCGTAACGGCGTGTTTCCGGTAGAACCAGGCCGAGAGAGAAAATAGTAACAGTAATCTATGTAGCTACTGAAAATAAAAAAACAGTATATAAAGAGTTGTCCACTTTGTTGGACAACGTCTGTCCAATTTGCCTAACCTTTACAAATAGATATCGATTGGTCGTCGGGAAAAGAGTCGGCTGTAGCAAGGCAATGGAAGCCGAGTTTCGGAAAATCGATGAACCCGGGAGTTGGAACGCCATTTACCAGGTAACGTTAGGTTCGTCTTGGCAAATCAAGGTGGCTTTGAAGTTACATGTTCTGTGCCTAGTCGGCTAGATGGTAACGTTATGGGTTTACAACGACTTTATTACACGTGTGTCGTGGTTATAAAGTGTTATTTCAGATGTATTATGTACCAATTTTGATACCATAGCTAGATTACCTTGTTCCGATTTTTTTTTAATGACCAATCTCCTCGGTGCTGTCCTAGCAAGCCCCACTGTTTCGAATGATAGTTGTAAAATCGAGTAGGCCATGTAGCGCAGGTTGTCACATTTGTAACGTTTACCTGCACGTGGTTGAAACCTTGTAGAAGATTAGTGTTATTACATTGGCAGTCATTGACGGAGTCATCGATAGTTAAATGTAGACAGATTCCCCTACTTACTCCATGCCACAGTTCAGACATCATGAATGTTACTACAAAAAGGGGCACACCACAATTTCAATCAAATTTATCTAACACATCTATTAACTATTAAAATACTCTGCATTACAGACATTGCCTAAGCGTGACTGTGTGGCCAAGATGTGTCATATTTGAGAATAATGTGGGGGATGACAATTATCTCTTATAGTGTCAGCATAATTTGTGTAACTGCAGACAAAAGTTTGGTTCAGGGAAATATCCTTTAGATGTCATACTAAGAGTAGATACCACAAGTACCCTTTTATTGTGTTGTAAAGAACAACCTTAGTTTTAGAAAATGGTATTTGAACATCAAGAAACACAGAATCATCCAGACACACCATACATCTGCACAGTAATACATGCTCATTAAGACCCAGCTAGAGTTTAAACTAGTTGTAATAAACAGAGCACCTTTTGGGGAGAATACCAGTGAGAGTGCAACCATAGGAACAACCATTTGCCTCCCAAAACAAAGATATCTCCCAAGTTAAGAAATCAAGTTTGAATGTATTGTTGTTTTTTGCTCTCAGGAAATCCGTCAGCAATCAAGTGAGCTGCCCTGCAAACTTGCCAAATTACCTGAAAACAAAACTCGGAATCGCTACAGAGATGTCAGCCCATGTAAGTTTTGTACTCTTGACTCCATATAGAGGAACGAGGATTGAGCTGCTGAGATTCCTCGTTCTAGATACAAATAAAATAAAATAGTATTAGTCACATGCGCTGAATAAAACAGGACCTTACAGTGAAATGCTTACGTACGAGCCCCTAGCCAACAATGCAGTAAAAAAAATAAGAATAAGAAAAGTAATTAAAGGGCAGCAGTAAAATATATAGAGAGGTCCTGGATGGCAGGAAGCATGTCCCCAGTGATGTACTGGGCTGTACGCACTACCCTCTGTAGTGCCTTGCAGTCAGAGGATGAGCAGTTGCCATACCAGGCAGTGATGCAACCAGTCGGGATGCTCTTGATGGTGCAGCTGTAGAACCTTTTGAGGATCTGAGGACTCACGCCAAATCTTTTCAGTCTCCCGCGGGGGAATAGGTTTTGTCGTGCCCTCTTCACGACTGTCTTGTTGTGCTTGGACCATGTTAGTTTGTTGGTGATGTGGACACCAAGGAACTTGAATCTCTACAGAAGCATAACATAAGATAAAAACATGCCAATAACACAATAATAACAGGCTGACACATTTGATAAAAGTACAGTTTATAATAAAGTTGATGCATTATGCAGGACAGCTTTTGATACCTGCACAATTTTCTCTTCAAAATCAACACTGTTTTTGTATTTAGGTGCTATATACTGTGACTGAACCATGTTAAGCTGTAGACTTTGAAACATCTCATGTATGACAACAGATGGATCTTTCAAGGTCAGATTCCTCAGAAGCAGTTCAACAGAACAAGCTTTTAAAGTATATATTTTTAATCTTCCTTCATGGTAATTCGACACAGCAAAGCTGTTGTGGTTTCCTCTTTTCACAAAGATGCAAAAACCAAACCTAAACCCTATGGGACAGACCAGTCACGTCAACCAGGGTGTCCATATGTTCTTGTTTCCTGGTTTGAGGTAAAGTGAAACAACCATACACTAGACTTGAAGTATTTTAAATCTTGGTTATTTACTTTAGTCCCATTCCAACTCTATCTTTTGATTTAGATTAGAAGAAAGAGATAGTATTTCCTGTTTAGTTGAATGGATTAGAACATGGGAGAAGAAATAAACACTGCTGTGTTTCAGTCACAGATAGACCTCTTGGATGTACTGTACACATGTCTCTTGAGAACTGAATCTCTAAACAGAAGTCCCTTAGGATATTACAAATTGCAAAGTCAAAAGGGTTTTCTTTTCATCAAAGTTCTTTCATTCTCTGCAGTTGACCACAGCCGAATCCGCCTGCAACTGGGTGCGAACGACTACATTAACGCCAGCCTAATTTCTGTAGACGAGGCACAGAGAAGCTACATTCTTACTCAGGTTTGTACTCTGGGCTAGAAGGTTGTGGGAATAAATTGTTGTCTTTATGTCAAGAGATCACAGCAATTTTACCTGGTTCAGAATGTCCAACTTCTAATTCATACAGACAACAGCACAGTGACAACAAACACCCAAACATGACAATAAACAACATCTAGCAAACCCTTCAAAATCAAGCCGGGCATCCTGTGTGACCTGGCGTGGGGGGGGGGGGAGTTCATAAACATGTATACAATTGATATAGGGCGCGTTTGTAAATTCACTCTGGATGTCTATACACTCTCGTGTGAGTGTGCCAGAGCGCAGAATAACTGGCCGGTGTCAGTAAACATTGGCAAAAAAAAGCTTATTTCAATTGTTGCCAGCAGCACAGTTACAGTCACCAACTCTATGGATAACATGATTACAGCCTAACCAGCTCTGCTAGGCAATTAAAATGGTTAAAGTGAGGTGTTCTCTCATTTATGTCTGAAAGTAGCTAACAAGCTAGCTAACTTTAGGATCAACCCTACTCCTCTGCCAGAGCGTCAAGTGTGCGCTCTAAACGCTCCGAGATCGAAACGCTCTGAAGTTACCAACGGACAATCTGACAAAGCTCTGAATTTATGATCGCCCTGAGCGCACTCTGAGTGCTTTCTGGCACTCAGAGACAATTTATGAACGCACCCACAGTAGGCTATGCTCTCTGGTTTATATATTTTCTTGTAATGTCCCAATGACCATCTAGTCCATTGTAATAGTCCTGGAGGTCTGATTCTACTCATTCCATAGTCATGAAGTCCTTTTACCAAATGTCAATGCTGAAGCACTGAGGTTTACATACTTACATACATACCAGTTTATCAGTATTGTCCGTTTTGCTGATAAAGAATAAATGTTTTATCATATTATCATCACATGGGTTATTTTCTAAGATGTACACTCACTGAGGTTTAATTTTAGGATTGTGTAAAAGTGTCACTCTGTCTTGAGTGTCATGATGTCTATATCAAAAGTGGGTAACACTTCATTTGAATCTTCACCGACATGCTCCTTCTACGGGTAGCCGGTCACATTTATTACTGATTGACGTAAAAAGAACGGATGAGAGGTGCTTGCAGCATAACTTGGGGCTATTTCTAACAATACCTCCTCCTCCTCTTCTTATTCTAAAGGGACCCCTTCCAAACACATGTGGCCACTTCTGGGAGATGGTTTGGGAGCAGGGGACCATGGGAGTGGTGATGCTGAACCGTGTCATTGAGAAAGGATCTGTGAGTATATCAATGATTATTATTAGTATTTCATTCATATGATCTGCCTTAAATATTGAACTTCATTAACTACTATGGGCCTCCAGTTAGAGAGCGCTACTCTGTTTAAGTAAGACAGAGGGGCAATGAAAAGTGGTTCACATAAGGGCCTTTCCTCTTCCTATCTCAAAATGTCAATATTATACAGTACCAGTCAAAAGTTTGGACACACCCACTCATTCCAGGCTTTTCTTTATTTTTACTATTTTCTACATTTTAGAATACTAGTAAAGACATCAAAACTATGAAATAACACCTATGGAATCATGTTGTAACCAACAAAAATATATATTTTATATTTGAGATTCTTCAAAGGAGCCACCCTTTGCCTTGATCACAGCTTTGCACACTCTTGGCATTCTGTCAACCAGCTTCATGAGGTAGTCACCTGGAATGCATTTCAATAATTTTGAAAGTTACTTCAAGTGCAGTCGCAAAAACCATCAAGCGATATGATGAAACTAGCTCTCATGAGGACCACCAGAGTTACTTCTGCTGCAGAGGATAAGTTCATTAGAGTTAACAGCCTCAGGAATTGCAGCACTCAGACCAATCAACATCAACTGTTCAGAGGAGACTGTGTGAATCAGGCCTTCATGGTCCAATTGCTGCAAAGAAACCACTACTAAAGGACACCAATAACATTTAGACCGGTGGAAATCTGTCCTTTGGTCTGATGAGTCCAAATGTGATATTTTTGGTTCCAACCACCGTGTCTGTGAAACACAGAGTAGGTGAATGGATTATCTCTGCATGTTTGGAGGTGTGATGGTGTCGGGGTGCTTTGCTGGTGACACGGTCAATGATTTATTTAGAATTCAAGGCACACTTAACCAGCATGGCTACCACAGCATTCTGCAGCAATACGCCATCCCATCTGGTTTGCGGTTAGCAGGACTTTAATTTGTTTTACAACAGGACAATGACCCAATACACCTCCAGTCTGTGTAAGGGATATTTGACAAAGAAGGAGAGAGATGGGGTGCTGCATCAGATGACCTGGCCTCCACAATCGCCCCACCTCAACGTAATTAAGATGGTTTGGGATGAGTTGGACCGCAGAGTGAAGGAAAAGCAGGCAACAAGTGCTCAGCATATGTGGGAACTCTTTCAAGACTGACGGAAATTTATTCTAGGTGAAGCTGGTTGAGAGAATGCCAAGAGTGTGTAAAGCTGTCACCAAGGCAAAGGGTGGCTACTTTGAAGAATCTCAAATATATTTAGATGTAACACTTATTTTAGTTACTACATGATTCCATATGTGTTAATTCATAGTTTTGACATCTGCACTATTATTCTACAATGTGGAAAATGGGGAAAAAAATAAAGAAAACCCTTTGAATGAGTAGGTGTCTAAACTTTTGACTGGTACTGTACATATTCAATGTAAATATCCCTATCAGATGTATGCACTTCTGTTTTCAGGTGAAGTGTGCACAGTACTGGCCACCTAGAGCGGAGAGGGAGGCGATCTTTGAAGACACAAATTTCAAGCTTACACTTGTTTCAGAAGACATTAAGTCTTACTACACTGTCCGTCAGCTGGAGCTGGAAAATCTGTCGGTAAGACTCCTCTTCCTCATTGTGCCCTCTTCTGTTCTCCTCAGATTTATCCACCCATAGAACCAGTGGATCCCAACACAGCATCCTATTATAATTTTTGATGAAATACTTTTACATAAAAACAAACATTGAACAAATGGTTACACTTCGTGTTACAGTGCTATTTTCACTGATCTACAGTGCATTTTTTCTTTTTTTGGCTGTATACTTCAAACATTTGTATTTGTAACCAAACAATGACTATGAGGTTAAAGTGCACACTCTCAGCTTTAATTTGAGGGTATTTTCATCCATATCTGGTTAACCATTTATAAATTACAGCACTTTTTGTGCATGCCCCCCCCCCCCCCCCCCCATTTTAGGCGAGCAAAAGTATTAGAACAAATTCACTTACAGTACCAGTCAAAAGTTTGGACACACCAACAGTACTCATTCCAGGGTTTTTCTTTATTTTTACTATATTCTACATTGTAGAATAATAGTGAAGACATCAAAACTATGAAATAACACATATGGAATCATTTAGTAACCAAAAAAGTGTTAAACGAATAAAATACAAAAATTGATTCTTCAAAGTAGCCACCATTTGCCTTGACGACAGCTTTGCACACTCTTGGCATTCTCTCAACCAGCTGCTTAACCTCTCTAGGGAACGTGGGACGGTAGCGTCCCACCTGACCAACATCCAGTGAAATTGCAGAGAGTCAAATTCAAAAACAGAAATACTGATTATAAAAATTCAGAAAACATACAAGTGTTATACATAGGTTTAAAGATGAAGTTCTTGTGAATCCAACCACGGTGTCAGATTTCAAAAAGCCTTTACGGCGAAAGCATACCATGCGATTATTTGAGAACATCGCTCAGCAGACAAATCATTACAAACAGTAACCAGTCACACAAGTCAGAAATATAGATAAAATTAATCACTTACCTTTGATGATCTTCATATGGTTGCACTCAGAAGACATTCATTTACTCAATAAATGTTTGTTTTGTTCGATAAAGTCTCTCTTTATTTCCAAAAACCTCTGTTTTGTTCGCCCGTTTTCTTCAGTAATCCACAGGCTCAAACACAGTCACAACAGGCAGACAAAAAAATCCAAATTGTATCTGTAAAGTTCATAGAAACATGTCAAACGATGTTTATATTCAATCCTCAGGTTGTTTTTAGCCTAAATGATTGATCATATTTCAACCGGACAATAACAGCCTCAATATAAAAAGTAAACAAGAAAGGCGCACTCTCGGGATTGCGCATGAAAAAGCTCTGTGACACTTCAGGTTCCAGTCATTCAGACTGGTCTTACTCCCTCATTTTTCAGAATACAAGCCTGAAACAATTTCTAAAGACTGTTGACATCTAGGATCTGCAATTTGAGTCCTAAGTCAATGGATACTATAATGGCATTGAATAGAAAACTACAAAAATATAAAAACCCTACTTCCTGGATGGATTTTTCTCAGGTTTTCGTCGGCCAAATCAGTTCTGTTATACTCACTCACAGACATTATTGTAACAGTTTTGGAAACTTTAGAGTGTTTTCTATCCAAATCTACCAATTATATGCAGATCCTAGCTTCTGGGCCTGAGTAGCAGGCAGTTTACTTTAGGCACGCTTTTCATCCAGAGGTGAAAATAGTGCCCCCTACCCTAGAGAAGTTAAGGTAGTCACCTGGAATACATTTAAATTAACAGTTGTGCCTTGTTCAAAGTTAATTTGTGCAATTTCTTTCCTTCTTAATGTGTTTGAGCCATTAAGTTGTGTTTTGACAAGTTAGGGGTGTTATACTGAAGAAAGCCCTATTTGGTAAAAGACCAAGTCCATATTATGGCAAGAACAGCTCAAATAAGCAAACAGAAACGACAGTCCATCATTACTTTAAGACATGAAGGTCAGTCAATCTAGAAAACTTCAAGAAATTTGAACGTTTCTTCAAGTGCAGTCGCAAAAAACAAACGCTATGATGAACCTGCCTCTCATGAGGACCGCCACAGGAATGGAAGACTCAGAGTTACCCCTGCTGCAGAGAATAAATTGATTAGATGTAACTGAACCTCAGATTGCAGCCCAAATAAATGCTTCAGAATTCAAGTAACACACATCTCAACATCAACCTTTCAGAGGAGACTGTGTGAATCAGGCCTTCATGGTCGAATTGCTGCAAAGAAACCACTACTGAAGGACACCAATAATAAGAAGAGACTTGCTTGGGCCAAGAATCACAATCAATGGACATTAGACCAGTGTCCTTTGGTCTAATGAGTCCAAATTGCAACCTTTGTGTCTTTGTGAGACGCAGAGTAGGTGAACAGATGATCTCCGCATGCGTTGTTCCCACAGTGAAGCATGGAGGAGGAGGTTTGATGGTGTGGGGGTGCTTTCCTGGTGATACTGTCTGTGATATATTTAGAATTCAAGGCACACTTAACCAGCATGGCTACCACAGCATTCTGCAGCGAAATGCCATCCCATCTGGTTTGCGCTTAGTGGGACTATCATTTTCCAACAGGACAATGACCCAAAACACACCCCTGTGTAAGGGCTATTTGACAAAGAAGGAGAGTGATGAAGGGCTGCATCAGTCACCATCAATCACCTGACCTCAACCCAATTGAGGTGATTTGGGAAAAGCAGCCAACAAGTGCTCAGCATATATGGGAACTCCTTCAAGACTGTTGGAAAAGCCTTCCTCATGAAGCTGGTTGAGAGAATGTCAAGCGTGTGCACAGCTGTCATCAAGGCAAAGGGTTGGTTCCTTTGAAAAATCTAAAATATATTTTGATTTGTTGAACACTATTTTTGGTTACTCCATGATTCCATATGTGTTATTTCATAGTGTTGATGTCTTCGCTATTATTCTTCAATGTAGAGAATTGTAAAAATAATTAAAATAAAGAAAACCCTTGAATGAATAGGTGTGTCCCAACCTTTGACTGGTACTGTATATATGTGTTGAAGTAGTAAAAAGTTAAGTATTTGTTCCCATATTCATAGCACGCAAAGACATCAAGCTTGTGACAAATTTGTTGGATGCATTTGCTGTTTGTTTTGGTTGTGTTTCAGATGATTTTGTTCCCAACATAAATTAATGGTAAATTACGTACTGTGTCATTTGAGTCACTTTTATTGTAAAAAGGAATAGAATATGTTTCTAAACACTATCATGATAACGGATAATCCTGAATAAATGAGAAAGTTACAGATGCAGAAATATCCTACCACCAAAAACTTACCCTGTTATTGTAATGATGAGAGGTTAGCATGTCTTGGGGGTTTGGTATTTGTGTATATACACTCAGTAGACATCATTAGGTACACCCATCCCCTGAGCTACACCCATCCCCCAAGGCACCTAATGTGTGCCAGGAAAACATTCCCCACACCATTACACCACCGCCACCAGCCTGTACCGTTGACACAGGTACGATGGGGTCATGGACTCATGTTGCTTATGCCTAATACTGACCCTGTCATCAGCATGACGCAACTGGAACTGGGATTCATCGGACCAGGCACCCCCCCCCCCCAATTGTCCAGTGTTGGTGATCACATTCTCACTGGAGACGCTTCTTGTTTTTAGCTGATAGGAGTTGAACCCTGTGTGTTAGTCTGCTGCAATAGCCCATCTGTGACAAGAATCAATGTGTTGTACGTTCCAAGATGCTGTTCTACACACTATTGTTGTGCTGCATCGTTATTTGCCTGTTTTGTGGCCCGCCTGTTAGCTTGCACGATTCTTGCCATTTCTCTTTCGATATCTCATCAACAAGCTGTTTTCGCCCACAGGACTGCCGCTGACTGGCTGTTTTTTTGTTTGTCGCGCCATTCTCTGTAAACCCTACATACTCGTGCGTGAAAAGCCCTGGAAGCCGGACATTTCTGGGACCTGACGATCATACTATGCTCAAAGTCGCTTAGGTCACTCGTTTTGCTCATTCTGATGTTCAAATGAACAATAACTGAATGCCTCGACGCCGATGCCTCCTGCTTTATATAGGCTCACGGCCACGTGGACCATTTTTGTGAATGGGGGTGGTGTACCTAATAAAGTGTTTAGAGGCAGCTTCGGTGGGTTTATGACATCCGTATACAAGCAACGGGTTTATGACTTCCTTCTTCAAGCAACTCCAGACTATCACGTTCCAAAGTCATTTATAACATTACATTATTTTTTATTTTTTTTAACTTGTTCATACTTGTTATGATAGGGCAATACAGCAATCGATATCTCTGTTCTATTTTATGCTTATTCTGTTTTATTTGTCCTTCTTATAGACTCTGGAAACTAGAGAGATCCTACATTTTCACTACACCACCTGGCCTGACTTTGGGGTGCCCGAATCTCCAGCCTCCTTCCTCAACTTCCTGTTTAAGGTGCGGGAGTCTGGGTGCCTCAACTCTGACCAGGGGCCTGTGGTGGTGCACTGCAGCGCAGGCATCGGCCGCTCTGGAACCTTCTGTCTCGTCGACACCTGCCTCTTACTGGTCAGTACTGGACTGGGAATTCCATTTAAAATGTCAAACTTTATTCCACCTCCCTTGGGGAAATTGTGCAAATGTGGTATTGAGAATGAGTTGTGCATTCTCTGACTTTATGAAGAGTCATAACTTCATGCCAGGTTATTATTTATTGTTTTGTAACTAACTTTCTGTGACATTTCTGATTGCAGATGTCCATGCGCAAAGACCCATCAACTGTGCGTATTCGTGACGTGCTGCTGGAGATGCGACGCTATCGGATGGGCCTGATTCAGACCGCTGACCAACTCAGATTTTCCTACCTCGCTGTTATTGAAGGTGCCAAGTGCATCATGGGAGACACATCGTTGCAGGTAAATTAAATTTCTCTTTTAGTTGCTGCCACGAACCAAAGTGTTATAGTAGATCATGCAAGCACATCCAAATATGGTCTCCTCGTTGGCCATATCAAATCAAATTTTATTTGTCACATACACATGGTTAGCAGATGTTAATGCGAGTGTAGCGAAATGCTTGTGCTTCCAGTTCCGACAATGCAGTAGTAACCAACAAGTAATCTAACTAACAATTCCAAAACTAATTTCTAATACACAGTGTAAGGGGATAAAGAATATGTACATAAAGATATGAATGAGTGATGGTGCAGAGCAGCATAGGCAAGATACAGTAGATGGTATCGAGTACAGTATATACATATGAGATGAGTATGTAAACAAAGTGGCATAGTTATAGTGGCTAGTGATACATGTATTACATAAGGATGCAGTAGATGATAGAGTACAGTATATACGTATACATATGAGATGAATAATGTAGGGTATGTAAACATTATATTAGGTTGCATTGTTTAAAGTGGCTAGTGATATATTTTACATCCTTTCCCATCACTTCCCATTATTGAAGTGGCTGGAGTTGAGTCAGTGTGTTGGCAGCAGCCACTCAATGTTAGTGGTTGCTGTTTAACAGTCTGATGGCCTTGAGATAGAAGCTGTTTTTCAGTCTCTCGGTCCCAGCTTTGATGCACCTGTACTGACCTCGCCTTCTGGATGATAGTGGGGTGAACAGGCAGTGGCTCGGGTGGGTGTTGTCCTTGATGATCTTTGTGGCCTTCCTGTAACATCGGGTGGTGTAGGTGTCCTGGAGGGCAGGTAGTTTGCACCCGGTGATACGTTGTGCAGACCTCACTACCCTCTGGAGAGCCTTACGGTTGTGGGCGGAGCAGTTGCCGTACCAGGCGGTGATACAGCCTGCCAGGATGCTCTCGATTGTGCATCTGTAGAAGTTTGTGAGTGCTTTTGGTGACAAGCCGAATTTCTTCAGCCTCCTGAGGTTGAAGAGGCGCTGATACTCTCAAACTTCCGGCGCCGACAGAGATGGCCGGCTCGCTTCGCGTTCCTAGGAAACTATGCAGTTTTTTGTTTTTTTACGTGTTATTTCTTACATTAGTACCCCAGGTCATCTTAGGTTTCATTACATACAGTCGAGAAGAACTACTGAATATAAGATCAGCGTCAACTCACCATCAGTACGACCAAGAATATGACTTTCGCGAAGAGGATCCTGTGCCTTTCAACCAGGACAATGGAATGGATCCCAGCCGGCTACCCAAAAAAACGACTTCGTAAAAGAGGGAAACGAGGCGGTCTTCTGGTCAGACTACGTAGACGGGCACATCGTGCCCCACTTCCTAGCATTCTTCTCGCCAATGTCCAGTCTCTTGACAACAAGGTTGATGAAATCCAAGCAAGGGTAGCATTCCAGAGGGACATAAGAGACTGTAACGTTCTTTGCTTCAATCTACCAAGATAATTCTCTTCGATTATAATCACAGCCGTATATATTCCCCCATAGAATGCTGTTATACTTGTCCTCTAATGAAAAATTGAAGAAGGCTAATTAGGTCGTGTTTATTTGAATAGTTTGGATTTGGGCAGCCCTAACTAGATGTAGAGGTCTCCCCTCATAATATACTGTAAAAGGTCATAGCTATTCTCTTCTCTGTAAAGCCTTTGAATGTTTAAATAATACCCACATCAATCCTTAAATGTTTACGTTAAGGAGTCGTGGAAAGAGCTCTCCAACGAAGAGGACGTTCCTCCAGAGTTCACCCCTCCCCCGCCCCACTCCCGACCCCAAGGTCCAATCAACGGCACGGTTGAACCTTCCTTCTTTCCTGAAGAGATTGTTGTTGCGCAGAATAATTTCCACACTCGCAGGTAAATAAGATCAGCTCAATTAGTCATTTCTAGCAATCTAGACTTCATATATGCAATATTTAATATCCCCTATCTCTCTGTTGTTGCCCCCCCCTGAATATCTCTCTCCTATGGTAGTGCCCCACCAGAAACTGAACTGCGATGGAGGGGTGGTGGTGATGGTGCTACCTCCCAGTCTCCCACTGTCCATGCTGATCAACCTGGCTGCCAGGTGGGAAGCAAAGAACCAGATCCCAAAGCTCTGATGGAACCACACCGGCTACATGAGACTGAAACACAACAGGGGCTGAACCAGGACCAGGCAACAGCAGCAGGAGACGACAGCCTTGAGGCTCAGGGTACCTGGACCCCCCTGCTGGCCAACATGTGCCTCTGCACTGCCCTGGCCCTGGGTGCTTACATCTGTTACCGGGCCTGTTTCCACTGATCTCCTCTACCCTCCTCCCTCTCTTGCTCCTCCCTTTCTCTTGTCTGTTTTTTTGCAGGGTGAACTGGGCGAGTGGATTGTTTGGATTTCAGCAAATTGATTCAGACTCGCTCACTTGTTTTCTTAACAGAGTGTGAGTGTGGGAGGAAGGACTGCCCCTTTTCGCTTGTCACCCACCGTAGCTCCCATATGAACTGTCAGTTTGGACTCTCAGGACCTCAATTTTCAGGTGTCACATCCCAAATACAGGTGTTGATTTAAAAACAAATGAGTGAGCAACAATTTTTCATCATAGTCGTCAGTAAAGGAAGATTTTTGTGTTTGTTCCTGTGTTCTATGAGCTGAATGGGTTACTAGTTGACCCTACCTACACACATGCACCCTCCATTCAGTTACCAAATGGCACACTCATAAGTGTTCTTCCATTTCAGCCTTTGCAAATAATGTCCATTGGCTATTCACCTTTCTCTACCAAATAGTTATTTCAATCCAGCTCTTCAAATAAAAAATTGGTCAAGAGGAGTTACTCAGTGCTTGATTTGTGGCAACCCTGCAGTGCCAACATAATGATTTGCTGCGGAGACGTTAGTAAAATGAAAACAGACATATTTTTCTCCTTGAGATGATTGGGCAGTATTATTCCCAGGAGTAAACTGAGACGAGGGGGTGACCACTGTCTGAGAGAGAGACTGCCCTCCCTGCCTTCCACTGGTTGAGTGGTGCATACAGTGGGTAATTTACAGGCCATAGGAGAGCTCCCTACCACTGCCCTGTTTAGGGCCTTTTGGCTAGAGCTGAGTGAGAGGGCAAGCGAGCGAGTGTTTAGTGGGAGTTAACAGCTTTCTACTGATGCTTGATTTCTATCTGCTGTCTTAGTGGAAAACATCACAAGTTAATAATACAAGTCAGATTTGAAATGTATTCAAGATTGATTCCTGGCCCTTTTCTCTCCCACCGCGTATTCGTTCCTAACTTGACATTTAAGCAGGGGTGTCTTGTTGATAATGTGCTTTGAATGGAAATGCCGCACACATGTATTGAGCTGTTCTGGCTGGCCTAGTTTGAGACGCTGTATTCACATTTAGCCTGTTTCAAAAAGTGGTTCCAGCTAACGCTGATGTACAAATTCCAAAATGAGTCTCCAATGATTTCGCAACAAGTTGTTATTGTTGTCAAACCTATTAAATATATCATTCAGGGATAGTAACTTCTTGCTGTCACCACATTGGATGAATAATGCAGAAGCTTTTCATGCTAAAGAAACAAAGTGAATGTGTAAGGAGGAGGGGAATGCATCAGGTGAGCGTTGCATAGTAATTAAAGAGCAGGTATCTGAACACAGGAGGCTGCATTAACGCACAAAAATGCCAGCTCAGCCTACTATATGGAGACACAGACAGCAGCTAACCCTACGCTCCCTTCGCTAGCAATACAAATACTTTATATTGACCTTTATTTTCCCCATCCTCTGACAGCTAAACCCATCCTGCCTGTATGGACAGGGAGCCTGGGGTCTCAAACCAACCAACAAACACCAGCACATGGAATAAAACACTGTAGTGGTGATCAGTTATATTATGTTATGGCATGGGACTGTGCTGTTAAGTTTGTTCTTATTACTTTTTTCCCACATAAACATCCTGCAGTTTTGAATAAACAGGTTTTTAATGAGATTAGTTCAACTGCTAGTTTAATTTACTTTAGTGACTCAAAAAGAACTACTTACTTCCTGAGTCCAACAGCTGTACTTTTTCTCTAGAATGTATGAAAGCCTACCCAAGGACACACCTTCTTGATACTTTTTTCAGATCAGGTTTCATTGTGCTGGCTTTTTTTTTCTTTTTTACATCCATCATTGTACTCCTTTTTTAATAAAAAAAATGTACTGCTGATTTGTTCTAGTTTTTGGATCTGAGTCAATTGTAAGATTTTATTTTATCAGACTGAATTCTGAACAAAGGCTGTGGTAATAAAATCAGTCTCTGTACTTTCCTTGTAATCTATTTTTTTTTGTATGAGATTGAATTATGATCATATTGACATCACCAATATGAAAAGGGCGTTAGAAGAGAATGTCTCACCTAAGAATGGTCATTGAAGCTAGGCTTAGCCTTGCCAGCCATACTAAACGAGCATATTGATCAGACATCTCTTTGAGCTACTGCTTCTCCCCAGAAGACCACAACGTACCAATAATCTTGATAGGTGAGATAGGCCTTTCTGTTCCTCAGACATTAAGCAGCTAAATCAGTAGACTATAAAGAAGTGTCCAGCATACAGCGGTATCACAGATAGAACAATGAGACCGATATTTCAGCGGATGTATAAATGTGAAGCATCGGCTTGGCGTTTCCACTCACTACCAAATAATGGCCGGCAGTGGGAGATGATGGAACGAGATGGATGTTGGCCGAGATTCTGCTAATTATCTAATCGATTAAACATTTGATCTCAATACAGTTTTCTGTTCCCAAAACTGGAATTTGTTAAGAACAGAGTGGACTACGTTTTGTAGACTTTACTTTTTAAATCTACAAAACGATTCGAGTTATTGCACACGCGCACTTCACAGAATAGGAGTTCCCTAACAGAAATATGCAAATATTGCTAGAACGCGACAATAGGATCTCGCTAACTCGTTCTTGGCTCTACCCACTTCGTTGCTTGTTCTGCCCAATTTTGACTGATTTGTTCTCGTTTGAAACGACAGACTGGTCTATCTTGGTTTAATAATAAAACTCTTTGGCAGTATGACACTTGTGGACTAATTGTGATTTAAAATCTAACCATTGACAGATAACGCTGACCTGGCAAAGAATACCGACATTTAATAATTTCTTATTATATCTCTGTGTTATTTACTGTGACAAACTTTGTAGGCTGTGCAAGACCAGAGTTTTGAAGTTGCCACAAGGGGGCTCTTTAGTACACGCAAACAGCCCAAGTTTCAACATAAACAGACAAGTCAAGTTTCCTTGTGTCATCATACAAACGTATGACTCACATACCTGGGCACATTGTGTACAGTGTAGCCCACACGTTTCCTGTTTTCCATAACTGTATTCATCAATAATAATCTTACTGTATGTATAAATACATGTCAAAATAAATACATATAGTTTCCTGATCTTTTTTATATCTCTCAGATATAGGACAGACACTTCAGAACATACTTCGTTTAAAAAAAATACTTTCTGTTGTTATTCCTTGAGTTTCTATTGGCTAATAGCAGCCATGTCAAATTCAACGTTTCATCAAATCACGTTTTAAAAATAAATGATATACCATAAGGCAGGGTTCCCCAACTGGCCCGAGGTTGGTTTCATTTGGCACCCCAAGTTTTATTTTATGTTTTATTCTTCTGATTTTGGACAAAAAAGACTAGAATAACACCATGAAATCATCTCCAAGTGATTTTAATTTAAGAAATCTGTTCCCGTGTTTCCCCACACATAATGGAGAGACAAGTGATCGTATACAAATGTAAGCAATGCTGGAAAGTATTATGTTTTAATCAAACATTATTTTTGGGCTTCTTGCGGTCAATTTGCAGTCTACAAATTATCAACAAAATGTCGTCCCACGGCTGCATCTAGTTGACAGGGCTTAGACAGAACTTAGATTCTAGAAGGTTAACCATCATTTCAGTCCTTGGTTAGTACCATTATATTACGGAGGCAAAGGAGACAGAAGCAAAACTGCCTCTTAAGTGTTGACATTGTGATTGTACAGATGAATTTTATAGTTATTTTTGCCACTATTGTCCAGCTTGTACAACTTCCACATGGGAAAACAAACATTGTCTTCCTCTTGATGTGTGTTGCCATGTTTTGCGGCCTTCATGTCCACATGATATGCAAGCCATGGCTTAGTGTTCTTCATGGTTATACACTACTCACACAACTGTTGTGGTTTATCATTAGGGACAATGAGACCAAAGGTAAAATATCTGTAAATACTTCAGGCATGTTTTAGTGCATCAGGCCAAATGTGGGCAGGGCTGGCTGTAGCCTTTCGGGGGCCCTAAGCAATATTTGGTTGGGTGGTTGCCCATGTTGCAGCAAAACATTTTAGTGGCCCCTCTCTTGACGGTGGAGAGAACATTTTTTGTTAATTTAACACTTTACTATTTATATTTCTGACTACTTCTACTCTACTACATTCCTAAAAAAAAGATGTACTTTTCACTGCCATACATTTTCCTGACTCCCAAAAGTACTCGTTACATTTCGAATGCTTAGGCAAGACAGCAAAGCGTTGTCATCCCTACTGCCTCTGATCTGGCAGACTCACTGAACACAAGTACTGCGTTTGTAAATTATGTCAAAGTGTGGGCGAGTGTCGTCACCCCCCCCCCCCCCCCCAAAAAAAAATGCTTGTGGCGTCTGGTTCACTTAATTTAAGGAATTTGATGTATAGCATTTACTTGTACTTTTACTCTAGTATGACAATTTAGTACTTTTTTCACCACTGTACTTAAGTACATTTTAAACCAGATACTGTTAGAGTTTTACTTAAGTAGTATTTTAATGGGTTACTTTTACTTCAGACATTTTGGTATCTTTACTTCTACTCAAGTATAACAATTGAGTACTTTTTCCACCACTGGAAAATGTTGCAGTTTTAAAGCAAGTTTTCTGCAATTGTACACATGTGGCTATGGGGCTGAGAGAAAACGTGTATATTTATAACAAATTTCATGCACTTAACTAATTTTGCCATGGGGCAGAAAGAAGCACATTTTCTGCTATTCTACCAATTGTGATATGGGGTGGAGAGACATTTTTGTAATTTTAGAGCTGATTTCCGTCAATTCAATACATTTTGTAATGACTTATGCCACGTTAATATGATATCTGAGTGAGAATGACTAACAAAATCAATGGGGGTCCCCTGGACACGTGCCCTGTGTGCCCAGTCAGTATTCTGACATTATTAATACAACTTTAGATAGCTGGCTAGACTAACTACCGCTCTACAAATTGTTAGTTGACATGGCTAATTCAGTAACCATCAGTGACTGACATAACAAGAGAAAAATTGCTGATGCACAACCAAATTTCGAAATTGCATCTGGTTTATTCTACTATTCTTACTCTAAAGTTCATTAAAAAAAAGTCACCAGGGCACTAAGCGACTGCTTATGTCGCTTATGCCTGGAACTGGCCCTGAATGTGGGTAACAACACTGTTGTTGCCCAGGACTAATAGATTAACTAACAGCACTAGGAAAAACTAGGGGGTAAGTGAGTGTGTGTGTGTTACATGCATCAGAGGAATGCAACTAAAGAATGAGTAATAGCACTCCCAAACCTCGAGGCTCTGCTGACGTCAAGAGACAGGATGGAACAGGCAGCACCAGTCGGCATTGGGACAAGTACTGCCAAGGCATTTCCAGAGATAGGAAGTGGTCTTAAAGGCATAGCTGCTCTATTCAGTACAAACTGTACTATGCAAAAAGTTTACATTAGCAGGATTGTTTAAATGTTTATGGTGCTCCTGATGATGCTGCTGATAATGATGATGATACAAGAAGCACCGTTTATATGATAGGATCAAAACAATACACTATGATTGACTACCTGATTAATTAAGAAGATTATTAAAGAATAAACTTTTGTATTTATTTTGTATTGCATATTGTATATATTCATGGTCTGCTGTGAACAATGTTGCTGAATGTTGATTCATATGTATTTGCCTTTTACTAGGTGACTTAATTGATCAATGTAGTCATAATAAAAACTTTCAGTGACAAAATGGGCAAGAGATTACATTTGACAATGAATTGACATACATAGACCCTATTGGTTCTTTGCTTAGCCTCCTCTGCTGAACCTGTGACTTCAGTACAGTACTAATCAGAAAGGGAGTCGACCCTGCCCTACAGGGTCTTCTAATGTATGTCCTGAGTTTAGTCATTAACCTGGAACTTCCCAATGGCCAGCCAGCCCTGAGAGGCCCTTAGGGTATAAAAGCGA
The DNA here is from genome assembly GCF_036934945.1 of Oncorhynchus masou masou. Lineage (NCBI taxonomy): Eukaryota > Metazoa > Chordata > Actinopteri > Salmoniformes > Salmonidae > Oncorhynchus > Oncorhynchus masou. Next base: position 32,492,582 of record NC_088244.1, read on the forward strand.
AGTCTTTCTCTTATACTCTGAATTACTTCATGGGGGCCATATGGGGTTCTGGAAATTCCAGAAAACGAAACCATCTGAGAAATGCTTAATAACTTGTGGGAGCTGGAGTCAGTAGAACCTAATAGACGGATGCAGACACATTTGTCTTGTCATGTACTTACACAGTACTTGGTGGTCATGCATGCAAGTCATGCAGCGTGTGATGTCTCATAATACCTCCACCAGAAGTGTTTCACTGAATGAAAGATCAATTCACTTCCATTATCTATTTTTCTGAGAACATTATTTCCTTGGATTTTTTCATTACTGAACGTCAAAGTGTGACAAATCCTCTGTAGGTTTTTTCCTTTTATTTTAAAATGTCGCCAACAAAACAACAAACGAAAAACAACCGTGAAGCTGGGACTGGGTACCCTCATTGCGGACTCCGGACTGGGGACCCTCGCTACGGGCCCCGGACTAGAGACCGTCGCTGCTGGAGGTTCCGGATTGGAGACCGTCGCTGCTGGAGGCTCCAGACTGGAGACCGTCGCTGCTGGAGGCTCTGGACAGGAGACCTTCGCTGCTGAAGGCTCCCGACTGGGACCGTCGCTGCTGGAGGTCCCGGACTGGAGACTGTCGCTGCTGGAGGCCTCGTGCCATGGATCATCACTGGAGGCTTATTGCCATGGATCATCACTGGAGGCTTCTTGCCATGGATCATCACTGGAGGCTTCTTGCCATGGATCATCACTGTGCTGGAGAGACACACAGGGTACACTGGGCCGCGGAGGCACACTGGAGGTCTCGAGTGTAGAGCCTGCACAACCCGTCGTGGCTGGATGGTGACTTTGGCCTGGAACGTGCGGGGCGCAGGCCCAGGATGCACTGGGCTGTGTAGACGCACCGGAGACACAGTGTGCAGGATATCCTGGGCCGTAGAGAGGTACAGGCGGCCATATGCGCTGAGCCGGCACCCTCCTACCTGGCTGGATGCCCACTCCAGCCCAGCTGATACGGGGAGATGGAAGGTAGCGCACCTGGCTGTGAATGTGCACTGGAGACACCGTGCGCTCCACCGCATAACACGGTGCCTGACCAGTACGGCGCTCACAACGGTAAGCACGGGGAGTTGGCTCAGGTCTCCAACCTGACTCAGCCAAACTCCCTGTGTGCCCCCCAAAAAATGTTTGGGGGCTGCCTCTCGGGCTTCCTTACTAGCCGTGTTCCCTCATAACGCTGGGCCCCTTTACCAGCTGCCTTCGCCTTCCTCTCTGCTTCTACCTGCTCCCACGGCAGGCGATCCTTTCCGGCCAGGATCTCCTCACACGTCCAGGAACCCTTGCCGTCCAGGATGTCATCCCATGTCCAGTCCTCCTTTTTACCACACTGCTTGGTCCCTTTCTGGTGGGTAGTTCTGTCACTGCCGTTGAAAGAAGTGGACCAAAGCGCAGCGTGGTGCGAGTATATTTTCCTTTTATTTTAAAATGTCGCCAACAAAACAACAAACGAAAAAAAACCGTGAAGCTTACAGGGCTAAGTGCCACTAACAAAGTTAACTACCCACACTGAAAGGAGGGAAAAAGGGCCACCTAAGTATGATTCCCAATCATAGACAACGATAGGCAGCTGTCACTGATTGAGAACCATACCCAGCCAAAACATAGAAATAAAGAAACCTAGAAAACAAAACATAGAATGCCCACCTCACATCACACCCTGACCTAACCAAATAGAGAAATAAAACGGCTCTCTAAGGTCAGGGCGTGACACTCCTAAACTGAGTGTGCATTCTTCACTTTCATGGTAAAACACTGTTACTGGCTTATTGCTATCCCGACCACGCAACATAGTTTCTGAAGTTGATCTCTTTGGTGACGGTTGCTATGACACTAACCCATGAGCATTAGTACTGGTTGCTGTTCCTGTCCCCGTTTGCTGATGGTGTCGACACCCTGTCACTGTCAGGGCTGCTACGGCTGAGATGTCACATGCGGTCTTGCTTGGTGTTAAGAGGTTCGGTTAAGGCATGTAGGTCACAGCAGCTTGCTCTTTGTTTAAACATACATATTTCTGAGTTGTATAGCTGGTGTTTTACCCCTCCAATATGCTCTGAATCTCCCACTTCCTTCCTCTGTCCCAGCGCTCATCGAACACGGCAACGACTGATAAAGTTAACAAGAGGGTAATAATGAAAACAAACTTAATTGAGCTGACCTCCCTGGGCCTCCGCCACCACAACAGTTGACACTGCTGTATTGCTTTTCATATTGGTGACTGTTATCATTATATGCAAAGTTGTACATACTTTGGTAGTGGCAGAAGAAATTGTGAAATATATTGTTTTTTTGTAGATATTTACCCAATGCATTACATACTGTATATACTGATACAAATGTACTGTTATTTGTTATCATTTTTTACATTTATCAATATCAGCTACACCCAATTATGGAAATAAGGGGAAAGGTTCAAATGAATGTGAGGTTGGCACATTTTGCTTGATGTGGGTGGTGTGTTCATCTATTCAAACAATCTGTGCCAACACACCCCATTTCCTGTTGAGTAGCCTGTGTGGGCCGGCTCACCTGTACATGGATGAGCGTGAGACATTGTGTAGCTAGACGATATGACTAGGACCTTATTGCGCAACTATCCACTAATCTGGTGCAGTAGGCACCAGAAAAAATCACTGCCAGTTGCAAAAAACATACCTCCCTTTCTTCAATACTAGATTTTTTTTTCATGACTGCAAAGTAAATGGTCTTGTAAAAAATTACAAGACAATAAACACAAGACAATTGCTTCCGGGTTGGATGTGCCCTGTTTTAAGATGCAGTGCGGCTTGGTTGGGTTGTGTTTCGGAGGACGCATGGCTTTCTGCCAGCTCCCCGTATCGGCTGGGCTGGAGTGGGCATCCAGCCAGGTAGGAGGGTGCCGGCTCAGCGCATATGGCCGCCAGTACCTCTCTACGGCCCAGGATATCCTGCACACTGTGTCTCCGGTGCGTCTACACAGCCCAGTACATCCTGGGCCTGCGCCCCAGGCCAAAGTCACCATCCAGCCAGGACGGGTTGTGCAGGCTCTACGCTCGAGACCTCCAGTGCACCTCCGCGGCCCAGTGTACCCTGTTTGTCTCTCCAGCACAGTGATGATCCATGGCACGTTGTAGCGATGAGACAAGACTAACAATACTAACATTTGGATACCACGAAATTGGGGAGAAAAGGGGGTAAAATTTTAAAAAGAAATTTAAAAAAAGAAATTATAGACTGATAATTTCTTTGTCAGTGGGCAAACGTACAAAATCAGCAGGGGATCAAATACTTTTTTCCCTCACTGTATTTAATTAACCTCTACAGGATTGGTGGGTCCCCTCGGGAGTCAATATTTGCAGTGTTGACCCTTCTTTTTCAAGACCTCTGCAATCCACCCTGGCATGCTGTCAATTAACTTCTGGTCCACATCCTGACTGATGGCAGCCCATTCTTGCATAATTAATGCTTGGAGTTGGTCAGAATTTGTGGGGTTTTGTTTGTCCACCCGCCTCTTGAGGATTTTGGTCAATCAATGGGATTAAGTTCTGGGGAGTTTCCTGGCCATGGACCCAAAATAACGATGCTTTATTCCCCGAGCCACTTAGTTTTCACTTTTGCCTTATGGCAACGTGCTCCATCATGCTGGAAATTGCATTGTTCGTCACCAAACTGTTCCTGGATGGTTGGGAGAAGTTGCTCTCGGAGGATGTGTTGGTACCATTCTTTATTCATGGCTGTGTTCTTAGGCAAAATTGTAAGTGAGCCCACTCCCTTGGCTGAGAAGCAACCTCACACATGAATGGTCACAGGATGCTTTACTGTTGGCATGACACATGACTGATGGTAGCGCTCACCTTGTCTTTTCCGGACAAGCTTTTTTCCAGATGCCCCAAACAATTGGAAAGGGGATTCATCAGAGAAAATAACTTTACCCCAGTCATCAGCAGTCCAATCCCTGTACATTTTGCAGAATATCAGTATTTCCCTGATGTTTTTTTCTGGAGAGAAGTAGCTTATTTGCTGCCCTTCTTGACACCAGGCCATCCTCCAGAAGTCTTTGCCTCACTGTGCATGCAGATGCACTCACAGCTGCCTGCTGCCATTCCTGAGAAAGCTCTGTACTGGTGGTGCCCCGATCCCGCAGCTGAATGAACTTTAGGAGACGGTCCTGGCACTTGCTGGACTTTCTTGGGCACCCTGAAGCCTTCTTCACAACAATTGAACCGCTCTTCTTGAAGTTTTTGATGATCCAATAAATGGTAAATGGATTTCGGTGCAATCTTACTGGCAGCAATATCCTTGCCTATGAAGCTCTTTTTGTGCTAAGCAATGATGACAGCACCTGTTTCCTTGCAGGTAACCATGGTTGACAGAGGAAGAACAATGATTCCAAGCACCACCCTCCTTTTGAAGCTTCCAATCTGTTATTCGAACTCAATCAGCATGACAGAGTGATCTCCAGCCTTGTCCTTGTCAACACTCGCACCTGTGTTAACGAGAGAATCACCGACATTATGTCAGCTGATCCTTTTGTGGCAGGGCTGAAATGCAGTGGAAATGTTTTTGGGGAGATTCAGTTCATTTTCATGGCAAAGAGGGACTTGCAATGAATTGCAATTCATCTGATCACTCTTCATAACATTCTGGAGTATATGCAAATTGCCATTATACATACTGAGGCAGTAGACTTGGTGAAAATTAATATTTGTGTAATTCTCAAATCTTTTGGCCACCGACTGTATATATGTATAGGTATGTCATTTTAGGTGAAAATTTAAAAAAAGGGTCAGATCCTTAAGAGGTTTAAAGAACTTGAAGGTCATGTCAAAAGGAAACCGGACCTTCGCTTTAGTACTTGTAATCTAGGAAGTTTTCAGGGAGTACATTGAGGAACAGAGCAATGACTTGATAGATGCTTCAACTTTCTAGTTCAGATGTTCAACACTCTAAGCTTTGCTGTGTCTGATAAAATGTGACTAGAAACTCAATTCACAGATCAAATATCCTTTTGTGTGTATTTAAGGCACACTTTCATCACTTATGACAATACAATAACTGATTTAATGCATTCTCTATCTGATCAGAAAGGTAAAGATGCCATATCTCGCATGTGGGCTCATTGTCAGAGCCATTGTGAGTAGTCTGACACCACACCAACGGTTGATTTCCATCCCTTCAGGTGGTGGTAGCTTTTTCTGCCCCTGCCTACCTGCATATTGCCAATGTCAGGTTCACTTGCAACACCAATCTCATTTTTAAGTAGTTTCTATTTGTTTACATACGCATCTATGAATTGTAATACGGTATTATATAACATAATTGTTTGAGAAAGTGATCAACTTAATTTAATTGTACTGTGTAATTGTATTCTGGGTGGTATAGAGGCCTGGCTTGCATCTCTGACCTCTACATACAAATTACAGTATGACACTGTAACCAAAGGTAAACTAAATTGACACCTACATACAGTATATGGTTGTTTTGTCACCTGCCAATGTTTTCCCTTATGCAAGAGCAGGATGGCGTTCTGTTTCACAAGACCCGTAATACTTGCTCTGCAGTGACCACAGGTCCCTGCTACTGCACGTCAGTGCTGCCTCTTTGCAGTCGTTCACAGTAAAATAGGAGAAGTAAAGAAGCTGTTGAAATCTGGGTTCACTCCAAGCCAGATCATCCTCCTGCCTCTTACGGTATCTCAGCATTTCTGAATTCCCGTAGCAAGCCCATGTTCCGGATATCCGAGGAGCACATCTCTCACATTACTGCCATTTTTATCTAGGCTAAAGGGATAGTTCACCCAAATTACAAAATGACACATTGGTTTCCTTACCCTGTTAGCAGTCTATGGACAAGGTATGACAGCATCCATGCTTTGGTTTAGTTTCCCTGGCACTGTTTCCACATGCTAACATTTTAGCATTTGTGGCACGAAATCAAATTCAAGTCATGGGACCGATATTAGCATTTTTCACGCATCATGTCCAAATCATCTAAAAGTATCTCAAATTGATTGTGAAGCTCAGCAAATTCACTTATGGAGGTTTTAAACATGATGTGAGTAAGAAATGCTAATATTGGTCCTATGACTTTAATGTGATTTGTGTCACAAATGCTAAAACATTAGCATGTGGAAATAGTGCCAGGGAAACTAAACCAAAGCATAAACTGCTGTCATACCTTGTCCATAACCTGCTTACAGGGTAAGGGAACCAATATGTCATTTTGTAATTTAGGTGAACTATCCATTTATTGGCATGTGTAAAATCGAAATCAGTTATTTGGTCTGTAGTAGTGAACTGTTCGTTAACATACAATATAATCAGATACAGTGAGTATCTGCCTGACAATATATTATATAAATATATTATGACAGGTCAACCAATAGAGGCCAAGTCTTTGAAAGCTGCATCCTCTGAAGATGGAGAGGGTCAGTTCATGGCTTGAGTGAAGGGAGCTGGTCAGAGGATGGTAGACGAAGGTGATGGAGTCTGCTGATGATATTGTAGAGGGCAAGTCTGGGAACCAGTCTTATAACCAATGTGTATAAATAATATTTATAAAAAAGAGTTACACCTAATGTATAGTTTATAAATGTGTTATTACTTCAGTATAATGCAACTGTTTTGACAGAGCAATATAATTTAGTTTCCCAAAAAGTGTATACCATACACACAATTTGGAAATGAATATGATTCAAGAAAAGTCAACTTGGTACATTTCCTGGTCAGTGTTCATTATTGTCCCTATACTTATTTGTTGCATATTGATATCATGTTGAAATGCTATGGTGTCCAAAAAAGTCACAGATATGTTGAAATATCACTGTTTCATGTGTCTTCAGGGAAGAGTGTTTTGAGGGAAGTCTCACATGGAACATAAATAGAAAGAAAGTACAAGAAAGGCTATAATTTATCTAGCTAGATCTCACTCTAAATAAACAAAACTAGTGATTCATAGATGTGAGGGATAGCTTACCATTTTACCATGTCCTGTTTAAAGTCTCAAACACAAGGTGGGGCTGCTCTATTTGTATTGCTCTACCAGAGGAGTTTTTAGGAGGGCTATTGGTCTGCAGTAGGTATGATGCAATGTGGAGTTTACGGACAACCACTGCTCATTGACGGTAATATGTGTGGGAAATTCCCTCTCCTCAGTCTGAAACAGGCACTAGCAGGAATCCGGGAGGCTCCAGGAGCTGCAGGGGCCAGGACTACAAGGTCACCCCAAGTAACAAGTTTGACCACTCTGTGTGTGTGTATGTGTGTGTGTGTGTGTGTGTGTGTGTGTGTGTGTGTGTGTGTGTGTGTGTGTGTGTGTGTGTGTGTGTGTGTGTGTGTGTGTGTGTGTGTGTGTGCGTGCGTGCGTGCGTGCGTGCGTGCGTGCGTGCGTGCGTGCGTGCGTGCGTGTGTGTGTCAGACTGAGAACAATAACCAAAGCCAATTCATTTAAACTGAGGGTAAAACTCAATGATGTTAATGCTATGCTGCAGCTTAGAAAACAAACCCAACCAAGACAATACAGTGTGCACTACTTTTAGGAATCAATCAAATTAAGTGAATGTACAGTATAATTTGGGTGAACTATCCCTTTAAGTAGTACAACCTATTGCTAGATTTGTCTTGTAAGTTCAAATTGCATAGAGGATTTTTTTTTTCATTGGGTGTGACATTTTAATTCACTGATGGAACAGGAAGATGTTGTTGAGCAATATACGCTGTTTCCATGATGGGAAGTTGTGTTGTGAAATCCAGTACGTTAAAAACATTGTATTTTCTATTTTGTGTGATACAAGGAAGAATGACAGTGTGAAAATGTTCTTGGACCTATTGGGTGCAGTAACAAAGCCTCATTGAGAAATACATAAAGCACACATACACAATTTGCTCTCTCTCCTGAAACTGGCATCCTTCCCAAACCTCCGCCCTGCATTGTCATGGGTATACAGTAGGCCATGCCCATGTCAAAGATGTTCTTATGAGTGAGGTGGCAGGGTGGGGGGTTATATAGAACCTGAAAGGGTTATTCGGCTGTCCCCATAGGAGAACCTTTTGAAGAACCCTTTTTGGTTCCAGGTAGAACCCTTTTAGGTTCTATGTACCCTAAAACCCAGAGTGTTTTAGATACACCCCCAAAGGGTTCTACCTGAAACCAAAAAGGGTTCTCCTATGGGGACAGTTGAAGAACCCTTTTGGAACCTTTTTCTTTCTTTCTAAGAGTGTATTATTACGGCAACTCGAGGGCCAAGTTTGATAGTATTTTAAGTAATTTCCACATTCATGTGTAGAAATGGCAACTTGGTATTATCGACTAGTTTCACTGAGACTAGTTTTTAGTTGAAACTAAAACTGAACTTGCTTATCTAGTCCTACTGATCATTATTATTATTATTACTATTTCCACATCCAAAATCACTCTTCTTTTTGGGTCGTCTCATAGGCTAAATATTAAAGTATGCCACTTGATATTTGAGGCTGGCAGGTTATATACGTTTAAAAAAAACTGTTAGCAGGACTGTGGTGGTGTGTTTGGGCAGGAGGTTAGTTGCTGATTAATCTTGGTTTGTGAGGCCTTGAACCCCTCTGTGGGTCAATGAACCCAACAGACTATTGACAGAGGTGTGTGCTTAAGATAATGGTGCCATTGGATAAAAAGACTCAGTTAGTATGTCTTCTTTTACCAATACACTGCTGAGTTGTTTAACTGAATCACGCTGTAGTAATACTGGTATTTACATTTAGGTTCTCAATATCATAACTTATCATTTTGAATAACTATCATTAGATGCAAAGTAGTCGTCATATTCCAAATCACTTGCCCACGGGTCTAAAATAAGAGATATAAGCTACCTTATGTTTGAGTTTATGTACACCTATATTGTTATTCCTTGAGTTATTTACACCTTGAATTCTTACACATGTATGTGAGAGAAAAGATACATAAATTGTTATATTTAATTCTGTGTATGTGTATGTATGTGTGTGAAAGAGAGAGTGGAATACACCAGTCAAATGATCTACTACCTTTTTGAAATGTCACAAATAAACAACATACAAATGAATAATATCAAAGTATAAATCTGTTTAATTCAATAAAATATCAAGTACCATTAAAACATGTGTACATTTTCATCATATTAAGAGATTACTTAATTCATTGGCAATACTGTTACAAAGAGTTGCATCATACCTCTGCAGTGGGCTACAACACTTCCCTTGACAACCACTGCTCCAGATAAAGAAAGGTATTTTTAAATAACAGAATATGTATCAATATTCTATATAAAATACAAAGCCCTTACAGAAATACTGCATACACAAAATGAATAAAGATAGAATGAAGGTGACAAGTCAAGAATCATGAATGGTTGCACATTCCATGCACCTTCTGTGCTTAATCACGACGTGTCTTGTAAACTGTTGGGGGCTTTTTCCACATATAGATTCTGTACACAAATGTAACATATTGGAATCACCTTTTCAGAATTATGGCACAGCGATACATGGGTTTTTAAGTCAGTGCCTGATAAAGTACCGGTTTCCAGCGGTGTGTGGGCACTCCGGTGTGGCTAACACTAACCAGTGGCAGAAAGCAAGTTACGCAGGGTGGCAAGTTCTCTTGACAGCTGCTCCACGCGTTTTTGTAAACGATCATTCTCTGCAGCCAGTTCCAGCACTTTGTGTTGCGTCTCCGTATTGCGCATTTTGGCTTTATCCCTGCTCTTTCTAACAGCAAGGTTGTTCCTCTCCCGCCTCTGCTTATATTCCTCACTGTTCTTTTCCAGTCGCTTCTTCCCCTTGACACCAGACGACATTTTCCCGCCCCGCGAAGGCGACGTGCATTTACCTGACAGTGCAGGTGTACCGGGTGGACTGGAGGAAGACGAGGATGCAGTGGAAATGTTACCAAGGCTGCCACTTGGAGTCGACTGGTAATGAAGATACCTCATGTCGTAGCCAGTTGAACCGTTGTCCATTCTTGGGTCCTCTTGAGACTCGTCTCTTTCACCGGATTTAAAGTGGTTCCCAAGAAACTCCGGGCTGAACACGGTGTCCACACGGGTCTCCTGCAGTTCAGGATAGCCCAGGTCGTATGGCTCTCTATTGTCGTGCACACTTGTCTCCCGCTCGTTGAGAGATATGTAGTTTCTGTAGTTTTGTTGTAATGATGAACGTCTCTTTATCCTGCTTTCCTCGGCAAGGAAATCTGCGAATATGTCTACCCCTCTCTGATGAGTTTCGTTTTGTGTTGCCAGTTGTTGACAGTGCGCAGCAGGAGGATCCAAGTAGACACTGAAATCTATCGCTTTCTCGTTCTCGGCAATGCCAAGCTCCGTCATCGAGCCGTCAATGGGCTGCTTGCAAGTGCTGTTATCGCTAATGGGCCTGATAATGTAGTTTGTACTCTGGAAAGCAAAGCAATCCCTTTCGTAGAAACCGGCCACTTCCATGGATCTTAACACCCGCTGGATTGCGGGAACATCGAAACCAGGGGCAGACGCCCGGGAAATTGGCTACGCGAGTAGGCCTAATTCCTAATTCTGAAAAAACTAACGTATATTGTCACACGACTGAATGTCACTGTGACAATATTGAGTTATTGAAGAAAACAAGAAATTTGAAGAATTAGCTATTACTCAGCAGAAAGTTGTTGTCAATGTCACCAGAATGACGAGTTAAGTTGATGTCTATTGCAGCAGTGAGAGTCTAGGAAAGTTTTATATAGACTGAAAGAATGGGCGGAGCTGGTGTGATATGTTCCCCTCCTCTAACTAACCTCTTCCGTCTTGATTTCATGCTCTGAATTGAAATTAGGATCCCCCCCTTACCCCCCAATTTTCGCCTAAAATGACATATCCAAATCTAACTGCCTGTAGCTCAGGACCCAAATCTAACTGCCTGTAGCTCAGGACCCAAATCTAACTGCCTGTAGCTCAGGACCCAAATCCACCTGCCTGTAGCTCAGGACCTGAAGCAAGGATATGCATATTCTTGATACCATTTGAAAGGAAACACTTTGTAGTTTGTGAAAATGTGAAATTAATGTAGGAGAATATAACCCATTAGATATGGTAAAAGCTAATACAAAAAAAAAAACATGCTTTTTTGGTGTTTTCTTTGTACCAATTTATTTTTTACCTTTATTTTACTAGGCAAGTCAGTTAAGAACAAATTCTTATTTTCAATGACGGCCTAGGAACAGTGGGTTGACTGCCTGTTCAGGGGCAGAACAACAGATTTGTACCTTGTCAGCTTGGGGATTTGACGCTCCAACCACTAGGCTACCTGCCGCCCCCGCCAGATGACAGTTTTAGACTGATCGAATGAGCCAATGCACATTTGTTCAACATGTTGTATCAAGACTACCCAAATATGCCTAATTAGTTTATTAATACATTTGAAGTTCATAATTGTGCACTCTCATCAAACAATAGCATGGTATTCTTTCACTGTAATAGCTACTGTAAATTAGATTAACAAGAATGTAAACTTGGGGGGGGGGGGGGCTTAGAAAGGGAGAATTTCACAACTAACCATACTACTAGTATTATAGGCAACACTGGTTGAATCAATGAATCAATGTGGACTACATGTTGAATTGATGTCTGTGCCCAGTGGGAGCCTACAGAGCTGGGTTCAAATCCATGTGTATTTGAGTCTATTTAACAAATACATGTGTATTTGAGTGTTTGTATTAAATACTTATGTGCTGTGTATTTTAGTGTTTGTTAAATAATGTGACCAAATCAACTAGTTCTATTTGTATTTTCAAATAATTTTCTATAAATAGCCTACTATTAGAAACTATTTTCAAATACTTGTTTCCATATACATTATCTTAAATACCGCTAGGACCAAACAGACCCGGGTGTAAATGCATGGAGTATTTAAATATGTGTATTTTAAAATACACTTGTCTGTAGTAATAGCCTAACTATAATATCCTACTAATAAATTATATTCTATTCTAAAGACACTCACAGATTAAGGTTTTGCCACTGTAGATTTGAAACCATTTGTAGAGTTACTTGAAATATCAAATCACACATTTTAGGGCAGAGTGTAAATCCATTACCTACCATATTGTAACCTACAGAGTCAACACTTTCCATTGAGAAGACTGGGAAAAGGAACAATTGGTGACTTGTGGTTCAATGATTTTGGAAAATTACATTTAGTCTACACTGCCATCTGGCGGTATTGTAAGATACAATTCACTCGACTGTAAACTTCAGGAGATCTCTGACTAGGCCTTCTATTAGGCTATTAAAAGTTTATGTTGATTGTGACTTGCATTACTTTCTTTGGGGCTATCACCCCAATAGTTTCCAGCAAAATGATCTATTGTGATAATTGTTTGATTTATGATCTCAAATAGGCCTAACACAGGTCAGTGAGAATTAAGTTAAATTACGAAATTGTAAAAAGTGTAGTATACAACCATAAAGTGTTTTGGCCTAAACATAATTTCAACATCGTTGACATGCCATGACTGTCTTTAAATTAAAGGCCCATCTCTCTTCTAATTTAGCATTAGGTTTGCCTACCACGTAAAACTTGGAAAAGCTGTCTGACGTGTAAAGGGGCAATCTGCAGTTGTTACATCTACTTTTGGACTTGTAAATTAATATTTACCCATTATTTATTGAAGAATTTAACTTATAAATGCCTGATGAGTTTAGGTCAACTCTCGTACCCCATCATAACCCAAACTGTAAGCTTGTTTTACTCCAATGTTTAAAAACAAAGTAACTGTAAACAAAACCTATTCAGCCTTAAATCATGGTTAAAACTATACTTTTGGTATCATGGATGGTCAGTCCAAGAATCCATAGCTCGATCTATGAATTTGAGAACGATTACATTTCTCCTGCCCCCTCCCTCAGCTTTTTACTGAAACAAGGGCGGGTATTGTATTTGTTATTGTTGCAACTGCTGATGGCCGCTTTAACAGCCAAACTCACATGCTCTGATTGGCCACTCAAGGGTGGGGTCAGGCAATGCGTTCGTTCTCCTCACTACCTAATTGGTTATTCGCCTGATTACGGAACGAAATACGAGTCCATAATTGGCTGCTTTAGATAGCAGGCTCAATGTGATAGGGTTAGAAAGGCAACGCAGTTTTAAGGCAAAAAATCCCGCATTATTTTCACCCCGGGATAGCCTGATTCTTACCAGAGCGGACCGAGATAGATATCAGATTCATGAGCACCGAAGCGTACACCTTTGCCAGGCGCAAGCGGCTTGTAAAACGAGCGCGCTCGATCATTCATAAAGGCGTGGATCTTGTTATGTAGTTCCTCCCTATATCTGTTGGTTTCCTGGCTGTGGAAAGGGGTTGAACCAGAAGTGGAACATGGCGAGAATGGTAAACGAAAACGGGTGTGGACAAGAGTTACAGAGCACAGAGCTAAATGGAGCCGGTCGAGGTACAGCGCGGTGGGGTCCCCAACACGCAGGGGCTCTGGAACTTGCGAATTTGTATTCGCCAGGTGAGGAAACAGCTCTCTCTTTTGTCAACGCCACTCAGGAATGTCGTAGCCTACTAACGTTACATTTATACAATACTTACGCATATCGATCAGCCAATTAAGCTTCAGGATTTTACTAATTAGGATCACGGGAAAGAAGTTAGGCATTTTAATATCAGTATTTTCAGTTCAGGTACAATTCCGGAATACAGAAATGATATTACAACTGTAACTATACTATAAAAGCCATACACAGAAAGCTCCACACGCACACTGGGAGGGGCTTGCTTGACCTTTCAAAACAATTTGCCCTAATTGCTAAGTGCGTGTTGTCAGGAACGGACCAAAGCTCCGTCATAATAAATTAATGGTGCAAACTTCAGTTTAACTACACAAAGTATTTAATAAAAGATTAATGAAAGCTAGCCTAATGTATGAGGACAGATCACTGTACCAATTGTGCATTTCCTTCTTTGAGTCAGTTGAACTCTAAACACAACCTATTTGTATGTTACCTTTTTGTACTTGATGCTTTTGAAAGTTTTTTTTCTTTTCTGCTTGACTCTCATTGAAAGACACTGAATGCATAGGTGCTGCTGTGTCCAGAATACTCCTCTGTCAGCCCTAATAGCACTACAACTGGTCAGGCTCCTCATTAGCTCTGGTCCATGGTGTTTATGTGCAGTTGATCCTCCGCTGTTGAGGCTGAGCTGCATGTAAACGCCCTGGAACAGAGCTCTTTACTGGCACAGCATTGCTCTGGTGTAAGGATACTAACTTACTTTGCAGGGTATTGCCTGGGGTGTTGAGCTATAAGACTGCTTGGCTTTGAACTGTTTTTGAGCTGTAAGAATCGGCTCAGTGTTTCTGTCCCAGCTGCTTCGCAATGAAATGAGTAGCTACAACAGCAAAGCATGTAGCGTAAGAAAGCCTTCTAAGGTTATCGGTTAAGTGACTGCACATCCATTAACTTGTTGTACCCTGTACCTGCGAGTTATGTCATGAAAGAAAGATGCTCACTAACTGTTGAAGACAATTGGGTCGAAACGTTGCACAAAAAACTGCAGGAGCATTCAAGTGTATATAGCTTTTCCTTCATTCAGAGGTTATATCATTGGCCATAATATTGTCTAACTATGTTGAAGATCCACCCCTATGCCTTTTCTATGGTTTTACAGTTCTTTAATCATGGTATGTTAATTTGTCTGTCTCCACAGGAAAAAGATGTCAGGAATGGATAAGTGTTGTCCTCTGCTTCTCTCTCATGGCCTTCAACTTTTGTCACCTCCTTGTTAACTTCCACCTGGGTCATATGTGGTACATCCTTTTGGGCATTGGTAAGCACAGCTGAGGCACCGGTCATTAGAATAGGCTTACATCCCATGTTATGTTTCTCATTGATTTACACGATTGTTTGCTTACATGTCCCCTCCATCTCTTCCCTCTCTCTCTCTCAGTGGCAGGAATACTGACTGCAGACTTTGCCTCTGGTCTAGTCCACTGGGGGGCAGACACCTGGGGATCTGTGGAGCTACCCGTCGTTGGAAAAGTAGGAGATGCATTTGCTAACGTGACTGGATTTGACAAGATATTGTCCCCAAAAATGTGTGTTGTCGAATTGTTGTCTTGACTTTTCTTGCCCCAGGCCTTTATCCGACCATTCAGGGAGCATCACATTGACCCTACAGCCATCACCCGCCATGACTTCATTGAGACAAATGGTGACAACTGCATGCTGACCCTGGTCCCATTAGCACACATGGCTTTCAATTTCCTCACCCTCTCGCCTGGTGAGCTACTGTCAAACATGGCACAATTATCATTCAACTGAGCCAATGCTCTGGCATCTGAATACTTTAGGACTCTAGAAAAGGAAGTTGTCTTATTTCGCTTTCCCGCTCTCTCTGTTTCTCTCTCTCGATCCACATATAGCGGAGCACTATCACAACTACCCCTGGCACTGCTATGTGATGGCACTGGCCATTTTCGTTACCCTAACCAACCAGATTCACAAGTGGTCGCACACATACTTCGGGCTGCCAGGCTGGGTGGTCTTTCTACAGAACTGCCACATCATCCTGCCCCGCAAGCACCATCGCATCCATCACGTTTCCCCCCACGAGACATACTTCTGCATCACCACAGGTCAGTGCTTGTGGGTATGGGCTTTGTGTGTATCAGAATATGTCTGTCAGGATACGAGTAAGGGGAAGATATCATTAAACTAAATCGGCAGCCAACTATCTTTTCCCCTTTGGCTGCATTTATACAGCTCAATTCTGATTTTTTTTTTCTTCCCCCCCCCACTAATTGGGTCTTTTGACAAATCACTTTTGACATCAAAGCTGATCTGATTGGTAAAAATACCAATTAGTGGAACAAATATCAGAATTGGGCTGCCTGTCTATGCAACTGGGAAATGAAATGGCATACCCGGAATCCAATATTTAACAATAATGCCTTGCAATCTGGAGGACAGCCTACACATTGCCCCAGTCATCCAAATGTGTTATCCTCGCCCTTGGCGATATCATGGATAGTAATGGTTTGAGGACATTCAAAGATCTGAGAAGAAGCATTTATATTACCAGGTAACTCTTTTTTTTTTTTTTTTTTTTTTTTTGAGTTTATTTATTCTTGCTCACAGATAAAACCTAAAATCTTCATACAATTGGGGGAATGTAAGTGGAGACTCAGGATGGAGGGGGTAGATTAACATGTTGAAACATTGTTTCCGGCGGGGCGCATGGTTGGGGAATGGCTGGGGGGGTGCTTTGTTTCTTTTCCTTGGATACAAAATATTACTAAACTATTGATACTGTTCTTTGTATGCATTCCTGTTTTTTGAGTGGCAGCCAACAGTTACAAGAAAATGTTAACTCATTAATTCAGATATATTCAGTTTTGATGTTATACCTGTATCTGTAACCCTCTCTGGAAAAAAAACAAAATAGTTGGTCAAAAAGAAATTGTGCTGTCTGTCTAAACGCAGCCATAATAGTCTTATCTCCCTAGGCTGGCTGAACTATCCCCTGGAGAAGCTGGGGTTCTGGTCTAGGCTTGAGGATCTGATCCAGAGTGTGACTGGGGAGAAGCCCAGGTCTGACGATCTGAAATGGGCCCACAAAACCACGTAACCATGCAGACTGGCTGCATCGCTACCTCAGGAGTATTCAGTCTCTTTCTTGCCTAAGTCCAGCTGTAATCAATAGGAGACGCCAACATAAGGATCTGGTTTCAGAGATGCCATATAGCTTTAAACCTTGCACATTTTGTCTGGTTCTAACCGTGAAGCGTTTTGTCAAGGGCCCAGGGGTGTTTTCTTAACCCACTGTGGAAATCTGAGTGGGAAGTGCTTTTTGAAATAACATTTTGAAAGCACTAATACATTGCAATACTTTCTCAACTCCTCATCTAGCTCTTTATTTCTGATCGTGTATGTCTAACTTGACTCAACCTTTCTTGAGGTGTAACTCTAAAGCCATTGTCCCCAAAGGGACAGTCAAATATTTTTCATCCACTTTACAGACTGAAAATGCTAAAAAAAAAAAAAAAACTTTAAATGAAAACTCAAAATATCCCAACCAGAAATACTTGAAGGAAACAGTTTGCTTTTTTTCAGCATTTCGTGATTGTTATTCGTCACTGTTTTAAAAAATAAATAAAAAATCTGGTCATCTCTCACTGGGTAGCATGGACACAGTATTTTGTGTCAAGGACTGCCTATTACCTTAATTTCCTATTCATAGTTGATGCTGGTTAACAATAATTTGCCTCCCTAAGATATTTTTGCTTAACCTTATAGTGCAGTGCTGGCTTACATTTAGTCTTCATCCAATCGACGTAACTGCTATGTTCGTCCAGACTTCTCAAACAGCCTTAACAATCACAGATGCAGTCATCTCCTGCCTTTCATTTCACTTCTCTATTACAGAACCTATCATGTAATGCTTCAGTTCTTTTCAACCAGTGGTTTTCTGTCTTGAATTTGCAAGTATCCATACAGTCTTTCTCAAGTAATTTGCCAATCTTTTTTTTTTTACACACCACACACCATTTTTAAATCCCAGAAGCATGGAAGTGGTGAAACACATTACCCTTCAGCGATATTGCCAATATATCTGCCGTCTAACAATGCCAAGCAGGCTGCAGTGATGGCCTAATATTTTGAGTGCAGTAGAAGAGTAATCAAAAGTAATGAATCATCATATTTAGCAAAATACCTGAAACGAAAGTGCTTTGTGTGTATGCTCTAGTAATCATGTTTGTAAATTAACTGTGCAGCAGATACCTATGCAGTCTGACTGGTGGTGAACCTGAACCTTGTGTCTTAACTATCTTAACCTAAAACAAATTGTCTGGTTGGCTAGAAATGCTATTTATGTTCTTAAATTCCCTTAACATAGACATTCTTTCATTATAAAAGGCACACTATTACCTCTCTGCGTGTGATATTTATTGTCTTTGTCACAGACCAAACTGTTGACGTACAAAATGAACGACTAAGGTAATTGCGTTGGAGTTCTTTCATAATGAATTCAACTCTGGGGCTTTTATTTCCAGTACCAAAAACCAGTGACCGTGTGGTGGTGTGCGTGTTATTCTCCCATATATGAATGATTTCCCAATTTAATATTTGAAAATCGTTCAGCTTGGGAAGAATAAAGGCTGTACACAAGAACACTGGTCTCAAATTCTCTATTCAAAGGTGTGTGTCACACTGACTTACATACTGTATACATGCATGCAGGTTGGCTTATGCAGGCAATATGTAGGATCACCAGCCTTCCTCACTGTTCTCATGTAACTAATTAATCGCTTGATAGTGGAATGAAATCAACCTGCTGTATGTGAGCACTTGAGTTTTGGAAGTTTTGCTATTGTTCAGTAATGTTTTTTTTGGGGAGGGGGGCTGTATTGGAACAACCCAAATTGTCAATTAATTTTAAGTGCTAGGCTTACTGTAATGTGGCATTTGCATTCATAGTTATGAAGTTTTTTAAAGTGTCATAAAAATAGCTCCTGTTTTATTCAGAAGTCAAAATTACTTTACTGAAAGTTAACAAAGGTCCTTATTCTTCTGACTCAGTTCATATATTTCTCAATTGTAGGTCAGCAGAAAAATCCCTGCAGAGTTTGTTTTATTATAAGTAGGATATTGTAAAACCTGGGAAAGTGATGACATTTTGTTTCACTACCACTGGTTCTATTGGGAGTGAATAATTTCAGTCAAACCCAACCAGGTTGATGTATGAATATCTTGTTATCATCCTTCAAATTAGTATATTGTTGGCCAGGAACATTCATAGATCAATCATGAAGTAACATTCTCAAATGTGTTGTTTTGGTGCATTTAATGGATATGGTCTTATGGGTCCTATTAAAAATAAATGGCTGCCATTATCCCCGTGGAACCAGAAGTAGTGACGCAAACTATGGATAAATTCCATTGCTTATTACTGTTCTGCTTTGTCTAGGCTAGGTAATATTAAAGCAGGTGTGAGTTTACATATTAACTACAACGTCATTTATACTTTCTTTCTTTTACTAAGGATACTAGTAAGTATTTTATAGAAGTAGGGAGAGGATAATAGTAAATAAGCAGCTCAATCAATAATTATGACTACGGCTTCACTAGTTTAAATAATTCAGTTGAGGGGAAGAAGTTTGAATGGATAAACTGAAATGGCTTTTCATATTGTTGAAATTGTAACCTCTTATCAGTTGTCTTTCAGATCATGTTGCTATTGGCCAATGCCAAACTTCACTTGATTGATGGATAATTAAAAAATGTGTCAGTTTATAATGTAGTATATGCAATATTATCTGTCATCCTTTTGCCATTGCAGATTTGAAGTTACAGGGTATGATATGATGCATTAAGCCATGTGTTTAGTACAAACTATTGCCTAGATGTAAATGTGTGATTAAGTTATTTTAATGACCTAATTGCTTTAATACAATACTTTTTCAATTAATGGATTTAGGTAAGGCGCTTAAGTGTAACATTTGGTTTGTCTAAATGATACAAGAATAGAGATGTTGCCTAATGCACTTATTTTTCAAAAGAAAGATCAGTCATGTTATATAAATGGTTACTGTTGATTGTTCGGGTGTGTTTCTGACATGAGATTTGTAGTGCTCCTTGGACCTCAAAGGATGGCCTTAGCTTACCGGTACAATATTGTTGGCCTACTGATGACTTGCAACCACACTATACTATTCAATTGATTCTGCTCTTAAAAAAACCTTAAGGATCTACCCCCTTTTTTCTCTCTCCAATTTTCACCTAAAATGACATTCCCAATCTAACTGCCTGTTGCTCAGGACCTGAAGCAAGGATATGCATCTTCTTGATACCATTTGAAAGGAAACACATTGACGTTTGTGGAAATGTGAAATGAATGTAGGAGAATAACACATTAGATCTGGTAAAAGATGATACAAAGAAAAATATTTTTTTTTGTACCATCTTTGAAATGCAAGAGAAAGGCCATAATGTATTATTCCAGCCCAGGTGCAATTTAGATTTGTCACTAGATGGCTGCAGTGTATATTCAAAGTTTTAGACTGATCCAATGAACCAGTGCACATCTGTTCAAAATGTTGTATCTAGACTTCCCAAATGTGCCTAATTGGTTTATTAATACATTTTCAGGTTCATAATTGGGCACTCTCCTCGAACAATAGCATGGTATTCTTTCACTGTAATAGCTACTGTAAATTGGACAGTGCAGTTTGATGAACAAGAATTTAAGCTTTCTGCCAATAATAGATATGTCTATGTCCTGGGAAATGTTTTTATTACTTACAACCTCATGCGAATCGCATAAGCCAACATTAGGGTAACCATCCCGCGGGGTATCCACCGATCCTGTAGAGGTTTTAAATTATCCAAAATTCATGTAATCTTTTCTGATATGAATCCTGTGGACGTTAATAAAGTATGGTTGTAATGGAATTTTAGATATCAAACCATGCCTTAATGCCTTTTTGTTGTCTTCCATGTGGAAGACTTACTGTGTGTGTGTTCTATTTATAAAGAAACTAAACACCAATATATTACATGGTTGTGTTCATTATTCCTATTATATCTAACAAAGACCTTCCATTAGCATAATTGCTATAGCACAGATTATTCATTATATTGACCAGATACTTAATTGGCCGCCACAGTGAACATTTTTGAAGGCATTTATTTAAGGCAGTAAAATCAGGTGGGAACATTCTAGCCGATGAGAGGGCAGATACGAGTGTGACAACAGGCACAATTCCAGTAGTTTTTTTTCTTCTCAAATTGCCGGGATGTCACGTGTCATTCTTATATTGGTACATTTAACAACCGAAGCGTTACAAATTCCTATTAGATCAAATACGCCATTATATTTCTTTGTTAACCAAATTCTACTCTCATTAACCATGTTTCCAGCCTCAGTTTTTATGCAAGTAAAGCCATATGGTATAACAAAAAAAAAGCAGGACATCTGTGATGGAAACAGGAAGTTTTGGTACAATTTTATCAAACATTTGTTTGACATTGTGGGATATTTTTATAATCGCTAAAATCAATTATGCGAAAAATGGCGGAAACGGCTTTATACGCAAATATTGGTATAATAACCATATCAAAGTAAACTTGAGGTCGTGATGGCTTGGTTTGTAGTCCTCCCACTACTACTCGGGAAACTATGCAGTTTATTAGGCTACAGATTAAGTTATGAAAGTGCACGGTAGGAGCTTGATGCTCCTTTCCAATAAAATGTTGAGGGTCTTATTCTGGTGACATGATCGATGCTTCGCTGCCGTTTGACAAATAAAAATATTCTAGCTCTTATGCATAATAATATCATGTGTTGTTGACTAAACAACCAGCAGAGCCTACCTGTGAGCTATTTATTTTTATTTCACCTTTATTTAACCAGGTAGGCCAGTTGAACAAGTTCTCATTTACAACTGCGACCTGGCCAAGATGGAGTAAAGCAGTGCGACACAGACAACACAAGAGTTACACATTAAATTAACAAACGTACAGTCAATAACACAATAGAAAAATATATATACAGTGAAACGTTGGCTAGAGCACATGTGCCAAGACCAGAGTAGGCACGTTTGCTTTGTAACGTAACATTTTTTTGTGACAAAACATTGAACATTCGATTTTTATTCAGTACATGAAAACTGTGCAATACGTCATCACGCACTGCTTTTTATCCTCCCAAAAAATTGTTTGGTGGAAAAACGTACCACTGTTGGGAAAATGCACATTTTCTTTATGCATAATTATAGAATATTTGCATGAAAACTTGTCAATTGGATGGAAACCTAGCTATTGACCTCCATAGAGTACCACAGTATGAGTTATAATACCTATAAAACCTAGCAGTCCTAACAGGAAGTGGTTCCAATCATTTTTCCCAGAGAGGATTTTTAGAAACACTTAAAATAAGGGCTGTGTTTTGTGTAGGCTTACAATTGCGTGATGTTTTGATAACCGTGTGAATCTCTATGACAAAGTCACATCAATATATTCACCTGTATTTACCCCCCAAAACATTTTTAAACGCCAATTAGCTGCTAATGTGGTTATCATAAAGAACTACAAATGCCATGATGATCTGGACGAGACTGCCGAATCCGGGCAAAGGTAAGGCTCTGTTAGCTAAATGTAGTAATTAATACGTTTTGGGGAAAAAATTGTAAATTGACACGATACCTGTTAACAAATGCGTCAGCAAGATATGACATGCAGGGATTTGTAGTCTTGCATGATGTCTACTTTGCTGCTAAATAGCATTTTCAAAACGGCAAGTAAATAGAGATTAATATATTGATAAAAGTCACCTTGTCCAAAAGAGATTTACCTGGTTATCAAAACGTCACACCAGGATAAGCCTACAAGAAACACAGCCCTTATTTGAAGTATTTCTAAAATTCCATGTGGGAAGAAACTATGGTAAAAAAACGATTGGAACCATTTCCTTGTTTGACCTCTAGGTTTTATAGTATTATGATACCTCCACAGAAACTCCTTGCTTGGTGAGCGAAAAAATGCGAAAAAACGCTACCTGCTGGAAAATACAGTTATCGCTCTCACTTCCTCTTCCTCTCTGCTATTAGCTTTTATTTATTTTTTAATTTTGTTTTAAATATGCCATTGGAAAATGAACTACCATTGTCTGTAAATATATATATATTTTTTAAACGCCTCTTTCGTTGCGTTATTATTGGGGGGTGGGTAAATCTCGAGCAAGCGCGTTCCCATCTCTCCGCTCCCCTTTAACCAACCATGGTTACGTGTGCGCTCCCGCTACTAAGCGACAAGATGGCGGTCGCCGCCGGATCAGGTAAATTATTCAGATAAATAAACGACTACCACATTACCTATTCCATGTAACAGTCAATAAACGTTTGTTTATGAAGTGTACAAGCGTTCCATGTTGCAATATATCTTAAATAAATGCTCAAGTACGGCTTCTTTTTTTCAAAACATTGCTATACATAGCTAATAGTTAGCGAAATTAGCAAGCTAGCACCTGGTATCTGCCAGCTGACAAGGGCTTTTTTGTCTTGTAATTTCCATTGCCATAGTGAATTGAAGCTAACAGGACATGTCAAATTCCTTTGGAACCTATCCATGCATAGTTACCCATACATTTAACGCTAAATCTAACTCATTAACATGGCAAAATAACTCGCCAACCTGTGTCGACTGATCAATTGCCGCGTCATTCACCAGGCGTTGTTTTTAGCCTGTAACTAGCTAACGTTTGCGAACCACTCTAGCTCGTGTCACAAACTAGCTAGCTGCTCACATTAACTTCCACATCCAGAACGTCATTAGTAAGAAAGCTACAAGCTAGCTCATTATTCGCTCGTCGCAGGAGTAGGTCGAACTGGCTGAGTTGTCTTGAGGTAGTTGGCTAACTATATATGCACTGTTTCAGCACACGTTAGCCTGAACGACACGATTTGTCAGTGATTTCGTGGGTTAACACCAGCTAACTTGTCAGCCACATTGACTTGTAGTAGTTAGCTATCTTAAGTTATGTTGGAAATATGGCTATATTGCATTGTATGTAGAAAATAGGCTTTCTAGTTAACTATGATGACATCAATCCGCTAGCAAACGTTAGCTCACTCATCAGAATTTAGGCCAGACCCGTTTTGGCCTATGAACTAAAATGGCTAGCAAACGTTAGTAAGAATTGTCTACCCACACATTTCTTCGGATTGCTTTACAGACCAGTGAAGTTACAAATTGAATTAGCTAGCTCTATATATACGCCTAGTTGATAATCAATTAAGAACCCAAAATAGTCAGGGGTTTTATTGTACTAACTTTGGTTGGGTAGTGATAGTGGGGTAATTGATGCAGTGGTCTCTATAAACGTTACACGTATCTGATTAGCGTAATTATACACTAACTATCCGTTTTTATTACCAAAAACAATATAAGCATAAATGCTGTAATTTGTCAAATGGAAATTAAATGCCACACTACCAGATAGCTATGACTAGGAATTTAGCAGAACATTTCTAGAACCTCCGTGTCAGTGGCTCTACCCACTAAATCTGCCCGGACTTATTGCTCACCTCTGCACCCAATAATATAACAATGTCTAAACTTCAGCAAGGAGCCACGAGTAACCCGTTAATCAATCCCATTGATGTACTGTTTCCCCTGTGGTATACTCTGGTGATGGGAGACAGGCTTTTTGAAGTCTTTGTGGCGTTCACCAAATTGTGTTAAAAATGTTAATTCCTCTGAGCTTTTAACACAATGCGCATTAGTGACAGCTGCTGGTCAGTAATGAAAATCAGCATTAGATGTTTTATATATATATGTTTTCCACTATTCATCAAATCTTCATGTGCAGCGGTGAGTTGTGAGTCTTCATAGCCTACACTGAGTTACCATTGCAGGTTCGCACCTTTATCATGCTTCCAATTTTTAGCTGTGAATCCCCCCTTCTTTGCTGTCAAATGTAATTTTGGTCATTATTTAGGATGCTTAACTTGTTGACGCTACCCATCCCGGTAGCGGGATAACTGTCATCAGCAACCGCTGATTAGCATAGCGCCACAGGCAAATAATATTACTAAAAAATATTCATATTCATGAAATCACAAGTGCAATATAGGAAAACACAGCTTAGCCTTTTGTTAATCCACCTGTCATCTCAGATATTGAAATTATGCTTTACAGCGAAAGCAATCCAAGTGTCTAAGTTTATTGATAGCATAGCAATAGTTCACTAAGATATTAAGTAGCTAGGTCACGAAAATCAGAAAAGCAATCAAAAAAATCCACACCTATCCACTTACGCAATGTGATCCTTCACGCTCATTTTCAAAATAAAAGCCTGAAACTATGTCTAAAGACTGACACCTTAGGGAAGCCATATAAAAAGGAATCTGATTGCCTATCCTCCATTTAAAAGGGATATCGTACTCACAGACAATATTTTTTATAGTTTTGTAAACTTTAGAGTGTTTTCTATCATCTGACAATTATATGCATATTCTAGTTTCTGGGGCTGAGAAATAGGCAGTTTCAAATGGGTACCTTGTTTAGTCATAAATGAAAATACTGCCCCCCTACACGCAAAAGGTTAAGACTGAAATTATTTCCCCATGGAACTTTTTGCAGAGTGGCACCAGAATTCAATGAAAACAAGTCTTTTTGTAGTTAATAAAGCCAATGTGAAACGTGATAACTATAGTATCTTTAATTAGCATTGAAAAGGATAATCCATTCTTCTAATTCAACATCTCTCCCTTAATTCTGAATCACTAAGGGTGTGTCGATCTCGTCATACTCATTCTTAAACGTGTCCGTTTCTTCATACTTGATACTTGTAATCAGATTTACTCGTGTTTGGAAAACCCGGAAGTGCGCTTTAAATGCCGGTAGAGCCCATACCTTAAGTGTGCATTACTGTGCTATCACTCAGAGCACATCGTTATCTTCCTTCATTCACACACCGGCCAAACCTGGACGACGCAGGGCCAATTGTGTGCCCCCATATGGAACTCCCAATCATGGCCGGTTGTGATACAGCCTGGATTCGTGTCTGTAGTGACGGCTCTAGCACTGAGATGCAGTGCCTTAGAACGCTGTGCCACTCGGGAGCCCAATGTAGTGCCAGCGGCATTCAAACGTTGTAGTCAGTTGGAACTTGAGGTGACGAAGAATGTTTTAGGCCTTCCAAAGTTACTCCTAGAATTGAACAATTATAATGCTTATCTGTATATAAAATATTCAGATAGAAAATTAAAGAATTAGCCTCCTTCTGTACGCCTTTATAAGAAATGCATGTCGGTGTCATAGCATGCCACCGGCATATCGCTCTCTATGTGGCTAGGCCTAAGCGTCTCTAACTTTTTTAGATATATTTTATTTTAAAGTCCTACAGTAAATGCCTAAGCCTATACTTGCGATGCCCTGATGCATTTAGTGCTCAAATCTCTGACAGCTGAACCACGAGGTGGACCATTTAAGGAAAGTAAAAAATAAATTGGCTACAAAATGTTTAAACACAGTGTTTTTGTAATTTGTTAAAGGACACTTTCTTGTCTGCTTCGAAGTATCAGTCCTTGTACATAGCATCGCGCATGGTGGCGACACATTAGAGGCTCAGAGAGAATGCCACCGAATCGCCTGTTCACAACCTCTAGTAGAGTACCTTTGCAAGTTTTAACCCCGCGGTTGGTGTCCCCAGTTATGTTGAGCGGGCGTTTCAATGCCATGACAGAGGGTATCACGTCTTCTGCAGACGCAGTTGATGAGATTATTTCTTGAATCAGTTGTTTAAATCGAGCTAGGAGTGTGTTTGTTTCAAACATGTTCTCAAATGCCATTGATATTGCAGCACATTCTTGAGCATGAAATTTAGCTTTCCTCAGTACGAAATCCTCGATGACCCACTGTGCTGTCAGGGTAACTGACAAATGTATTGAATATACAAAACATTAAGAACACCATAGACTGACCAGGTGAATCCAGGTGTAAGCTATAATCTTTTATTGATGAAGGGGAGGAGACCGGTTAAAGAAGGATTTAAAAAAATATATATATATATTAAGCCTTGAGATAATTGAGACAAGGATTGTGGTATGTGTGCCATTGACGGTGAATGGCAAGTCAAAATGTTTCAGAGCTTTTGAACGGGTATGGTAGTAGGTGCCAGGCTCACCGATTTGTGTCAAGAATTGCAACGCTGCTGGGTTTCCCATTTGTACAAGAATGGTCCACCACCCAAAAGACATCCAGCCAAGTTGACACAACTGTATGAAGCATTGGCGTCAACATGGGCCAACATACCTGTTTAATGCTTTCGACAGTTTGTAGAGTCCATGCCCCAAAGAATTGAGGCGGTTCTGAGAAAAAAGGGGCGGGGTGCAACTATTAGGAAGGTGTACCCAATGTTTGGTCTTCAGAGTTTTTTTTTTTTTTTACCATCACGGGATGTGTACTGTTTTGTCTTGTATTTCAATCATGTCTGGTTTCTGTGCTTGTCTCACACGAACAGGCGTTAAGGTTCCTCGTAACTTCCGGCTGCTTGAAGAGCTGGAAGAAGGTCAGAAAGGTGTGGGGGATGGGACAGTGAGCTGGGGATTGGAAGATGATGAGGACATGACCTTAACAAGATGGAGAGGGATGATCATTGGCCCTCCTAGGGTGAGTAGGCTACTCTGATCCACAGACATCCACCAAGTTTGGTTCCCTGGCCTTGATCAGAAACGACCCCTAGTGCTGACCACACTATGCACTTGTGGCAACCTGAGAGGTTATGACAGATGTAAGCAATATGGAAAAAATTCCACCTAGAATATCAAAGAGCAAGGTGGAGTTATAACCATAATGCTAAATCTATCCAAACCTCTTGTTCTTCACAAGCTTCTAGGGAGTAGGGACTAGAGTTTGTTCCTGGATGAGGCCACTGTTTCCTATGTAGATGTTCTGTATAACCTGCTGTCAGGAACCTTTGTCTGGCCTGCCATTCTCACTGATGTCTTTTGTATGTCATTTTTCAGACAATCTATGAAAATAGGATGTACAGTCTGAAGGTTGAATGTGGTCCCAGATATCCAGAGGCACCACCGTTTGTCAGATTTGTGACTAAGATCAACTTGAATGGTGTGCACAACTCCAATGGCGTGGTAAGTAAACCTGTTTGGGTGGTCTTTTTTGCTGTTTCATAAAATGCTGTAAATCCTGCAAAATATTTCAATTTGGGAAGGAGGATATTGGAAAATATCTCCTTTCTGTTGTAGATATTTTTTGATGTATGTTTAAAGATTTGGTTATGTTAATTGAAGTGAATGACTGATTTTAAATTGCCCCTGGCTGCTATAATAAGATGGAGTTTAGTGCAGGGCTAACATGCAGTTGGGTGACTGGTACACAACACACACAGGTACACATGGGTTTTGTTGTAGATACGTGGTAGTAGAGTAGTGGCCTGAGGGCACACACTTAATGTGTTGTGAAATGTAATGTTTTTAATTATATCTGCCTCACTTTTCCTAGGGTCCAGCATAATTAACTGCTGCCTTGGCAGCTGCTAATGGGGATCCATAATAAATACAAATGCCCACTAAGTTTAGGTCACATTACAGACAGGAAATGTCACATGCAATATGAGTCCGTTGCCATTTCAGACGGCAGTACTTTGCTTGAACATACTAAATATAGTTATACATGATCATATATAATGTAGCTTCTGCAGGATAGGCTATTCCAGAGGTTGCATTAAAGTAGACTTACAGAGCCTTTGGGAAAGTATTCAGACCCCTTGACTTTTTCCACATTTTAAGTTACAGCTTTACTCTAATGTATTAAATCGTTTTTTCCCATTATCAACCTAGAAACAGTAACTCATAATGACAGAGCAAAAACAGGTTTTTAGAAATGTTTGCTAATTTATAAACTCAGCAAAAAAAAAAACGTCCTCTCACTGTCAACTGCATTTATTTTCAGCAGACTTAACATGTGTAAGTATTTGTACGAACATGAGATTCAACAACTGAGATGTAAACTGAACAAGTTCCACATACATGTGACTAACAGAAATGGAAAATGTGTCCCTAAACAAAGGGTGGTCAAAATCAAAAGTAAGTCAGTATCTGGTGTGGCCACCAGCTGCATTAAGTACTGCAATGCATTAGAGGTCTACCAATTATGATTTTTCAATGCCAATACCGATTATTGGAGGACCAAAAAAAAGCAGATACCGATTTAATCTGCCAATTTAAAAAAAAATATAAATATACATTTATATATTAATGACAACTACAACAAAACTGAATGAACACTTTGATTTTAACTTAATAAAATCTATTTAGTCTCAAATAAATAATGAAACATGTTCAATTTGGTTTAAATAATGCAAAAACACAGTGTTGGAGAAGAAAGTAAAAGTGCAATATGTGCCATGTAAAAAAGCTAACGTTTAAGTTCCTTGCTCAGAACATGAGAACATATGAAAGCTGGTGGTTCCTTTTAACGTGAGTCTTCAATATTCTCCAGTTAAGAAGTTTTAGATTTGTAGTTATTATAGGAATTATGACGCGTCAACTATTTCTCTCTATACCATTTGTATTTCATATACCTTTGACTATTGGTTGTTCTTATAGGCGCATTAGTATTGCCAGCCTAATCTCGGGAGTTGATAGGCTTGAAGTCATAAACAGTTCTGTTCTTCAATTGCGAAGAGCTGCTGGCAAATGCAGGAAAATGCTGTTTGAATGAATGCTTACGAGCCTGTTGCTGCCTACCACCGCTCAGTCAGACTACTCTATCAAATCATAGACTTAATTATAATATAATAAACACACAGAAATACGAGCCTTAGGTCATTAATATGGTCAAATCCAGAAACTATCATTTTGAAAACAAGATGTTTATTCTTTCAGTGAAATACGGAACCGTTCTGTATTTTATTGAACGGGTGGCATCCATAAGTCTAAATATTACTACTGTTACATTGCACAACCTTCAATGTTATGTCATAATTATGTAAAATTCTGGCAAATTAATTTAGTCTTTGTTAGGAAGAAATGGTCTTGAGCCAGGCGGCCCAAACTGCTGCATATAACCTGACTCTGCTTGCATAAAACGTAAGAGAAGTGACACAATTTCCCTAGTTAATACTGCTTGCTAGCATGAATTCCTTAACTAAATATGCAGGTTTAAAATATATATACTTGTGTATTGGTACATTGGTGCAACGTCAGTGCTTTTTTCAAATGTGTTTGTTAAATCACCCGTTTGTCGAAGTAGGCTGTGATTCAATGATAATTTAACAGGCACCGCATTGATTATTTGGAACGCAGGACAAGCTTGTTAAACTAGTAATATCATCAACCATGTGTAGTTAACTAGTGATTAGGTTAAGATTGTTTTTTTATTTTTATAAGATAAGTTTAATGCTTGCTAGAAACATACCTTGGCTCCTTGCTGCACTCGCGTAACAGGTGGTCAGCCTGCCACACAGTAATCACAAACATAATCGGCATCAAAATGCCTATTACCAATTATGAAAACTTGAAATCGGCCCAAATTAATCGACCATGCCGATTTAATCGGTTGGCCACTACAGTGCATCTCCTCCTCATGGACTGCACCAGAATTGCCAGTTCTTGCTGTGAGATGTTACCCTGCTCTTCCACCAAGGCACCTGCAAGTTCCCGGACATTTCTTGGGGGAATGGCCCTAGCCATCACCCTCCGGTCCAACAGGTCCCAGACATGCTCAATGGGATTGAGATCCGGGCTCTTCGCTGGCCATGGCAGAACACTGACATTCCTGTCTTGCAGGAAATCACGCGCAGAATGGCTAGTGGCGTTGTCATGCTTGAATTATGTCAGGGTGAGCCTGCAGGAAGGGTACCATATGAGCGAGGAGGATGTCTTCCCTGTAACGCACAACGTTGAGATTGCCTGCAATGACCACAAGCTCAGTCCGATGATGCTGTGACTCCGATGATGCTGTGACACACTGCCCCAGACCATGACGGATCCTCCACCTCCAAATCGATCCAGAGTACAGGTCTCGGTGAAACGCTAATTCCTTCGACGATAAACGCAAATACCACCATCGTACCTGGTGAGACACGACCGTGTCAGTGAAGAGCACTTTTTGCCAGTCCTGTCTGGTCCAGCGTCAGTGGGTTTGTGCCCATAGGCAACATTGTTGCTGGTGATGTCTGGTGAGGACCTGCCTTACAACAGGCCCTCAGTCTAGCCGCTCTTAGCCTATTGCGGACAGTCTGAACACTCATGGAGGGATTGTGCGTTCTTGGAGTAACACGGGCAGTTGTTGCCATCCTGTACCTGTTCCGCAGGTGTGATGTTGTAATACGTGGTCTACCACTGCGAGGACGAGCAGCTGTCTGTCCTGTCTCCCTGTAGCGCTCTCTTAGGCGTAGCACAGTACGGACATTGCAATTTATTTCCCTGGCCACATCTGCAGTCCTCATGCTTCCTTGCAGTATGCCTAAGGCACGTTCCCACAGATGAGCAGGGACCCTGGGCATCTTTCTTTTGGTGTAGGACGCTGCAGGCCGTTCTAAGTTTTAATAACTGTGACCTTAATTGCCTACCGTCTGTAAGCTGTTAATGACCGTTCTATAGGTGCATGTTCATTAATTGTTTATGGTTCATTGAACAAGCATGGGAAATAGTGTTTAAACCCTTTACAATGAATATCTGTGAAGTTATTTGGATTTTTACGAATTATCTTTGAAAGACAGGGTCCTTCCTGATAAAGGGCAGTTTCTTTTTTCACTGAGTTTATATATTAACAAAAACTATGACGTTTACTTATTTTTCAGACTCTTTACTTTGTTGAAGCACCTTTGAAAGCATTGTGTATGACGCTACAAGCTTGGCACATCTATATTTGGTGAGTTTCTCCAATTCTTCAACGCAGATGCTCTCAAGCTCTGTCAGGTTGGATGGGTAGTGTCGCTGCACAGCTATTCGATCAAGTTCAGGCTCTGACTGGGCCAAGTACGAGCTCTGGCTTCCGGACATTTAGAGACTTGTCTCGAAGCCACTCCTGCATTGTCTTGGCTGTGTGCTTCGGGTCGTTGTCCTGTTGGAAGGTGAACTTTAACCCGCTCCAGAGCAGACTGGGGCTTTCATCAAAGATCTCTCTGTACTTAATGTACTTCATATTTCCCTCAATCCTGACTTGTCTCCCAGTCCCTGCCGCTGAAAAACATCCCCACAGTATGATACATCCACCACTATGCTTCACCCTAGGGAAGGTTTTCATCCAGGCGTGATGCTTGGCATTCAGGCCAAAGAGTTGAATCTTGGTTTCATCAGAACAAAGAATCATGGTCTGAACTCCAAGCGGACGGTAATGTGCCTTTTACTGAGGAGTGGCTTCCATCTGGCCACTCTACCATAAAGGCCTGATTGATGGAGTGCTGCAGAGATGTCTGTTCTTCTCGAAGGTTCTCCCATCTCCACAGAGGAGCTCTGTCAGTGACCATCGGGTTCTTGGTCAACTTCCTGATCCAAGGCCCTTGTCCCCTGATTGGTGCTTCCAAACTTCCATTTAAGAATGATGGAGGCCACTGTTCTTGGGGACCTTCAATGCTGCAGCCTTTCCAAATAATGTCCAATCAATTGAATTTACCACAGGTAGACTCCAATCAAGTTGTAAGAATATCTCAAGGATGATCAATGGAAAGAATGCACTTAAGCTCAACCTCGAGTCTCATAGCAAAGGTTCTGTATATTTATGTAAATAAGGTAGTTCTCTTTTTTTATTTAGTATACATTGGCAAAAATGTCATGCTGGTTTCGCTTTAAAGTTATGGTGTATTGTGTGTAGATGAGGGAAAATAAACAATTTAATAAGGCTGTAACGTAACAAAATGTGGGAGTAGTCAAGGGGTCTGAATACTTTCCGAAAGGCACTATCTGCATTTTACACCCATTAAAAACAACTTTTTCTGACAGGTTATGTTAGTGTGATGGATGTGAGAGTGTGATTGAGGTGTGACAATGTTTCTCTCTCCTTGTTCCCTGTCCTGCAGGTTGACACACGAGCAGTGTCTGCGTTGGCCAAGTGGCAGAACTCATACAGCATCCGTGTGGTCCTGCAGGAGCTCAGACGACTCATGATGTGCAAGGAGAACATGAAGCTCCCCCAGCCACCAGAGGGCCAGATCTACACCAACTGAACCCATGTTACTACTCTCCTCCTTTTCCCCCTCTTGTTTTCAGTCATCCTTTCACCCCATCTACCACCTCCCTCCTTTTTTCATTCAGGTGCCTGCCAACACTCAAGCGTACATACATACATACACACACAGATATAGGGACTTACATGTATGCACGTGTACATAAACACATAGACATAGGAACATACATGTGTGCGAATGCATATGCTGACACACACAAACATGCAATCACTTCTGTATGCGCCATTCCTAGGCCCTGGCCCCTCCCCTCTTCCATCACTGGAGCTCTGGTTGGCCTAAAGAAGAGGAGGCAGGCGGAGTCATCGGTCCACACCAGACCTGATCATTCGAATACTGTACATCTTAATCTTTTTTATTATTATTTGTTATAAATGCAGATTGTACAATAACATAAATAATCTCGAGCGTACATTTTGTGTGCTGCCTTTTTGTAATAGAGAAAGAACCCTAGCCTGTCAACAGTTTCCTTGTTTATAATTATAATCCACCAATTATGCGAGTATTTGTGGATGTTGTTCAGTGCAATATATAAATGAGATACATTTTCTTATCAGGTTCTAAACATAAAGATCAACCAGTCAATTACCTTACCTCCCCATTGATTTAGAGAGCTTGACCCAACAAATATGTGAAAATATTTAGTGTTTTTCTGGGCTTTGTGCATGTTTGTATATAGTATAGCAAACTATTTGCCATATCCACTGGAAATGCATGTGACTGCAGCAGCTTATGGCAAGATGCCTGAAGTAGTAAGGCCTTCATGCTGTCACTTTGGTCAACACTTGCGTGGCCATGACAGAAGCAACCACTGATATTTCGCCTCCCATATCCAGTAATGTTTTAGTTCATAAGTGTAATTGAGTGTATAAACTCAATACAATAAAATGTGCCATTTGATAGGGTTCACACAGCAGAGAACTTGAGTTAGCTACCTCTTTCGGTCGTTAGTTATAGGAGTGTAGAATTTACCGTTTTCTTCCCTCATAAATCTTGCATCATGCCTTCACACTTGTATAGTGTCCAGAGTCCTATGGTTCTAACCCCTTGCTGCCATTTCCCATGTTTGTCTTAGCTTACTAGAGTCATTGGGTGTAAGGTCATTCATACACTGTTAGTATGGGTTATGAAACTACAGTGATTGTACTTTTACACTATCTTTGTCTGTACATGATCTTATGTATCGTGTTTACGTCTGTTCCCTTTGAGTGAGCTTACCTAACATGCAGTAAATCTCAGTGTGACCAGTTTTCTGACTATTTCTCATACAATATTACAATTATGCTCCTCTTGAAGTGGGATCGGAGGAAATGGTATACATCAAAAGGGTGCAGTCCTATTAGCTTAAGTTCAACATTTAAAATTCTGTGGACATTATTTCCCTTGTGCAAATTGTAAAATGGCTTACATTGCATTCAGAAAGTATTCGGACCCCTTGACTTTTTCCACATTTTGTTACTTTACAGCCTTATTCTAAAATTGATTAAATTGTTTTTATCCCCTCTCAATCTACACACAATACCCCATAATGACAACCTGTTTTTAGTTTTTCAGAAATGTTGGCAAATTTATTAAAAATAAAACACATCTATTTACATAAGTATTCAGACACTTAACTCAGTACTTTGTTGAAGCACCTTTGGCAGCGATTACTGCTTCTTGGCTTTGGCAGCGAGTCTTCTTCGCTATGACACTACAAGCTTGGCACACTTGTATTTGGGGAGTGTCTCCCATTCTTTTCTGCATATGCTCTCAAGCTCTGTCAGGTTGGATGAGGAGCGAAGCTGCACAGCTATTTTTAGGTCTCTAAAGATGTGAGATCGGGTTCAAGTCCGGTCTCTGGTTGGGCCATTCAAAGACTTGTCCCGAAGCTACTCCTGCGTCCTGCGTTGTCTTGACTGTGTGCTCGTCCGGTTGGAAGGTGAACCTTCGCCCAAGTCTGAAAACCTGCTCCAGAGCACTCAGGATTTCAAGGATCTCTCTGTACTTTGCTCCATTCATCTTTCCCTCAATCCTGACTAGTCTCCCAAGTCCTCGCTGCTGAAGAACATCCTCACAGCATGATGCTTGCTGCCACCTCCGTGATTCATTTTAGGGATGGTGCCAGGTTTCCTGCAGACGTGACGCTTGGCATTCAGGTTGAATATTGTTTCTCATGGCCTGAGAGTACTTTAGGTGCCTTTGGCAAACTCCAAGTGGGCTGTCGTGCCTTTTACCGAGGAGTGGCTTCTGTCTGGCCACTACCATAAAGGCCTGATTTGTGGAGTGCTGCAGAGATTGTCTTTCTGGAAGGCTCTCCCATCTCCAGAGGAGCTCTGTCAGTGACCATCGGGATCTTGGTCACTTCCCTGGCCAAGGCCCTTCTCCCCGATTGCTCAGTTTGGCTGGTGCTGCCAGCTCTAGGAAAATCCTTGGTGGTTCCAAACTTTTTTACATTTATTTGATATCACCTTTATTTAACCAGGTAGGCCAGTTGAGAACAAGTTCTCTTTTACAACTGCGACCTGGCCAAGATAAAGCAAAGCAGTGCGCCAAAAAGAGTTACACATGGGATAAACAAACGTACAATCTGTATACAGTGTGTGCAATTGAAGTAAGGAGGTAAGGCAATAAATAGGCCAATAGTGGTGAAGTAATTACAATTTTGCAATTTACACTGGAGTACACTGTCAACTGTGTGCCTTTCCAAAACAGGTGTGTGCCTTTCCAAATCATCCCCAATCAATTTAATTTACCACAGGTAGACTCCCAAGTTGTAGAAACATCTCAAGGATGATCAATGAAAACAGGATGCACCTGAGCTCAATTTCAAATCTCATAGCAAAGGGTCTGAATACTTATGTAAATAAGGTATTTCTGTTCTTATTTTTAAAAATTTGCAAACATTTTTAAAAACCTGTTTGTTTTGTCATTAAAGGGGTATTTTGAAGCTGAAAGCAAGGGCAAGTACAGTTAGAGAGAAAGATGAGTGGACAACAGTTTAGTCCAAGAATGGAACAAAAATGGCTAAAATTGTTGTGGAAAATGACCTGATGGATATTTCTTGTACGATTTTTGGTTAAGGATGTTTATTTGGGAAACCCCTTTTAAGTCACGGGGATGGCAAGAAGGCACGGGGAAAAGTGGATGCAGTCAAAGTAACCAGGAGTTGTATGGTGTTGATATCGTGTGTATCTAAAGAGCAAAAGGAGCTTGCATTGTGGGTCAATATCTTTGGCCAAAAATTCCAGAAGTAGTGTATGCATGTCGCTTGACATACGGAGAATGGGAGGGAAAAAAAGCAAAGTGTATCTGTATTATTTATGTTCGATGAGCATTTTTCCACCCTATGTAAAGTTTGAATATATAAGATATGCAGTAAAACCCGATGCAATGCAAGAAGTGTAAAAAGTTTGACCATGTGTCAAGCGTTTGCAGACAGAAGGAATATGTTATGGAAATGTTAAATGTTGCAACTGTGGTGAGGATCATATTTCCAAATTCCCTGAGAGCCCTGTTAGGGTGAAAGAGGTTGAGGGGTCAAACATCAGGGCTGTACAGCAAAAGCCCCTCTGTGAAGGCGGTGAAGAGCATTGAAAGGGAAGAGGCCACAGTTCTGAAGAACATATGGCGGTGGATGGACCACAGCCAGTTGTATAAATGTTACATGTCACTCAAGTGATCTGGATACACTTATTGTGAAGATGGTGGATTTTGTAGCATTTATAGCCACAGTTTTTAATTGTACTGCACAAGTGTCCAAGAAGATGGACATCATTATATCTGCAGCCGAGAGGTTTTTGGGCTTCCAAGAAAGACTTAACAGCAGAAGCACCGCAAGGACTACTGTCATCAGGAAATGTCCCGCCCTCACAGGATCCTTCTGAGCCTGTGTGAGGACCTGATTAAAACACAGAAGCAGGCTGATTTAGTTTAACATTTCATTACTGATGGTTTGTTTGGAACTTGTTTTTTACCTTGTATATTTTTCCCTTTTTGTATCCTCATTACCCACCTGTACATTAGGTGGTCGAATGCACATATAATTGTTATGACCGCCATTATACCAAAAAACAAGTGCATGTCAGAGCAAAACCCAAGCCATGAGGTCGAAGGAATTGTCCGTTGAGCTCCGAGACAGGATTGTGCCGAGACTCAGATCTGGGGAAGGGTACCAAAACATTTCTGCAGCATTGAAGATCCCCAAGAACACAGTGGCCTCCATCATTCTTAACTGGAAGAAGTTTGGAACCGTCAAGACTTCCTAGAGCTGGCTGCCCGGCCAAACTGAGCAATCGAGGGAGAAGGGCCTTGTTCAAGGAGATGACCAAGAACCCAATGATCACTGTGACAGAGCTCCAGAGTTCCTCTGTGGAGATGGGATAACCTTCTAGAAGAACAACCATCTATGCAGCACTCCACCAATCAGGCCTTCATGGTAGAGTGACCAGACAGATGAAAACCTGCTCCAGCTCGCTCAGTACCCCAGCCTGGGGTGACAGGACAATGATCCTGAGCACACAGCCTAGACAATGCAGGAGTGGCTTCAGGTCAAGTCTCTGAATGTAATTGGCCCTGCAAGAGAGGCCCAGCCAGAGCCAGGACTTGAACCCGATCTAATATCTCTGGAGAGAATTGAAAATAGCTGTGCAGCGTGCTCCCCATCCAACCTGACAGGGCTTGAGAGGATGGGAGAAACTCCCCAAATACAGGTGTTCCAATCTTGTAGCGTCATACCCAAGAAGGCTGTAATCGCTGCCTAAGGTGCTTCAACAAAGTACTGAGTAAAGGGTCTGAATACTTACGAATGTGAATGTAATATTTCTGTTTTTTAGTGACAATACATTTGGTTAAATGTATATACCTGTTTTGCTTTGTCATTTTGGGGTATTGTGTGTAGATTGATGAGGGGGTAAAACAACTATTGAATCAATTTTAGAATAAGGCTGTAATGTAACAAAATGTGGAAAAAGTGAAGGGGGTCAGAATACTTTCCCAAATGCACTGTAATTGTGGAATGAGAAAATGGACCTTAGGTCTCCCATTAGTCTCACGCGGCCGGGCAGGCGGAGGAATGGGACGTCCCATCTCTACTATGTCTGACTTTATGACTGTTGCACAGACTTAAAAAGGACACAGTTGAGTTTAATCTAACACGGTGGAGCTGACTGCTGGACTGGACTCTGAACTACCCACAAGGCAGTAGTTTCCTAGTTTATCCTCCAGCCTGCGTGTGAAGGAGTGAGGAAGCCGGTCACATTGTCCCAAAAAAGCTCTATATATGGGATGAGAGGGAGGAAGTTGGATTCCTCAATAGGGCATCCACCCAGTGACTCAAGAAACCTGTGAGTACAATTTTTAATCTTCTTGATTCCTATGAGTTGTTTAAGTCAAAAAAGTCAAGCAATGGAAAAAGCTTAAGTGTATCAATTTCATATATTGTAAAGGAGGCCTTTTTCAGGTAGATTCTGATGATCTATTCCTCTGACAAGAATAATAGTGATCAATATGAAGTTAAGGTTCTTGCACTCCCTTCACTTTAAAATATTCTTTGTGTAAATTACTGTAACACATCTGGGTTTTGTTAGCCAGGAAGATACACATAATGTGATGGTATTGGCTCTGGCCCAATATCATGAAATTGCGTAAAAGCTAAACGCCTGTCTGATTTTTTCACGAGCAGAGATAGGAAACAAGCCGTGTAGACCGAATTGTGCAGTAGCAAAGTTGACTTTGTAAAGGTAAAAGGAGAGACTTGATTTCCAGGATCCGGTCGAAGTAAACGTTTTAATACAGAGTTTTGGGTATAGGTGGTCATGTGAAAATGCAAAGGCTAATAGCACCAGTGGCTGAGAAGCCACAACCAAGAATAGCATGGTGCAAATTATGCTTATGAGTCTCAAGAATATATAGTCATTCTGAATTACGTATAGATGCATCTTAACAGACAACGGTCGATATGAAACGGATATAATTTCTCGTTCAACAATGAAACATTTGCCACTTTGGGAACAACATGTGATGTTCAGCAGCTTGAGCCAGTTCACGGTTTGGAGTGTCAGTATCACGAGTTGAATTGTGTGTCATGTGTGATCTAGGTGGTCATCAGGCATCTGGCTGGCCAGGCTGGCCCCCATTGCCTTGTGGCATGTTGTATTTCTAGACCATGTGTTAGGGAAGTGAAAACTACTTCAGCTGGTTGACATGCGACTGTGTAGAGTAGACTGAAATACTTATCTGGTATATTGCTAGTATTGTCTCAAGGTTTCATGGTCTCCTCAATGGTCTCATCTGTGTATTCATTTAAAATACAATACATCTGATAATCACTACTCCAGCTCCACAGTTAGGTAGATGGTCTTGACTTTGAGGTAATCAGTGTAACTAAATAACTAAACCAGTACTTTTAAAGTGTGACATTTGCACCCTTGAGCAACACCCTGTGCATAAAATATAGGGCAAACACAGGCTGCCCAATTATGATATTTTTTCCACTAATTGGTCTTTTGACCAATCACATCAGATATTTTCACATTAGATATTTCTCAGAGCTCCTGATTGGTCAAAATACTAATTTGCTGAATTAAAAGATCAGAATTGGGCTACCTGTCTAAACACAGCCGAGAGCATCAGTTTAACTAGATCTGCTTATAACAGGTTGCTTCACCCTGTATGACTAAAGTGTAAAATAGCACAGTAAAAAGCTGTTTGGTTAAAAGATAAAGATCAAATTCCAATGACAATAGGAATGCACTTTCAGTAACTAAGAACAGATTTGGTAAGCCCACAATAACAATGTGATATTTGCTCTTGGTTAATCATTATTGATGGTCCAGGCTATAGGTCAATGCCTACCAGTTGATATATCCTTTCAGAGAGATTTGGTACTACAGTACTGACATTAATACTTTTACTAGCATAATTATTGTCCTAGTCATTTGATCCTTAATCTACAGTGGGGCAAAAAAGTATTTAGTCAGCCACCAATTGTGCAAGTTCTCCCACTTAAAAAGATGAGAGAGGCCTGTAATTTTCATCATAGGTACACTTCAACTATGACAATGAGAAAAAAAAATCCAGAAAATCACATTGTATTGTAGGATTTTTAATGAATTTATTTGCAAATTATGGTGGAAAATAAGTATTTGGTCAATAACAAAAGTTTATCTCAATACTTTGTTACCTTTGTTGGCAATGACAGAGGTCAAACGTTTTCTGTAAGTCTTCACAAGGTTTTCACACACTGTTGCTGGTATTTTGGCCCATTCCTCCATGTAGATCTCCTCTAGAGCAGTGATGTTTTGGGGCTGTTGCTGGGCAACACAGACTTTCAACTCCCTCCAAAGATTTTCTATGGGGTTGAGATCTGGAGACTGGCTAGGCCACTCCAGGACCTTGAAATGCGTCTTACGAAGCCGCTCCTTTGTTGCTCGGGCGGTGTGTTTGGGATCATTGTCATGCTGAAAGACCCAGCCACGTTTCATCTTCAATGCCCTTGCTGATGGTAGGCTTTGTTACTTTGGTCCCAGCTCTCTGCAGGTCATTCACTAGGTCCCCCCGTGTGGTTCTGGGATTTTTGCTCACCGTTCTTGTGATCATTTTGACCCCACGGGGTGAGATCTTGCATGGAGCCCCAGATCGAGGGAGATTATCAGTGGTCTTGTATGTCTTCCATTTCCTAATAATTGCTCCCACAGTTGATTTCTTCACACCAAGCTGCTTACCTATTGCAGATTCAGTCTTCAATTTTGTTTCTGGTGTCCTTTGACAGCTCTTTGGTCTTGGCCATAGTGGAGTTTGGAGTGTGACTGTTTGAGGTTGTGGACAGGTGTCTTTTATACTGATAACAAGTTCAAACAGGTGCCATTAATACAGGTAACGAGTGGAGGACAGAGGAGCCTCTTAAAGAAGACGTTACAGGTCTGTGAGAGCCAGAAATCTTGCTTGTTTGTAGGTGACCAAATACTTATTTTCCACCATAATTTGCAAATAAATTCATAAAAAATCCTACAATGAGATTTTCAGGATTTTTTTCTCATTTTGTCTGTCATAGTTGAAGTGTACCTATGATGAAAATTACAGGCCTCTCTCATCTTTTTAAGTGGGAGAACTTGCACAATTGGTGGCTGACTAAATACTTTTTTGCCCCACTGTAATTTGATCGTTGTAGCAGCAATGTCTTTCAGTATTACTGGTATCTCGATATTTCCTCTCTTTCTAGGCTCAGAAGGCTGGCCGGGTTGAAACTGTTCAGAGAGATCTTCACTTCAGATCAGAAATTCCTCCAGAAGACAACCTCACCTGACCTGACTGGGACCAGCAACAATACAGCCATGTCTTTGCGGATCCATGTGCTGGCCTGCTGCTTCGGCCTGGGCTCCTGGGTGGCTGTCAATGGCCTGTGGGTGGAGCTCCCCCTCATCGTTAACACTCTCCCCGAGGGCTGGGAACTACCATCTTACCTGACTGTTATCATCCAGCTCGCCAACCTGGGGCCTCTGCTGGTCACTCTCATGCACAAGCTGTGTCCGGGCCGTCTGAAGGAGAGAGCTGCCATCTACAGTGTGTTGTCCATAGGTGTCCTGGCCTGTATACTTCTGGCGTTCTCCTGGGATGAGACCACAGTGGTGGCGGCGGCATCTCGGAGCACAGCCTTCTTTATCCTCACCTTCTTCCTGGCCTTGGTGGACTGCACCTCCTCTGTCACCTTCCTGCCCTTCATGATGCAGCTACCAGCCCACTACATCACCACCTACTTCATTGGAGAAGGCCTGAGCGGCTTTATCCCTGGTCTCGTGGCTCTCGGCCAGGGCGTCGGCATGGCCAAGTGTGTGAATGCCACTCAGTCCTCTGGTAACCTCACTGAAGAGGATATGTACATTGTCCAGACCCAGTTTCTACCGCCCAACTTCTCCACCGAGGTGTTTTTCTTCTTCCTGGCGGCCATGATGTGCATCAGCCTGGCAGCATTCTCTGCACTAAACAGGCTCCCACGTACCTTTGAACTGTCCACGGAGAACTTGGTTCCAGACACTGACACAGTGGCGTCAGTCTGCTCCGGACTAGACAACCATGGAGCAGTGACTGAAGGGGAGAACTCAAACCCAAAATGCCACAGTGAGGAATCAGGTCAGGCCAGGCCACAGCTGGCTAAATCAGGCCACTCTGTTTTTCAGTTAACTTTTATCTATTTCATGGTGGTCTGGGTGAATGGGGCGACTAACGGCCTCTTGACCTCGGTGCAGACATACTCCTGTATGCCCTACGGTAACCTGGCATATCATCTGTCGGCTGCTCTGGCATCCTGTGCCAACCCAGTGGCCTGTATAGTCGCCATGTTTTTTCCTAAAAGGTAAAACCTCAGTAACTCTCTAAATGGATTATTATGGTTGAAATAGCTTTCCACTGTTAAAGGTTGACACATTTTACAGTATGCTAAGGTAAAAAAAATATGGCATATACTAGTATATGATAAAGTAATTCAGCTTTCCCTCACTATCTCTGTGGTTATCTAGAATGTCTTTACTTCAGATACAGGTACCTAACCAGTTCCTGTTCTGAGTCTCTGTTTAGGTCACTAGTGCTCCTGGGTGTACTGTGTCTCATTGGATCAGTCTTTGGAGGATACAACATGGCAATGGCCACCATGAGTCCATGTCCACTACTACAAGGCTCCGCACTAGGAGAAGCCATCATAGTGAGTAACACACCACCTGTAGAGATACTGTAGGTCTCAGTCCAGGGACACTTTCTAAGAAAGGGTTGGCTCTCTGTCAGTTCATTGATCCTTGTTATTGCAGAAAAGGAATAGTGACAAAGTTGTTGCTGTCATGTTTGGAAGATGCTATCACCGATTATTTTCTGGAATACCAATGATCTACAATAACTATACCGAGATAACATTTACAATTTAGTCATTTAGCAGATGCTTTTATCCAGAGAGACTTATCTTACGATAGCTAGGTGGGACAACCACATATCTCAGTCATAGTAAGTCCATTTTTCCTCAATAAAGTCGCTATCAGCAAAGTCAGTGTGAGCAGGAGGGGAGAAGTCAAGTGCGAGTATTAGTTCATAAAAGGCACTTGTTTTTGTTTGGGGGAGCTGATGTGGGATTATTTAAGATACTCTTTGAAGAGGTATGGTTTCAGATGTTTTCATAAAATGGGCAGGGACTCTGCTGTCCTAGCTTCAGGGGGGAAGCTGGTTCCACCTTTGGGGTGCCAGGACAGAGAAGAGCTTTGACTGGGATGAGCGGGAGCTGCCGTCCTGTAGGTGGCAGAACGTAGTGCTCGGGTTGGGGTGTAGGGTTTGAGCATAGTTCCTCTTGCTGCTCCGTAGGCAAATGCCATAGTTTTGTAGTGGATGTGAGCTTCAACTGCAACATACCGAAACAAAAACAAACTATGCAAGAGATTTTGTTGTAGAGTTAGGATTCTATTGCATTGCCAGGCAGGACTCAGACATGTACTCTACACAGACCGGTGCGCCATAACCAATCAGAGCTGAAGTAGGCCTGTATGCAAATTGACAATTGCCATATATGGATCTGTGCCATTCCCTTTGAACTGGACTGTTTGTACAACATCAACTTAAAGCGGGTACAACCTGAGTGTTCACAGTAAATGTGTGCCGGAAGTTGCACAGAAATTTCAGCAGACCTGAAATTTGCTTAGTGATGAAAAAATTTTGAGGGAACATTGCTGATAATGTTACCTTGAAACCCTCAGGTGCTGTCGTGGGTCTTCTTCACAGGGATACTGTCTTATGTCAAGGTGATGGTGGGTGTCATCTTCAGAGATGAGAGCCACAGCGCCCTGGTGTGGTGTGGAGCAGCGGCACAGACAGGCTCTCTGCTGGGCTCTGCCATCATGTTCCCACTGGTAAATGTCTACAACCTGTT
Source organism: Oncorhynchus masou masou (assembly GCF_036934945.1). Classification (NCBI taxonomy): domain Eukaryota; kingdom Metazoa; phylum Chordata; class Actinopteri; order Salmoniformes; family Salmonidae; genus Oncorhynchus; species Oncorhynchus masou. Next base: position 32,536,169 of record NC_088244.1, read on the forward strand.
TCAGTCAGGAGACTTCTGTAACACCAAGTGCCCTTTATGATGGTGACCTATTCCTAAAACACTAACATAACCACGGGTAAGTAGCCTTGTCCATGCCAGAATGGCCCATCTCATAGAACACTCCCAGGAAAGGACACTAGTACCTGCTCGTACTTATACCAAATGGGGTGTGTGAATAATGTGGGGAATTTTTTAATTTTACCTTTATTTACAGGTAAAACAAATTCTTATTTTCAATGACGGCCTAGGAACAGTGGGTTAACTGCCTGTTCAGGGGCAGAACGACAGATTTGTACCTTGTCAGCTCGGGGATTTGAACTTGCAACCTTCCGGTTACTAGTCCAACGCTCTAACCACTAGGTTACCCCGCCGCCCCAAACAATGACTGGACAAGATTAGAGATTGGACTCTGAACATGCCTTCAAGGGCACTCTCTTCTGAGAGTGAAATCCACCTGGATCAATGGACTAAAATATAACATTTCAAAATGTTGCTCAATTAATATTTGAAAATGTTTTATAAAGTGTGATTCACAACCCACGCTCAAGGTTAGCAATGATTGTTTAAAATGCCTGCCCTAGTAAGTGGGTCAAGCACCTTTGAAATACTTTCTGTGAATAGCCTCAATCTTTTCATCTTTATCGTGTTGTAGACTTTTTTGTTGTTGTTGGACAAAATCTTTATTCATTTTAAAATGTTGTTGTTGGGGTAGGCTACATGCACAAATTCACATAATTTAATAGTTAAGCTTAGACACACCTACTCATTCATGGGTTTTTCTTTATTTTTACTATTTTCTACATTGTAGAATAATAGTGAAGACATCAAAACTATGAAATAAGGAATCCTGTAGTAACCAAAAAAAGGTTAAATAAAAGTCAGATTCTTCAAAGTAGCCACCCTTTGCCTTGATGACAGGTTTGCAGACTCTTGGCGTTCTCTCAACCAGCTTCATGAGGCAGTCACCTGGAATACATTTCAATTAGCAGGTATGCCTTGACATACCCAAATCAAACTACCGGTAGCTCAGGATCTGAAGCAAGGATATGCAAATTCTTGAAACCATTTGAAAGGAAACACTTGACGTTTGTGGAAATGTGAAATGAATGTAGGAGAATATAACACATTAGATTTGGTAAAAGATCATACAAAAAAAAACATTTATATTTTTTTGTAACATCAACTTTGAAATGCAAGAGAAAGGCCATAAGGCCATAAATTCCAGCCAAGGGGCAATTTAGATAATTTCGCCACTAGATGGCAGCAGTGTATGTGAAGTTAGCTTGCAGGTGACCGGCCCACCACAAGGAGTCGCTAGAGTCATCTGTCCTCGGTTGCAACACTCACTACCGAGTTCTAAAACTGCCTCTGGAAGCAAAGTCAGCACAAGAAGTGTTCGGGAGCTTCATGAAATGGCCGAGCAGCCCCACACAAGCCTAAGATCAACATGTGCAATGGCAAGCGTCAGCTGGAGTTGTGCAAAGCTTGCTGCCATAGGACTCTGGACTAGTGGGAACACGTTCTCTGGATTGATGAATCGCGCTTCACCATCTGGCAGTCTGACTGACAAATCTGGGTTTGCCGGATGCCAGGAGAACGCTAAATGCGCCAATGCATAGTGTCAACTGTAAAGTTTGGTGGAGGAGGAATAATGGTCTGGGGCTGTTTTTCATGGATCGGGCCAGGCCCCTTAGTTCCAGTGAAGGGAAATCTTAACGCTACAGCATACAATGACATTCTAGACAATTCTGTGTCCGACTTTATGGCAACAGTTTGGGGAAGCCCTTTCCAGTTTCAGCATGACAATGCCCCTGTGCACAAAGTGAGGTCCATACAGAAATGATTTGTCAAGAAGAACTTGACTGGCCTGCACAGAGCCTTGACCTCAACCCCATCAAACACCTTTGGGATGAATTGGAACGCCGACTGCGAGACAGGCCCAATAGCCCAACATTAGTGCCCGACCACACTAATGCTCTTGTGGCTGGAAGCAAGTCCCCGCAGCAATGTTCCAACATCTAGTGGAAAGCCTTCCCAGAACAGTGGAGGCTGTTATAGGAGCAAAGGTGGGACCAACTCCTTATTAATTATATATTGTTTATTTGTATGTTTGGCTTTAGCTGAGAATAGTCTTTACAGAGTCAAGTATATTTTTCAAGGCCTCAATTGTTCTTTGTCACGCACCATTCATTCTCACTGTTGATAATTCTAATGTTGTAACTTAATAGTAATAATAGTAACTGTATCCACTGGCGAATTGGGAGAGAGTGAGGTGACTGCCATATAAGAGCCAACATCTTTTTTTCCGGCAGTGCTGCCTGCCAGCAGTAATTGTCTCTGATTTATTGAGTCATTAAGTAACATAGTAGATGCAAAACATTGAATATTTACATTCATCCACTTTGAAATGGAGTAACTTTGACCCAGAAGCATTTAAATGCAGGGCAATCACACATCCTATTATGAATGTGCCTACCTGATTTAGGGGACACAGTGAACAGTCGGGGCAAATTTCATCTTAAAACGTTTCGTTGGTGTTAAACACAATCTGTTTACAAACTTCAATGTATAAGGTGATGGTTCAGATTATGGGATGCCAAAGTCATATTTTTCATATTCTGTTCGAGTTAAAGGGTTGTTAATAGTCACTTAGATCTGTGGACCATAATTATTTTAATGGCTAGCTCAGAATATGAGCTTTCAAAAAGTTGTTTATATAGTATAGAGATCAGCCCCTTTGGGAGTCCAGGTTCAGGAGTTGGGTCTCCCAAGGGACTCCATAGACCAGCATAGTTGACCTAAGTTGTACATATAGAGAAAAAGGAGTTGCCTGTAATGTGCCTGTTCTCAAACCATTACTGTCCTTGATAACGGCAAGGATACAGATTCCACATTTGGACTATTGGGGGGAATGCAAAAGGCTGCCCTCAAAGATCGCAAGGCGTTATAGTGAAATAAGTAAGGGCATGCCATTTTGATTCTCAGTTACATTGTTTTTAAATGTTGTGCCAAATAGAGTTTGCTTAAGCAATAATGACACCAAACCGTAGTTTACATTGTTTAACGGATATATTGGTTAAGACCAACACTTCCATGGCAATATATTTCTCTATATACACAGCCAGGGGGCAGAAGAATCATGTCTAAACCAATTTAGGATGGGTGACTTTTTTCATACATGTATGGTTATTTTAAACCAAGTTAAATATGTGGAATAAGCAGAATCCAGATTCACTCAAAATTAAGTCAATTAAGTAAATAACGCCTTATTAAATCAATTATTAAACAGACACAAGACTGTTTATCACAGATGATGTCACCTTGTATTGCTACGAGTGAACCCACTGGGCTCTTTGCTGTGTGTAAATGTTTCCCATTGCAACTCATGATGGCATCACTACACCGTGCCAGAGAAAAGTGCCTACAATTCTTTGCATTCCTCTGGCACCCCAGCAGATTCTCTGAACACAAAGTACATTTAATTACACTTTGTCCATTTAACACTGCTTCTATAACGGCTTTAATACCTCTATGTTTTTGTGTGTCTGTGAAAGTTTTCAAGAGCTTTCCGTGTAAGATCATCATGTGACTTGCACTGTTGATTGTTTTTGTAAATACAATACAGATCACACAATGTCATGTGTCAATATTGTCAATGTCATGTGTTCACTCACATACAATGTGGCTTCGAGACATACTGTGGCTAGCATGTATGTCTGAGAATTCGATTACTGCAGATTACAGCACCTTCTCTCAGGAGGATGCTGCTCTTCCATGGGACGCGTGACGTCCCCATCAGCAGCTGTTGTTCCTTCAGTCTCTATCCCTCTATCCCCTTCCCCTCAGACGAGTGGAGGACCACCAATAGGTCCCCCCAGCAGCCCCAGGTCTGAGGAGAAGCCCAGGGTGGGGGTTACTAATGAAGGGAGGTCAGAGTAGAGTGGCTGTTGGCCCTGTCGCTGGTCACTTGGGAGCTCCGCTGACCCCGGCACTGAGTAAAAACAAAAAAGAAAGAGGGCAATGATTATCCCCACCCTGCCTCTGGGTCAGCTGGGGATCAGGCTAAGAGCAGATGTGACTTTCTCTCTTGGATTTGAGGAAAGGAAACCGCCTTTTCCTGAAATCACTGCAGTGGTTTACTCACATTGTTGACAATGAATAAGCCTGAGCTATTTTATCATTAGTGGATTATATAATGTAAAAGAAAAATGTAAAGGTAGTTTAAGATGAAGTATTACATGAAGTTGAAGATGAATCAGATTTTGTCTGTATTTCTTTTTTAAATTTGATATAAAAGCTCATTTTTTTGTTTTGGGCACTTACACAGCTTGTTACGCACAATTCACTGCATCTTGCATGCAAATGTCGTTCCGCTTTGCTTCACAACGACCATGAATATCTCAGTGCAACTAAGAGGTTTTCTGCTAGCTTCATTAGCTGAATTCCTTGATTGGCCTGGGCTTTTGTGGCGAGGCATTGACAAGGCAGCACAAAGCAGCAGCAGCAAAAGAAAAAAGTGTATCATTTTCATCAGATGGCCCATCGCTTCTCCAGCTGGACAGGAGGGGCTACGGCCACCTGGATTCCCTGTCTTGGTCCTGTGAGATCCTGCAGTCTCCTCTGCCATGCAAGGACTCCACTTACTACGCCACTGAGAGGCCCATCTGGTCGGGACGACACCTCCCAGTGTGGACCCCCACCCTCACACCCATAAAGAACCCCCACCCTCACACCCAAACGAACCCACACCCCACTGAACCACCCCACTGAACCACCACCCTACCCAGCCGCTTCCCCTCCCAGCTCCCAGCTAAATGAGCAGCGCGTCAAATTGAATAGGGAATTTACCCTCTTTAATTAACAGAATCAGAGGATGAATTCAGAGAGTTATGACACAATGAACTCTAAACCACCACTCTAAATAAATATTCTATCTGACTAGTTGCTGAATCCACAGATATGTCACCTGTGCATGACACTGTAACTGTGATTATATGATCCCCTTTGTAAAGTTGGTAAAACAACAGTCATTTAAGAATTCATGATTAACATTAATACTCAAATTTACTAACCGGCTAAAAAGTAACATAATTAGACTAGTAAAATTATAAAGCTATTTTGTCAAAACGTCAACAAAATCCAGAATGTGGGGGAAATTTACATGGGGACATTTTTGCTTGAGCAAACCCAGATGGAGACAAATGCTGGCAGCTGATATTCAGGTGAACAGCTTGTGGAAACCAATTGCTGATGCATGCAGACAATCAAGTGACAGACACACAAGGAAATATTCAGACATTAGTACTTCAATAAGTACGCCCCATCTCCTATCAATTTCTATTTAAATAATGCTATCCCATAAAATTTGATTGAACGTTACAGCCCTCTGTCATTTCCCTATATTCTCTCCCTGTAGACAGCAGTGCTCATGCCTGCTCTTCTTTTTCCATCAGCCGATATTGATGTTGGTTTAATGAAGTGCCTACCGCTCCACTCTTGGAAGGGACAAGTCTGTCAGCATATGTAAATGCTTCCTGCTTGTCAATGTGGCAGGGGGTTCTGCAGGGGTCAGCATGCACCCACCAACCCCCTCTCTGGGAACCCTTTGTTCTGGGGGCTGACTGTGCCATATGTGGGAACCAATGATAGAGATGCACAGCAGGGAGGAGGGGAAAACTTGTTACGCTGTTGTAGTAAGCTAATTACTACACTTACCTAGTTGATAGAAGAGCGCTCATGAGTGAGTAACTAAATAGACAAATGTTTCACCTATTCTTCATGGATGTCTGTCTTAAAGCATGGTTACTAAAATGTCAGTGATTTGGACTGTAGTTAAATTCTTACGGCACTTTGATGATCACTGTTTGGGAAAAGGTTTTTCTCATTTTGTAACCATAAACAGGTACAAATGATAGATAACAGGAATATAAAGTAAAATCCTCACAGTGCTTCTTTGCATTGTACTGTGCAATTCAAAGGTAATTGACTGGTTCATGGTACCTTACTGCCAGCCCCATAACCTTGAGATGACATAGAGAAATGATATCATTATAATGTATAGCTTCTCTGAAATCTGTCCCAAATGGCACCCTATTCCCTAAATAGTGCACTACTTTTGACCAGAGCGCTATGTGAATAGGGTGCCACTTGGGACACAAATCTCTGTTTCTAATGCTCCGAGTTATGTGATGAGGCATTGGCAGTCTGTGCTACATGAATGAGTACAGGATGAGTAGCCAGGCTAGCATTGATGCAGTGGCACAGTTGACATGCCAGGCTGTGCTCAATAAAGCAGTGGACTCTGGAGACCATGGACAGTACCAAGCAGCATACTGTACTGCAAGCAGTAATGTGGTGAGAGATCCCATAAGGGTCAAAGGACCTGTGGATTATGGTGACCGGCTTCCATTATCTAGGACCATTTTATCTTTCTGTGGACCACCTGCAGAATTAGCTAACCATTTCCCACACGGCGATGTGATGATCATGGGTTAAGATTTAGCTATATAAGCATTATGACCATTCCCTGTAAAATTAGTTTTTATATCTATGGTAATCAACAATAGAAGCATTGAGTTATTGATAGCTACTCTGATGGGTCCAGTAATTTGGGGCAACAATATTGGATGCCCCTTTTGGATACCCATATGATGATGGGGATTTTGACCCCCCTTTAACACTGAGAGCTCTCTCGTTGCATGGACCCCCCCTTCCCCTACAGCACCCTACCCCCCTTGACCAGTCTGGCACAGCTGCTGGGAGTTGCCAAGCCTGGCCGAGGCTGAGCTATAGGCCCTTTGTCTGTGGGGCCAGTCAAGTGGAAAATGGCCACTACAGAGAGCCCACTTCAGAGAGCCGTCACCCTTTGAAGGGGATTGATGGCCTTTGACAGCCACAGTGTTAACATGGGGCACATAGGAACACAGCACGGCTATTATTGTGTTTACCAGTGCAGGGGGAGAAAAGAGGATAAAGGGGAGACCCCCTTGGTTGATATTTGCAGCCAACAGAGACAAGGGGCTTGTCTTACGGACAAGCATCACAGACAGATGATGTATGATAACTGACAGCCAGGTATAGCTGTATATCATATTTGCATAATATCTGCTGCTCCATTGGTACTGTAAACAAACCACTCATCTGCTGAATTATATGTCCTCAACCAGGCCATCATAGTAATATTAGGGACGGTTCGAAAACAAATGCACCCCCCTTCCCAAGGTAAAAAAACATCTTCACATGACCCCCCCGCACTGTAAATTAAATGTGCACACCCTCCCCCTCGTTGAATTAGCTCAAAATAATGTTTACGACCACAAATAACAATAACTGTACCAACCTTGTGCTTATAAATGTGGATATCGACGTTACCACTACAGCATGTTTTTGTAGTGGCACAGTTTGATGCCACACATGGTTACGGGCCAGAAGGTTGGTGGTTCTTCGACCACGCACGCTCTCTGCCTGTGTCATTACACTTCGACCACGCATGCTCTCTGCCTGTGTCATTACACTTCGACCACGCACGCTCTCTGCCTGTGTCATTACACTTTGACCACGCACGCTCTCTGCCTGTGTCATTACACTTCGACCACGCACGCTCTCTGCCTGTGTCATTACACTTCGACCACGCACGCTCTCTGCCTGTGTCATTACACTTCGACCACGCACGCTCTCTGCCTGTGTCATTACACTTTGACCACGCACGCTCTCTGCCTGTGTCATTACACTTCGACCACGCACGCTCTCTGCCTGTGTCATTACACTTTGACCACGCACGCTCTCTGCCTGTGTCATTACACTTCGACCACGCACGCTCTCTGCCTGTGTCATTACACTTCGACCACGCACGCTCTCTGCCTGTGTCATTACACTTCGACCACGCACGCTCTCTGCCTGTGTCATTACACTTCGACCACGCACGCTCTCTGCCTGTGTCATTACACTTCGACCACGCACGCTCTCTGCCTGTGTCATTACACTTCGACCACGCACGCTCTCTGCCTGTGTCATTACACTTCGACCACGCACGCTCTCTGCCTGTGTCATTACACTTCGATCAAAGCCAGCTGCAGACAATGATCAGCTAGGGGAAATCAGATTTTCAACATTGTGATGGTATATTTATAATTACAGTGAGCTCCAAAAGTATTGTTGTTTTGGCTCTGTAATCTAGAGTTTTGGATTTGAAATGCTACAATGACTATGAGGTTAAAGTGCAGGCTGTCAGTTTTAATTTGAGGATATTTTCAAGTTTCTACTGTCACAAGCTTGATGCAGTCTTTGCATGCTAGGAATATGAGACCAAATACTTAACTTTTTACTCCTTTAATAGTAATGTACATATAAGTGAATTTGTTCCAATACTTTTAGTCCCCTGAAATGGTGGGACAATTAATTTGTATGGTGTATGGTGCCAATGCACCATACAACCAATAAGCAAAGCATACCAACTTCGGGCACTTCAACATCAAGGTTAGCATTTTCAACACCACAATCAAATAGACTATGTCAATCTCGACAAACAGAAAATACATCCCTCCCTACCTTGTCCCCAATATTGAAGGCTTTGCTATATGGAGTACCACCGTATGAGTCATAAAACCCGGGAAATGGTTCCAATCGTTATTTCACCATTCATTTCTCCATATGGGATTTTAGAACTACTGTATATAAGGTCTATGTTTCATGTAGGCTTACCCTGGCATTACGTTTTGATAACCGCGCAAATATTTAACTTTTATCAATAATTAGTATTGCACATTTTTGAAAGTAAATTGAGGTGAAAATATACCATATGTACCTAGTCCAAAAGAGAATTACACGGCTATCAAAACGTCACGCCAAGGTAAGCCTACACCAAACATACAATTTATTCGAATTTGTTGTAAAATTCACGATTTGAAAAACGAATGGCGGAAAAACCATTGCGAACATTTCCGTGTTTTTATGGGTATTATGACGTGTCCACTGTTGCGGACTATTGAAGCAGGTTCTAGGTGCGCAGTAACCTTTCCTGAATAACTGGGGCTGCTGAGAGCCATATTATTAAAGGACGACTTGGGAGAATTATGATCTGCAACGAACAGCGCATCTCAGTATCAGAAGTAAAATTATAGCCAGACTGACTTGCTACAATACCTTTCTAGAATTTATAAATGGTTGAGAGTAGACCCACAACTGACCAATATGGAATAAATGGAATTAAATGTTCAAATCACAGGACTTTTGCGCTGTTATTCAAATGTCATTATTCACTGCCATTTACAGCCTAGAGGAAAATTGTGTACTCACTTGTAGGCTTTTCGAGATAATTGAATTGTCCCTAAACAAGATCAATGGGGGAGCTTTTTGAGTTGCGTGTCTCACGTCAATGTTCTTTCATGCGCAATGACGTACCTGGCCACTTCGCTGCCTATCAGCTATTTCTCGTTGTTCTCGTGGATTTTTAATTGCAGCTTTTAATGATTTTAGTTGTGGTATGATTGCTAGTTAGCCCATTGCCGATCTGGACAAACGACCACCTACCACTATTGTCACAATGAATGGTGGATAGAAGGCAGAATAGACTGTTAGACTGGTAGACTATAATGACCTGTGGTATATTTAGCGCATAGTGCATACTGGAAGTAGCAAAACACTTCGATAGGGGAAGCGCATGTAAGCAGATTTGGAAATTTGGCTAGGATGGAAGAAATTATATGATAACACACTGTCCCTTGGTTATATAGGTTACAGTGAAACGTCTCAGCTGGTGTGCTTACAGTTGGTTAATTATTTACTCCATTTCCAATGTGTAGAGCAGCTGAATGTGCAACAGTGATTATATCTGCAACAAATGGTCTTGCTACGGTATGTCATTATCCAGATTCTCAGTAGTTGGGCCATTTTCTGCCACAGACGCCACTGCTGTATTACATCTCACATGAGTTTGTCTGGGGGGCTAATATGGGTTTACTAGAAAAGAGCAGGAGGCGTCATTGTGTTAAAGCTCACCTGATCTCAGTCCTCCTTCATATGGCAGTTCCAGCTTCTCACAGGTCCCTCTACTCAGGGCCCTGCCTCAGGGTGGTCCATCTGGGGGGATATATGGTTAGGCTTTCATTGTCCTCCCTCAGGTTTAAGATCTCTCCCACTCCCCTGGTTATGGAACTGTTGTCTGAAGTGGGTGAGGGTGGTAAACATATTATACAGAGACGGTAGTTGGCACAAACTAATTCTTAGATATCCATTGGAATGCAGCCACCAAGTCCCACTTTATTTCTGCACAATTTTACCTGGTAAAAAACAGTGAGACATCTGATCTGGAGAACATTCCAAAATCCGTTGCTTACCTTGCATAACTTTATTTATTATTTTCTGCTGAGGCAGAGTTTTCCTCTTTGTCCTTGAGCACCTGCTGGTGTTATCTTCTCCTATAGTGTTCATTGTCAGAGGCTTTTGATGGTGCTGTGTTGTATGGCTTGAGTGTGCTTTGAATGGGAAGTTCTGTGTGTGTGTCACACAGCACAAATGTATAGGTCTTTGAAAGACAAATATTTCAACAACGATCCAAAAGGGTTGGCTGTGATTTTGGACTGTGGCGTGTATGCCTCTTTCTAAACAGGTTAGGGGACAGGACCACAGGTACTGGTTTATCCACCAGCCCACCCCTGATGACAGTGGTGCTTTGCATTAATGGCCAGATCAATGAATAAAGTTGTCTATTTGGACTCAGTTCAAGGGAAATGTCCTTGCGTGGTCTTCACCTTTCTGATTGAAATTTTGAACTTTGATACCTGGTATCCAACAGAGGACCTTGAGCGCTCAATAAAAAGTGAATGGTCTTTTCAAGGTTTGATGATTTACTTTCTCATTCATTCATTTAGTTGCCTTCTCAATTCCTGAAACATTATGCTTATAAGCAGAGTTATTGAAGATAAGAAACAAAGTATGTATCATGTTCATGTTGCTCTGTGATAATGTTCACTTTCCCTGCCGCACTCACTTTACTATGATTTACTTCATTATGTGGATAGATATAGGATGCATGAAATAATGTAATATGCTAATTTGACATCTGCATACTGCCATGGCTCGGTGCCAGCTATAAAAGGACAAGAACACAATCACACTCTCTTTGATGACGACAATTGGCAAAGTCCCCAACCCTTAAAGTGACCTGCTCTGCTGTTGCTGGATGAGTCCAGTGGGGAAAGAGTGCACTCAGTATATCTATAGTACAGGGCCTAGATTCACACTGTCCAGCAGAGCAGACAATGTCCTTGAGAGTTAATGCCCTATTAGTTTATCTAACAGTTTAACTTGATCCTGTTTTCTTTCACAGAATTTATAGATCGCATTTAGAACTTTGTTTATGATTATGGATAGATAATCAAAAGCATTGGGGGATATCTTGACAAGTTATTTAAATGTGTGCCTCCCAAACATGCATTTCAGCAAATGCTAGTGAGGACAGCCAACAATCCCATTGAGAAATTAGCAGCCAGCCCCCTACCAACGACTCTCTGTTGTTTATGAATAATTCAGCTGTCAGAGGGAGGTGAAGACTGGAAGACCTTGTCACTGACGTTTGACTAAGCACACTGTGGCCTGAGGGGGACACTCTAAACCTGAGAGATTGGTTCTGCTTAGTTTCTCCCAGGTTCTAATGCATGCTCTGCTGATGTGACCGACTGGGTTATGTTACCAACTGGGTTGAAACCTGGGTCTCTGGTGTGCCAAAAGAAAGTGTTAGCCTGCTGATCTAAAGCCTAGGTTTTACCAGGGACCAGAAAGTTTCTGGGTGTAAACTGAAATGTGGAATCCCACTGAAAGTCTGCTTGAAAAGTCAGTTGATTATCATCACAACAATGATCCAAATAGATTATACAGATGACTTGGGCAAGTGTAAGTTATTTTTACATTAAATAATTATAATTGCTGTTGTGCGGTTGCTGCCAAATTACTGTAAGCGCTGTGTGTTAGCCTGGCCTGATTAATCATATTAAACCTGTTGTCATTATGACCTTTAGGTCAGTCAGAGACAACTCTTCCTTTCTTACTCCCTCTCTCCCTGCTCCCGTCTCCCTTCTCCCTCTCTCTCTCCCTGCCTCCTTCTGCCTTTCCTCTTCTCCCTCTCCTTTTCTCTCTCCCTGCCTCCATCTGCTTCTCCCCCCTCTTCCTGCCTCCCTTTCCTTTCCTCTCCCCTCACTCACTCCCTCTCCCTCTTTCTTTCACTCTCCCTCTCCCTCTTCCTCTCTCTCCACCTTTACCCCTCTTTCTCCCTATTAACAACACATTGCTCCCTTCCACTACATGCCACCATTTCCTCGCTACTGTCTTTCTACACTATGTTCTTCCAATTCTATAGCCTTTGTTTTTCACATAGACTACCAATGTATGCATTATGCCCCTTGCTACTTGCCACTCTTATAGCCTTTGGAGTGAGAAGGCATTTTGGGACACTTACAAAAGAGTATTCCACATCCAGGTCATGCTGCCCCTCTGGGCTATATGGCATATTTTCCTATAGGCCACAGACTCAAGCCTTAACAACACATCTGTTTGGCTCTGGAAGGATCCTTTGAAGTGGAAGGATCACAATGCAGAATGAGAATGAAGGACAATCTAAACCAAAATAGAAAGTTAGGGTTGAGGATCCACTCAATAAGCTCCATAGATAAATCTTTTTGATAGAGTTATTGTTGTGAATTGGCTTTACAAGCCAGACCTATGGGTACACTGCAAAATGGATCAATACTACTGGAGAAAGAGAGCATTACTGTATTAGCAAATCTTCTCCAACAACCAGACTTCACAAATCAGTGTACGGGTAGATGTCCTTTGATTGAGAATTCAAACAGGTGTCATCCTGGCTCATCCTGGCTCCTTGGAGGCCACATAAATGACAGTCTACTGGGCCGTAAACTGCAGAGCAGATGATGGGAGACTGGCCATATGTCCACTGTTTGTCTGTTAGTGCCAACAAGCCACACTGGCTTGGTTTCTGATGGGAGGGATTCTTCTGGGAACATCTCAGTGAATGCTCCTCTGGGACAGAGAGAAACTTCATCTCTAATTGCTATAAGATAAGATTTTTGTTGTTGTTGCTGTTTTGACACGTTAGAGAAGTGATGTTCCGACTCAACTTCTCAGTATTTACAATTAATGTGACATTATTAATGTAATGGGATTATTTGTTAACAAAAACCAGTGCTTTGTAACAGCAAAACTAGTGGCAACTGAGCTGCGCCCAACTTGAAGGAGACAAAACCTTGATTTTGCCTGATTATTTAAGCACATCATCCTGATATTTTTTTACAACATTACATGCTGTGTTGTAACACCACTTAATCAACTGTTGTGCAGCACCTTGCCAGGGACTGGGAGAACTAACAGAAAAGATTGAAAACACTATTTTGGTGTTTCAAACCCTGTTTAGTGCAGAACTTGATACCTCTCTTTTGAAGCTGTTTCCTCCCTCTAAGCTTCTAAACATCGGTATGATGTTTTAAATCCTGCCTAGTGCAGAATTAGATCCATTTTTTTTAAAGTGTTTTAATGTTTAAGACTGTTTTATGTACTTGATCATTTGCCTTTTTATACTATTTTGGCAGGAATTGTCAAGCACAGTGTTTAAACCACCAGCACTAACAGGAGATTGAACTGCAAGAATAGAGGATTCTGCAGTTCACCATTGATAAATATGGATTTATCAATGGGTCAAAAACCCCAGCCACCCCAGTCATAGACTGTTCTCTCTACTACCGCATACCGGAGTGCCAAGTCTAGGACAAAAAGGCTTCTCAACAGTTTTACCCCCAAGCCATAAGACTCCTGAACAGGTAATCAAATGGCTACCCGGACTATTTGCATTGTGTGCCCCCCCCCCCCCCTTTATCATCAATTAATATTTAGGCTATATATGCATGTTTTGATGTTACCTTTTACATGCACTGAAATCCCAAAAAGTGTTTTCACAACATTCCCTTAAAAACACCAATATTCAGGTTAAAGAACCGCTTACGGGTGTTTCAGAGTTCTTAATTTCTGTTATAAAATATATTCTGCTCCTTGAAACACTTACATTGGGTTTACATTCAAACCCCCTCCAAACACCAGATCTCATAATAGGTGCGCTACATTTCATGGTTTCATTACACAACCATGGGGTTTTGAGACTTTCCATTTTTACAGTGTATGATGTAGGCCTACACCACATCCAATCTGAGTTTAATAATGAAAGGCATGTACGAACATGTATGAATATAAAGATTTCAAAAAATATTTCCAAATGCTTCATGTAACAACAAGCACATACTTTAACATTGTCTCATTAGCCCGCCTCTGTCCTCTCAATACATATTTACTACTGAGAGAATGCTATGTGGATTGCTGGGAGGTGCACACACACACACACAAGCACATGATTGGTGTTACACAAGGAGAGGCCATTCTCCTAGGAGCAACCAACTCCATCAGGGCCTAAGTAATTGGTCCGCTATTCATATTTCAGCAATAGAGCTATTCATACATTCACTCATGAACTAGATACACTGAGGACAATCAAAAGATGGGTTGACCTTAATGTCACAACATTTTTAGAAGTGGTGGACAGGTTGAGATGGAGAAACCTGGGTCTAGGGGAGGGGGGTTGAATAGCTTATAGCCTTTTTTTAATAGGTAGTTGTCATGAAGATTGAAATGGAGGTTCGTTGGAGATAACAGATAACTAGCCTTTAATGTTCCAAAAGACTAATTTCTTCTCAAAATTAGGAAACACACTATCTGAAATATACAGTTAAGTAAAATGTGACAATGGGAATTGATTTGAATTATATATCAACACCACTTTTAATAATAAGATTAGACTGCAACAGCAATATAACCTTTTATCAGAGATCACACTTTCATGAGGAAGATTGCCTTATCCTCAGCAATACAACATCTATTCTTTCTCTAATATATTCAGTGAGTCATGAATTACTGTACAGCGGCAGTTCATGGTGAGTTATCTTCTTCAAAAAGTACGAGCAAAAAACAAGCTCACCGCAAAGGCATTACCACCTACAGATATAGGATCTTAATTTGATTATTTGTTTGCTGAGGAAATGCAAACTTGAAGTGTATTCAAGGTTTAAAAAGTATTCTAGAGTTTGTAATTTCCACTTTAAAATGTCAGACTTGATTTGCCCTTATGAAAAATGTATCAACCCCTACACATTTTTCCATGAATTATTATTCACATAATAATTTGCATTGGCTTTTGCGGCAGGATTATTTTCCTTCTGTAGCAAACTGGCTCAAATAAAGATCCTACAACTGTACACGCACACACATACACACACACACACTCACACATATTCCTCTTGGCAACCATCCATCCATAGACCACAGCAGTAATACATTTCCATAATTCATCATTAATAAAATGACTCATGAGGTATTACCAAAGTAATATTCCACCCCATTGTCAATGCAATGCAACGACCACAAACTCTCTTCCTAACTGTGCTTACCACTTTAAACCTGTCTGCTATTCTACAAGTGGAACATAGATAATCAAAGGACAAATCCCTTTTGTTGTGAGTGGAGGTGTAGTCTGTCTGGACAACATTTTACAGGACACAACACCTTTATCATCTGATCATTCCTCAACATGATGAATACGGTGGTCAACACATTGACAGACAAATGCTGTCCTCTCAGTCGCAAAGGTTTTGGAGTGGTTTATTTATCATGGTTTGAAGAGGCGTCTGAGTCTATCCAAAGTACTGATTATACAGAGTGAAGAGGAGCCGCCGGCCCATTACCGGCCCGGAAAAAGACAATGTAAACACCCGCCTCCACCGCCTCTCCCAATGTAGTATGTCAGAGCTTGTCAGCTGCAGCGCCATTCATTCAATCTCAACAAGCCGTGTGCTTGAGTCCTCATTCGTTGTGTATCCTCTCCTCCCCTATCTCTTCTCCCCTCCCTTTCTTGGTTTCACTCTCCCTGGTACACCGCCTTCCATCAGGTCGGTCCCTCTTTCTTGCAGGCTGCACCCCTCCACCCCCCTGTCCCTATGAGCCATTGTAAGATCCAAGCAGATGGATGGGAACAAAGGGGGTGAAAGGGGGCCCCCCTCTGCTCTGCCTGTCCTCTCCCTCGGTATCACTGCCAACCAGGCCCTGGGTAATCTTCTCAAGCTTTCACGGCAAGGCCATGAATAACCCCAGCCTCTTCTCTGTGACCCAGGCTCCACCACCGCCCAGCCGCCCCTTCTTATCTCCCCTTGTGCAGGCTCGCGAGCCAGGCTCCGTGCTCCCTGGATAGCATCTCTCACCCTCGCTTCCCACTCACCATCTCTGTCCTCATAGTCCTACGCACCCAAAGATTTTTTTAGTTTCTTCTCGGGGCTTGTTACAAGGCCTTGGAGATTAATTGGGGCTGTGGCGGTCTGACATCTGGTCCTGGGTTCATAAAGGCCTGGGTCCTTGAGGGCCTGCTGGGTTTATAATGAAGTGTACACATAAGTTAATTTTCACATCAACGGAACGTTCACCAAAGACTACAATAGCAGTCTCCACACCCAATTGGGGATGATTTTGAAAACACAATTTTGACAGACTTGATTACTCAAATTAGTGTACCAACTCACACTCTGGTTTTTGCTATTTTCATAAAATCTGTGATTTGTATATTCTGATGATATATTTTCAAAAACAGTATTTGAGAAATTGTGTCAAGATAAAAAGAATCCAAGTTTAAAGAATATATACACTTTCAGGCCAAGAACAATAAGCACCACAAAATGTAACAGCTGTGAACCAATCAATTTAATTCTTAATTGTGTTTATGAAAATAGAGTTGATAAAACAAAGGATGATAAATATATTTTTCAAACCACATATCACATGGAAATTCAATATAAATTCAAAAGAGGCTTTTACAATAACACCCATATTATTGTGGTGCAATTTCACACATCATTTGTTGCATCAGAAGTAATTTTGTCAAATAATTCGACTTGGTTTGAGCACTGAATATGAACCATAGTGCCTGGACAGTGATGGGTGAACTTGAGTGATCGGTTAGCCCAGAGGCTTTAAGAGCAAATTGCATGAATGGGGCTATACACTACCCATACTGTGGCTTAACAAAGACAAAATCCACCTGTACTAAAAAGGACCAGCCCCGCAATTCCATTCCCAGGCCATCTTTCATGGCAACCCTGTTAAAATATTGAGCAGGTACTTAAGTGCTATTTGGCCAAGTGTCATTTAGGCTGAAGGACCTCCATCCACAAAAGATGCCTTGAAGTGACTCAATCAGAACTGGTAGTGAACCACAGAGGAACATAAAGGTACTGAATGATTTACCGGCCATTAAACATTAATGCTATTGTCCCATAAACTAATAACCAGAGCTGGGGAAACATAGAATAACTTAGATTCACATTAAAAATGAGAAAATAAGACCACAATTATGCACGTTACCATATTTTTGTGGGTAAACCCATCCAGAAAAACCACGAGTTCACGTGTGGAAAATCACATGATTTCACATGAAAATCATGTGGTTTTGGAACACTTCAAATGTGACGATATTTCACATGAAGTTTCACATGGATTTTCACATTTGATCACATAACCTTTCATATGTGAAATCGTGTGAAACCATGTGGTTTTGGAACACTTCACAAGTGATGATATTTCACATGAAGTTTCACATGTGAAATCATGTTGTTTCTTGTGGATTTATACATAATCTTTCACATGTGGATTCACGCATATCCTGCAAACAAAAATGTGTTGTTAGGATGTCCCCGGAATGTACATACTTGACAAACATGAATACATTTTGTATGTTTATTTATACAGTAATTATTATTCAACATGTCCTTGCCTGGAATTTAAACCCACTACATGTCACGACTTCTGCCGAAGTCGGTCCCTCTCCTTGTTCAGGTGGCGTTCGGCGGTCGACGTCACCGGCTTTCTAGCCATCGCTGATCCACTTTTCATTTTCCATTTGTTTTGTCTTTGTTTTTCACACCTGGTTTCAATCACCCAATTACTTGTTCATTATTTAACCCTCTGTTCCCTCATGTTTTTTTTGTGAGTGATTGTTTTATATGTAGTAAGGTCCGTTTATGTGGGCTCACTTTTGTATTGCATTTGATTTATGTGGAGTAAAGTATGTTTATTTACTCATATGTTTTATTTATTTTTATTTTATTTCACCTTTATTTAACCAGATAGGCTAGTTGAGAACAAGTTCTCATTTGCAACTGCGACCTGGCCAAGATAAAGCATAGCAGTGTGAACAGACAACACAGAGTTACACATGGAGTACACAATAAACAAGTCAATAACACAGTAGAAAAAAAGAGAGTCTATATACATTGTGTGCAAAAGGCATGAGGAGGTAGGCAAATAATTACAATTTTGCAGATTAACACTGGAGTGATAAATGATCAGATGGTCATGTACAGGTAGAGATATTGGTGTGCAAAAGAGCAGAAAAGTAAATAAATAAAAACAGTATGGGGATGAGGTAGGTAAATTTGGGTGGGCTATTTACTGATAGACTATGTACAGCTGCAGCGATCGGTTAGCTGCTCAGATAGCAGATGTTCGAAGTTGGTGAGGGAGATCCGGTCACAGGCAGCAGAGAACTGGAACGAATGGTGGCCAAATGAGGTGTTGGCTTTAGGGATGATCAGTGAGATACACCTGCAGGAGCGCGTGTCACGGGTGGGTGTTGCCATCGTGACCAGTGAACTGAGATAAGGCGGAGCTTTACCTAGAATGGACTTGTAGATGACCTGGAACCAATGGGTCTGGCGACGAATACGTAGCGAGGGCCAGCCGACTAGAGCATACAGGTTGCAGTGGTGGGTGGTATAAGGTGCTTTAGTGACAAATCGGATGGCACTGAGTAGAGTGGTGGAAGCTATTTTGTAGATGACGTCGCCGAAGTTGAGGATCGGTAGGATAGTCAGTTTTACTAGGGTAAGTTGTGGAATAGAAAGCCGACTCCAGATTTGATTTTCGATTGGAGATGTTTGATATGAGTCTGGAAGGAGCGTTTACAGTCTAGCCAGACACCTAGGTACTTATAGATGTCCACATATTCAAGGTCGGAACCATCCAGGGTGGTGATACTAGTCAGGCGTGGTGTCGTCTGCGTAGAGGTGGATCAGGGAATCGCCCACAGCAAGAGCAACATCATTGATATATACAGAGAAAAGAGTCGGCCCGAGAATTGGACCATGTGGCACCCCCATAGAGACTGCCAGAGGACCGGACAGCATGCCCTCCGATTTGACACACTGAACTCTGTCTGCAAAGTAGTTGGTGAACCAGGCAAGGCAGTCATCAGAAAAACCGAGGCTACTGAGTCTGCCGATAAGAATATGGTGATTGACAGAGTCGAAAGCCTTGGCAAGGTCGATGAAGACGGCTGCACAGTACTGTCTTTTATCGATGGCCGTTATGATATCGTTTAGTACCTTGAGCGTGGCTGAGGTGCACCCGTGACCGGCTCGGAAAGCAGATTGCACAGCGGAGAAGGTACGGTGTGATTCGAGATGGTCAGTGACCTGTTTGTTGACTTGGCTTTCGAAGACCTTAGATAGGCAGGGCAGGATGGATATAGGTCTGTAACAGTTTGGGTCCAAGGTGTCTCCCCCTTTGAAGAGGGGGATGACTGCGGCAGCTTTCCAATCCTTGGGGATCTCAGACGATATGAAAGAGAGGTTGAACAGGCTGGTAATAGGGGTTGCGACAATGGCGGCGGACAGTTTCAGAAATAGAGGGTCCAGATTGTCAAGCCCAGCTGATTTGTACGGGTCCAGGTTTGCAGCTCTTTCAGAACATCTGCTATCTGGATTTGGGTAAAGGAGAACCTGGAGAGGATTGGGCGAGTAGCTGCGGGGGGGGCGGAGCTGTTGGCCGAGGTTGGAGTAGCCAGGCGGAAGGCATGGCCAGTCGTTGAGAAATGCTTGTTGAAGTTTTCGATAATCATGGATTTATCGGTGGTGACCGTGTTACCTAGCCTCAGTGCACTGCTGTCCTGCACCTGACTCCTAACCAGCTACACACAGACCTCATTACACTACCTCTTGGTTCACGGCATTCTGATCTTCCTGCTACCCCATCATATCTGTGTCAATGACTGATTTTACCTGTATTCCAAATTCTACAATTTGGACTTCAAAGTAAATCTCATCTTTGTATAATACACTCAAGAAAAACTACTATATTTCTCAACATTAAAGCATTAACATGCTTCCACCAACATCAGACAACTATACCGAAAACCCTCAAATTGCTGAAGTAAGTCAATTATATCAATGATGAGAGAATATTCAGATTAACTGATAACTAAAATAACAGTGCAGATGGCTCTCTTTTGCTAAGTGCAGAGCTGTATTCTACACTGAGAGTACCAAACATTAAGGACACCTGCTCTTTCCATGACATACACTAACCAGGTGAATCCAGGTGAAAGCTATGATCCCTTATTGACAGTGGCGGTTTTAGCATGTAAATCCTAGGGGGGGGCAAACACATTTTTTTTTTAGATGCATGTCAGCAAAGCCACTACACAACACTAAACAACACATTAAATACTTCCTCTATATAGTATACTTACTTTATTGTTCTTATTCTTATTTGTCATGTTTTTTTTCTAGAAATACATTGTTATTGATTATTGCATTGTTGGGTTTTGAGTTCGCAAGAAAGGCATTTCACTGTACATTAAAACTTGAAACTTAATTGCACTATAACGGTGAAGAATGGTGCCCACAAACTGTTAGGGCCTACATAAAGCTATCCCAACAGCAGAACATTTTTCAGCACCATGGTGTGTGAATCCATACCACCGCTATACCTGGCTATCAGCGGAGACTTGTCTGGCAGTGAAACAATGAATTCAGCCTCATTTACTGCCTTTAAAAAAAACTGCTCATATGGCTGACTTGCTTAAACAAATGTGGTTTCTACTGACAGCTGAGATATACAAACTATGGCATAAGGGAACAAGGAGGGGATAAGAGGCAATCCATAATTTTGATTATGACATTAATAAGCGAGCTAAGACAGATGTAGTCTGTCTATTTGTTCAGCACTTTTGAAATGTACAGCGAAGTAATTCAAAATATGGGCCGTTCTTACAGTATTCTCCTTGCACACCAAGTTAGAACCGTAGGATAAATAACGGGGGAATATAAGCAGACAATGAAAGCTCATACATTATTTGATTATGATATTTCTCTAAAACAGACTATAGGCTACATGTACACCACCAAGTCAGAACAGTAGGCTAAGTGATGAGGGGGAAAGGGACCAAATGATTAGGGCGAGGCACATGGGCTACTAACAGCTTACTACACAACATACACTTAGTATTACTTTCTAAGCTACAGTATACATGTCACGACTTCTGCCGAAGTCGTTGCCTCTCCTTGTTCGGGCGGTGCTCGGCGTTCGACGTCACCGGTCTTCTAGCCATCATTGATCCTTTTTTCATTTTCCATTGGTTTTGTCTTGTCTTCCCACACACTTGTTTTCAATCCCATTCATTACCTGTTGTGTATTTAACCCTCTGTTTCCCCTCATGTCTTTGTCAGAGATTGTTTTATTGTCTATATAGTGTGATTGTTGTATTAGGTGCGCGTCGGGTCTTTGTACCCATGTTTGGTTTGCCAGTAGATTGATTCATGAAGATGACTGCTTGTCTAGCTTGCTAGCTAAGATTTTGAAAGTATGATGTTGACATGATCAGTCCAATCAAAGCTACGGTAGATATAACGTGATTTGACGTCATTTTAACTGTGGCCAATGACCTTGAGCCATTTTGGATGGGCACTTCTAATGTAATTCTATGGCAGCACCCAAGTAGCTTGAACTTTCTAGCTCTCCCTGCAGATGTTGCGGTGACGTAGTGTCCCCATGAGTGACAGAACACTGAGCCAATCATGGAGCAACTAAAGAACAACTCCTATGCTCTGTATTTTCCGCTGGCTGCCCAACTACCACAGGAAGCACTGAGCTAGGCTGAAACAGCTGCATTTTGGAGCTGCCTTTCTCAGGAAAGTAAAAAAGAGGACAGGTGGGGCTTTATTAATGCAATTTCTTTCACATTGTTTTTTACATTGCTCTGCCACACCTGCCCTGAATGACTGGTCACCACTGCTTATTGATGTCATCTATTAAACCCACTTCAATCAGTGTAGATGAAGGGGAGGAGACAGGTTAAGGAAGGATTTTTAAACTTTCAGATAATTGAGCCATGGATTGTGTATGTGTGCCATTCAGAGGGTAAATGGGCAAGGAAAAAGATTTATGTGCCTTTGAACAGTTTGTGAAACACATGATCACATGTGAAATACACGTGTTTTTTCCTTAAGGGACGATCTGATGAGGATAAAATATGGTCTATTTCTGAAATGCTTTGTTGTTGTGTGGGAGTATACTTACCTAGGCTATAACGTAATACATACAGTAAATCCTTTATTTTCTATTTTTGTTCAAACCTTGACCTACTGTAGTGGGATGTGCATATCTCTATTCATAGGTTTCTAACAACATAGAACCACAAAACACAGCCGCGGTGAACCTTGGCTATTGTACCTAGGCCTTCTGTGGGGAAGAAACTCTTCCAACACCTTGTATCAAACTCAAAAATCAACATAGCATCACTTAATGTGCACAACTGAATCAAACATGCCTGAGGCTGAACCACGCTTTGGGCTGCCACTCACACAGAGACAGCACCTGCACTGAAAATGCTATCAGCAACAACAACCACACTGCTTACACAACCTATTGTAGCCTAACGCCATCACTATCACACTCTCACCAATTCAACAACAGTGACACATCATAGGATGTGAGTGTGACAGGCTGATGATGCTGAAAGGACAGTGACCGTAATGTGCAGCGTACCCCATGTAGGAGAGCGCACGTTTTGTGAAACACACAGGGCCGATAGAAAGACAACAGTCACACACAGCATGATGTTAAAAGATAAGCAGCCCATTCACTCGGACATAATAAGCCAATAGGCCCCAATCATAAGAATACAAATATACAACCATTAGGCTAAGCGTTTCCCAATCTAAATTTACAACCATTACTTCCCACTGCAAATATATTTTTCATGTTCAGCACACCACAAAGTCACCATTGATCTGAAGTTTAAATGCAACAACGTTTCACACACACAAGTTATTTTCAAAGATATAGCTAACAACAGCAAGCGAGCTGCAATAAGAAACACAGTTCCCCTCACCAGATGATCTTTTGAAGTTTAACTTCATGTTGAAAGTTAATCTTGAAAAGGGCGAGGCTAACAAATCAAATCAAAGTTTATTTGGTCGCTACACAGTTTGGCAAATGTTATAGAGGGTCCAGCGAAATGGTTACGTTAATAGCTCCGTACAGTGCAGTACACAAATAATTACATGTAAAAAAGTACAACAAAAAACATGAACGTCTGGAATTATTAGCAACAACATCCTCTTCGATAACACATGCTGCAGCCTCTGCACACTAGCCTACAACAAAGTTTAGCTAGCTAGACCCTGGTGAAACTACTGCTCGTTATTGCGCAGGGACCTGTTGGCCTTCGAGAAGGCAGATGTTTCCATACGTTTATAGGTAGTCACTAGTTAAGACACAAAGTCATTATTATAGCTAAACCCCACCCATTTCTAAAACTGTTCTTCTTAAAATCTGCATATAATCCTTACCCAATGCTAACCTTATGCCTAACCCTAACCTTCAATTAATACCAAAAAGCACATTTTTGTAGCCAATTTTGACTTTGTGACTCTGGAATCTGACTTTATGGTCAAGTTTATGTAAAATGGTCCCATCCATTACAAGTCAAAATGTGATTTGTTGATTCCATTGTCACTCCAAAATTCTTCCCTGAGACAGTTGAATGGCAAAGATGACTTCTATAAAGTTTCTGAGTGCCTAGCCAATGGCTGACTTAGCGAGCTCAATGTATTTACCCAGAGACCACCAAAGAAAAATCCTGATTGGATCTTTTTTCTCTTAACACTTTCCTTTCCAACACAAACTGAATAGATGAAAGCAGAATATCATTGAAAATAATCATATAATGAAAATATAATTGAAATGTTATTAAAAAGATGAAATAGACATTTACATTTTAAAAATACAACAGTTATTTCATAAATCCTTAGGCCTTCTCTGAAGGTGTAGAATACCCTCATGGTTTCCCACTGCAACACATCATTATGCTACAGGCACTCATTCATTCCCCAGGCAGCCTGTGGGTGCTGCTGTCCATACGTGTTCCTGACAAGGGCAAGATACAAATCCCTTATATTTTATATACAGGAAATGTTACACACGTGTTGCCAAGCTCATATCAAAACATTTGAAAAACATTCCTGTATTGGGTGATTCACACTTAATTAAATCGACTAATTCCTACAACCATAGTTGTTTGAGAGGGTTCCTACAAACAAAACTTCCTGAATGCCTTAAGTGTTGCTTGTTGCAAACCTGCTTGTCTGAGAAACTGAGCACCTTGCACATGTATACAGACTTTTGCTTTTTCACTTTTCCCTAGCATCTGTAACCAGTCGGTCATGTCCCAGTCCCTAACCCCCTCAGGGGACCCCCAGACTATCAGCAGGCCCTCAAAACCTGGGGGGAGGAGGAGGGATATTTGATTTATGATGGTGTGAATTAACCTGAAAGAGATGGAGAGAATCCTTTTATCAGGCCTCAAACACAAGTGGATTAAAATGTAGTTGTACAACCCCTCTGTATAATTCAGCAGCACCACGGTATCGCTGTGCGCCAGAAGTCCTGATGAGATACGCCTTCCTCCATCACCGACCCCACCTCTATGTCGGTGAACCAAGAAGACAAACAGAAACCTGTGAGAAAGGTTTTCAACAGATCCACATCACGAAGACATTATTTCCCAAGATCTCCCATGTAACATGTTCCATAATCTAACCTTTGATGCTCAAATTCCTAATCTCAGTGCACTTTCTGTACCCTAATTTACATTTAACTAGATACACATATGTCATATTTTGGTTGGTCACAATATAAAGGTGCCAGTGTACAAGGGTTTTTGGTTGAATAATAATAATTGATTTTCTGAAAGAATGTAGTATAAAGTGTAGGAACTAGTGACTACACCGCCCACAGACAATTGGTGAGAGACCATAGAGATCCTATAATTCAATTTAATTCTGTGTGCGAGACCTTGAAACGGAATATTCCACAATATATCACCTGGTTACATCTGTACTCTGGAGCTCAATATACAGTACATTCAATAATGGAAGTGGGGACATGCAGTAGCTCCTGGCTGTCTTAAACAGTGTCACCAAGGCATTCTCAATATTTCCCATTCCAGAGGCCTTAATGGGTCTGCAACATGTCTCTGTCTGTCTGGCAGGATACACTGGGAACGCTCTGAGTCCATGGCTGTCCCGCTGTCCCGTTTTGTGCCACTGTATCATTTATTAGCCTCTTCTCGTACAGGCCTCTCTCTGCACATCCTCCGCTGCCTACTTAGGGAGCAGGTGAGAGTTCAGCTGTTTAGTTTAACACATCACTGACAACCAAGGCCCAGAGACCAGGCTGGCTCATTGCACAGACCGCACATGTGACAACTGCAATTAGAGGGAATTCTGAGGAACATACAAATTACTGAGAATTCCCGTTTTCTCATGCAGGCGGACAAGAGTAATTTATCAACGGGCCCCCAATGGCATCTCCTCAGTCCTATAGGCCTGTGGGGAATGGAGTTGCGCTAGTGTTGTTGTCTTTGTCTTGAGCTCTTCCCCTTCAGGCCTAGCCTGGTCTGTGGACTGAAGGATCCCTGGGAGAGCAGGATGCGTTGTCGAAGAAGGATGCAGCCAGGGTTCACTGATTAAAAACAACCCCCTTACTTACCCCCTGTCGCCGATCTGTTTCATGGTCTGTTGTTTCTGCTGTAAACTAGTAGAGTATGATTGTTGCTGCAGGCTACTGCAGTAGTAGGGCTTAAAGATGGAATCTGCATCAGGGGAAACAGCGCGACTGGTTGCCCCACCACCTTTGTTATTGTTTTTATTTTGTTGAAAAACGGAGATGAGGAGCATGGTATAAAACAAATACTGATGTGCTGCTGGTCAATCGCGCGTCCAATGATGTCCAAGGGCAAAAAATAGTGTTCGCTGTTTGCAGTAACTTTTTTGTTGTAATATCCCAAACAGATGTTGCTGATTCACCTTAAGGATTCCAACTTTAACAGAGTGTAGTAGCACAATAGGGAAAGACATATGGGACAATTTGCTAAAATGTCCCCTTCCACCCCTACAGTATACAGTTAAAGTATGGGTGAGCATTGCAAGACATTCTTGTCTACTGTATATGAGACTATAATTATCTTCTTTCCAGTGCTGTCCAAGATGTGACTGACCAAAGTACCCAGCTAGCACATAATGTTCTGGAAACCATTTGTTTCTTAGAGCTTGGTGAGAGCGTGGTTGTCCCATGGTTATTTTGTATACAATCTTCCCACAACATTCCGGGAATGGTGCAGGATACCCAGCTACAGTAGCACATGACGTTTCACTTTTTAGGTGGGAGTTTCAGTACTTCAGCATATCGTTTTCTGCAGGTCTTCTCGTGGTTCTATTTAAAGTCATGTTCTCAGAACGTTCAGAGAATGTTTAGAAACTATCTTCTTTGGGAATTTCAGTGCTTCAGACTAATGTTTTCTACAGGTTTCCTCATGGATCTATTTAATGTCATGTTCTCAGAACATTAAGAAAACATTCCATTAAAAAAACACAAGAAAACATTAGTAATGTTCAATGAATGTTCTAAGAATGTTATTTAATTAAAAAAATACATTCCGTTCTCAGCATTCTCTCTCTACCCTCTATCTTGTTGGCCACACCTGATTGGCCACACCTGATCTTAATGCGCGCTTGTTTCCTTTGAAATGGGGTCTGTTTGAATAAACTTAAATGAACAGCTTTGTATGAGTAAAAAAAAGAAACATTGAACGCTAGCTCCATTTTGGAAAATGTTTTGTTCTTAGAATGTTTAAAAAAAACTTTCAGTTTTACCAGTCACAAAACTTATGGTTTCATTCCCAGAATCAATGGTAAACCAAAAACGTACATTCCCACAACTTCCAAGGAACCAAATGTGCTAGCCGGGACCAACCTGCTGCAGGCCTTTGTCCCCATGCAGTCTGAATGGAGCTGATAGATAGGATCAGAGTGACGAGGGCAAAGAGCATGACGATTTGAGCACTGACCTGGTTTCCACTGTAGTCATCATAAAGCACACAGTGCCAAGCTCTTGGTCCTCCAGGGAACGTGTAATAACATCAGGCTTTTGGTGTAATTCAGAAATTCAGCATGCAGTTGGTTAATATAGTCAAAACCATTACCATTTGCTTTTACAATTTGTTCCTCTGTCCCTGGTCCCAGGCAGCCTGGATTTAGGTGACTGTAGTCCCCTCTAATGGAGTTCCATTGACAAGGACGGGTCTATTTATTACGTATGTGCGGTCGACCGTAGTGGTAACAGCTGAGCACGGGCAGGTGTTGAGCCCAGCGAGTGCTAAGGCACCACTGGCAGGCCACGGCATTCATTTCATGCACGTTAACGCCACACAAGCTGTGTTGGTAACAGAGGTCGCGGAGTGCACCATAGTCTATAACTGCTGAGTGATGAGGTCTCTTTATAGTCAAGAGAGGGAGTTTCCATTATTCTAGAAAATTGGTTTGTTTGGGAAAAATCAATAAATCATCATTATTGTTTTTTGGGGGGAGAATATCTGATTTAACTCGACATATGGCCACTTCTGTGCAATCATACACAAGATAGAAATCCTGAAACAACTTGGCTATAGCCTCACAGAAAGTCTTACGTCCAAAGAGATTGTGATTGAGTGGTTTGCTACTGTTCTAATTCATGATGGGGTTACCATTGGACAATGTATTGCTGCGGATCATCAATGAGTGCTAAATAAGAGAAGAGTTATTGGCTGCAGTATTTAAACGTGGTTTTTAAAGTGTCTATCGAAAAGGCATAAACAATACCTGAGTGAAATCATGTACGTCAGAATGAACAAATGCGGGAAAATAATACCACTAGTCAGTCAATGTTGCAAATTTAAGGTTAGTCGTTTCAGCTCTCACAGACATTTGACAAACCCTTGAGGGTACATTTTTACTTCAAATTACAATGTCTATTTGATGTAATATCTTAATAGGGATGGTTTGGAGGAGAGGACTGGATGTATGGTGCTCGCTCTCCTCTCTCACCCTGAGGGGACAGACTGTCATTACCAACTCAGTCCTTCAGAACAAGCCCAATGGGAGGAAGGTGGTTCCACAGAAAATGTTGCCTGTTTTGACAGGTGTCTTTTCTGGTTAATGTATCAGGCAATTATACAGAACTGCTGTACTGTCCTCTTCATTTGGGCAACCATTGGTGTCGATTTGTCATGTGTACATTCTAGAATCACACATCTATCAGTGGAGTGTGTTGAGGGAATATGAAAATGCATCCTGAAAATCTTTATTGCTCATTTGTAAAAAATAATAATAATAGTGCCGATGTCCGTGCCCCCACGGAAATCAAATTAGCATAATACAACAATCCCCATCTAAATTGATTCTTTATTATTTTTTTTTTTTCACCTTTATTTAACCATGTAGGCCAGTTGAGAACAAGTTCTTATTTACAACTGTGACCTGGCCAAGATAAAGCAAAGCAGTGTGACACAAACAACAACACAGAGTTACACATGGAATAAACAAACGTACAGTCAATAACACAATAGAAAAAAATCTATATACAGTGTGTGCAAATGAGGTAAGATTAGGGAAGTAAGGCAATAAATAGGCCGTAGTGGCAAAGTAATTACAATTTAGCAATTAAACACTGCAGTGATTGATGTGCAGATGATTAATGTGCCAGTAGAGATACTGGGATTCAAATGAGCAAAATTAAATAACAATATGGGGATGAGGTAGTCAAATGGGCTATTTACAGATGGGCTATGTACAGGTGCAGTGATCTGTGAGCTGTTCTGACAGCTAATGCTTAAAGTTCGTGAGGGAGATATGAGTCTCCTTCTTCAGTGATTTTTGCAATTCGTTCCAATCATTGGCAGCAGAGAACTGGAAGAAAAGGCAGCCAAAGGAAGAATAGGCTTTGGGGGTGACTTGAAATATACCTGCTGGAGTGCGTGCTACGGGTGGGTGCTGCTATGGTGACCAGTGAGCTGAGATAAGGCGGGGCTTTACCTAGCAAATACTTATAGATGACCTGGAGCCAGTGGGTTTGGCGACGAATATGAAATGAGGGCCAGCCAACGAGAGGATACAGGTTGCAGTGGTGGGTAGTATATAGGGGTTTGGGGACAAGACGGATGGCACTGTGATAGACTGCATCCAATTTGCTGAGTGTTGGAGGCTATTTTATAAATGACATCGTCGAAGTCAAGGATCGGTAGTGTCACACCCTGACCGTAGATTGCTTTGTATGTTTCTATTTTTTGTTGGTCAGGGTGTGATGTGGGTGGGCATTCTATGTTTGTATGTCTAGGTTTTGGCCGGGTATGGTTCTCAATCAGGAACAGCTGTCTTTCGTTGTCTCTGATTGAGAACCATACTGTGGTAGCCTGTTTTCCCACTGTTAGTTGTGGGTGGTTATTTTCTGTTTCGTGTTGGTTGCACCTTGCAGAACTGTTTCGGCTATTCCTATTGTTATTTTGTATCTTAGTGTTCAGTTCAGTATTTTAAAGATGAACACGTGCATTTTGGTCTGACGATTCCTCTTCTACTTCTGATGAATGCCATGACAGAACCACCCACCACAAACGGACCAAGAGGCAGGGTAACCGGGAGCAGAGGTTGATGGACTCATGGACATGGGAGGAGATATTGGACGGCAAGGGACCCTGGAGACAGGCTGGGGAACATCGCCGCCCAAAGACTAACTGGAGACAGCTAAAGCTGAGCGGCGGTGATATGAGGTAACGCAGCGCAACAGGCACGAGAGGCATCCCCCAATTTTTTGGGGGAGGGGCACACGGAGAGATTGGCGGAGTCAGGCGAGAGACCCGAAGCAGCGTGGTACTGGTCAGACACCATGTTATGCGATGAAGTGCACAGTGTCGCCAGTTTGCGCTCATAGCCCAGAGGGCTATATACCAGCCCCCCGCAAGTGCCATCCAGCCTGGAGGAGTGGTGCCAAGGCTGCGCACCAGAGCTCCAGTGTTCCCCCACAGCCCGGTCCATCCGGTGCCTCCTCCACACACCGGGTCTCCTGTAGGTCTCCCCAGCCTGGTGGGCCCTGTGGAGCTGCCAGAGCCGCCCGTCAGTCCGGTGCTGCCAGATCCGCCCGTCAGTCCGGAGCTGCCAGAGCCGCCCGTCAGTCCAGAGGCGCCAGAGCCGCCCGCCAGTCCAGAGGCACCAGAGCCAGCCGTCAGTCCAGAGGCGCCAGATGCGCCCATCAGTCCAGAGGCACCACTCACTCCAGACTCAACCATCAGTCCAGTAGCGTCCTTTAGTCCGGGGTCGGTGGTGAGGGTTCCCGCTTCAGAGGCATTACCAAAGTGGGCCGAGCCATAAGTGGGGCGGGGTCCACGTCCCTCACCAGAACCGCCACCACGGAATGGGGGGGTACTGTCACGCCCTGACCGGAGATTGTTTTGAATGTTTCTATTTTTTGTTTGGTCAGGGTGTGATGTGGGTGGGCATTCTATGTTTGTATGTCCAGGTTCTGTATTGCTATGTTTTGGCCGGGTATGGTTCTCAATCAGGGACAGCTGTCTTTCGTTGTCTCTGATTGAGAACCATACTTAGGTAGCCTGTTTTCCCACTGTTAGTTGGGTGGGTGGTTGTTTTCTGTTTAGTGTTGGTTGCACCTTGCAGAACTGTTTCGGCTATTCCTATTGTTATTTTGTATCTTAGTGTTCAGTATATTAAAAATGAACACGCACCTCGCTGCATTTTGGTCTGACGATTCTTCTTCTTATGAATGCCGTGACAGGTAGGATAGTTAGTTTTATCGAGGGTATGTTTAGCAGCATGAGTGAAGGATGCTTTGTTGTGAAATAGGAAGCCAATTCTAGATGTGTTTTTGGATTGGAGATGTTTAATGTGAGTCTGGAAGGAGAGTTACAGTCTAACCAGACACCTCTGTATTTGTAGTTGTCCACATATTCTAAGTCAGAACCGTCCAGAGTAGTGATGCTGGACGGGCGGGCAGGTGCAGGCAGCGAACGGTTGAAGAGCACGCATTTAGATTTACTTGAATTTAAGAGCAGTTGGAGGCCACGGAAGGAAAGTTGTATGGCATTGAAGCTTGTCTGGAGGTTAGTTAACACAGTGTCCAAAGAAGGGCCAGAAGTATACAGAATGGTGTCATCTGCATAGAGGTGGATGTGGGTGGGCATTCTATGTTTGTTGTTTTTTGTTGTTGTTGAATTTTACCCCTTTTTCTCTCCAATTTCATGGTATCCAATTGTTTTAGTAGCTACTATCTTGTCTCATCACTACAACTCCCATATGGGCTCGGGACAGACTAAGGTTGAAAGTCATGCGTCCTCCGATACACAGCGCGCATCCAACCCGGAAGCCAGCCGCACCAATATGTCGGAGGAAACACTGTGCACCAGGTTAGCGCGCATTGCGCCCGGCACGCCACATGAGTCGCTGGTGCGCGATGAGACAAGGACATCCCTACCGGCCAAGCCCTCCCTAACCTGGACGATGCTAGGCCAATTGTGCGTCGCTCCATGGACCTACCGGTCGCGGCCGGCTACGACAGAGCCTGGGCGCGAACCCAGAGTCTCTGATGGCACAGCTGGCGCTGCAGTACAGTGCCCTTAACCACTGTGCCACCCGGGAGGTGGGGCTCTTGAGGCTCTTGAGTCTGCCGATAAAAATGTGGTAATTGACAGAGTCGAAAGTCTTGGCCAGGTTGATGAATACGGCTGCACAGTATTGTCTTTTATCGATGGCGGGTATGATATCGTTTAGGACCTTGAGCGTGGCTGAGGTGCACCCATGACCAGATTGGAAACCAGATTGCATAGCAGAGAAGGTGGAATTCCAAATGGTCGGTGATCTGTTTGTTAACTTGGCTTTCGAAGACCTTAGAAAGGCAGGGTAGGATAACAGTTTGGGTCTAGAGTGTCTCCCCCTTTGAAGAGAGGGATGACCGCGGCAGCTTTCCAATCTTTGGGGATCTCAGACGATACGAAAGAGAGAGTGAACAGGCTAGTAAATGGGGGTTGCAACAATTGTGGCAGATACTTTTAGAAAGAGAGGGTCCAGATTGTCTAGCCCAGCTGATTTGTAGGGGTCCAGATTTTGCAACTCTTTCAGAACATCAGCTATCTGGATTTGAGTGAAGGGGAAATGGGGGAGTTTTGGGCAAGTTGCTGTGGGGGGTGCAGGGCTATTGACCAGGGTAGGGGTAGCCAGGTAGAAAGCATGGCCTGCCATAGAAAAATGCTTATTGAAATTCTCAATTATCGTGGATTTATCAGTGGTGACAGTGTTTCCTAGCCTCCTGGGTGGCTGGGAGGAGGTGCTCTTATTCTCCATGGACTTTACAGTGTCCCAGAACTTTTTGGAGTTTGTGCTAGAGGATGCAAATTTATGTTTGAAAAAGCTAGACTTTGCTTTCCTAACTGCCTGTTTATATTGGTTCCTAACTTCCCTGAAAAGTTGCATATCGCGGCTATTCGATGCTAATGCAAATCAAATCAAATCAACTTTTATTTGTCACATGCACATGGTTAGCAGATGTTAATGCGAGTGTAGCGAAATGCTTGTGCTTCTAGTTCCGACAATGCAGTAATAACCAACAAGTAATCTAACTAACATTTCTAAAACTACTGTCTTATACACACAAGTGTAAGGGGATAAAGAATATGTACATAAAGATATATGAATGAGTGATGGTACAGAGCAGCATAGGCAAGATACAGTAGATGGTATCGAGTACAGAATATACATATGAGATGAGTATGTAAACAAAGTGGCATAGTTAAAGTGGCTAGTGATACATGTATTACATAAAGATGCAGTAGATGATATAGAGTACAGTATATACGTATACATATGAGATGAATAATGTAGGGTATGTAAACATTATATTAGGTAGCATTGTTTAAAGTGGCTAGTGATATATTTTACATCATTTCCCATCAATTCCCATTATTAAAGTGGCTGGAGTTGAGTCAGTGTGTTGGCAGCAGCCACTCAATGTTAGTGGTTGCTGTTTAACAGTCTGATGGCCTTGAGATAGAAGCTGTTTTTCAGTCTCTCGGTCCCAGCTTTGATGCACCTGTACTGACCTCGCCTTCTGGATGATAGCGGGGTGAACAGGCAGTGGCTCGGGTGGTTGTTGTCCTTGATGATCTTTATGGCCTTCCTGTAACATCGGGTGGTGTAGGTGTCCTGGAGGGCAGGTAGTTTGCGCCCGGTGATGCGTTGTGCAGACCTCACTACCCTCTGGAGAGCCTTACGGTTGTGGGCGGAGCAGTTGCCGTACCAGGCGGTGATACAGCCCGCCAGGATGCTCTCGATTGTGCATCTGTAGAAGTTTGTGAGTGCTTTTGGTGACAAGCCGAATTTCTTCAGCCTCCTGAGGTTGAAGAGGCGCTGCTGCGCCTTCTTCACGATGCTGTCTGTGTGGGTGGACCAATTCAGTTTGTCTGGGATGTGTATGCCGAGGAACTTAAAACTTACTACCCTCTCCACTAATGTTCCATCGATGTGGAGAGGGGGGTGTTCTCTCTGCTGTTTCCTGAAGTCCACAATCATCTCCTTAGTTTTGTTGACGTTGAGTGTGAGGTTATTTTCCTGACACCACACTCCGAGGGCCCTCACCTCCTCCCTGTAGGCCGTCTCGTCGTTGTTGGTAATCAAGCCTACCAGTACACCACAGGATGTTTTTGTGCTGGTCAAGGGCAATCAGGTCTGGAGTGAAACAAGGGCTATATCTGTTCCTGGTTCTACATTTTTTGAATGGGGCATGCTTATTTAAGATGGTGAGAAAAGCACTTTTAAAGAATAACCAGGCATCCTCAACTGATGGAATGAGGTCAATATCCTTCCAGGATCCCCGGGCCAGGTCGATTGGAAAGGCCTGCTCGCTGAAGTGTTTTAGGGAGCGTTTAACAGTGATAAGGTGTGGTCGTTTGACCACAGACCCATTACAGACGCAGGCAATGAGGCAGTGATCGCTGAGTTCCTGCTTGAAGACAGCAGAGGTGTATTAATTAAGAGGGCAGGTTGGTCAGGATAATATCTATGAGGGTATGAGGGTACCCCTCTATGGAAAGATGAGTCTCTCAAAAACACCTACGTGTTGGTTGTTTTGCTCTAGGACACCTGCAAGCCTCACAAGATTCTCCTGATGGCAGCCCGGTCTCAGTAAAAAATAAAATAATGGAAGTATGCACTCGGAAAGTATTCAGACCCCTTCCCTTTCCCACATGTTGTTACGTTACAGCCTTATTCTAAAATGGATTACCCCATTTTTATTCCTCCTTAATCTACTCACTATACCCCACTATGATAAACCAAAAACAGGTTTTTAGAAATGTTAGCAAATGTATTACAAATATAAACAGAAATACCTTATTTACATAAGTATTCAAACCCTTTGCTATGAGACTCAAAATTGAGCTCAGGTGGATCCTGTTTCCATTTATCATCCTTGAGATGTTTCTACAACTTGATTGGACTCCACCTGGGGTAAATTCAATTGATTGGACGTTACTTGGAAAGGCACACATCTATCTATATAAGGTCCCACAGTTGACAGTGCATGTCAGAGCAAATACCAAGCTAAGAGGTCGAAGGAATTGTCTGTAGAGCTCCGCGATAGGATTGTGTCGAGGCAAAGATCTGAGGAAGGGTACCAAAACATGTATGCAGCAGTGAAGGTCCCCAAGAACACAGTGGCCTCAATTATTCTTAAATGGAAGAAGTTCGGAACCACCGAGACTCTTCCTAGAGCTGGCCACCCGGCCAAACAGAGCAATCGGGGGAGAAGGGCCTTGGTCAGGGAGGTGACCAAGAACCTAATGGTCACTCTGGTAGAGCTCCAGAGTTCCTCTGTGAAGATGGGAGAATCAAGTTAAATCAAATCAAATTATTTGCTCAACTTTTTTTTTTCAACTTTTTCACCCCGGACGTTTTATCTAGATGTGGTTCGTCAGGATCTCCACCAGCTGAAGCTAAGTAGTAACATTAACATGATGCCTTCTAATTGCAGTCGCTGTATTCATAATATACAGGAGAACGATCGCCTTATGGCGAGGATAGCCCTGCTGCAAGCCCAGCTTCAGATGCAATCGTTAGGCAAGGGTCATTTAAGTGTAGGAAAGGATGAAACAGCATCTGCGCCACCAGTAAGTACACATAGTAGTTTAAATACCCTTGTTTAAATCCCCTCAATTTTCTCATGGCTTCTGGAAGGAAATGCTGTAGGAATGCTGAATGTCGCTCATTCAGCCGACATAAACTTTCAACCAGTTCTCCCCATTAAGCAACGGGTCAGAGTCAGAGGCCGAGCCTTCTCTGGTCTCTACTCCTCCCGTTATGGGGTCTGAGATGCCGAAGCGTCCCACCATTAGCTCTGACAAATTGAAAACCCTAGTCATTGGCGACTCCATTACCCTCAGTATTAGACTTAAAACATATCATCCAGCGACCATACACTGTTTACTAGGGGGCAGGGCTACCGTCGTCAAGGCTAATCTGAAGATGGTGTTGGCTAAAGCTAAAACTGGCAAGTGTAGAGAGTATAGGAATATTGTTATCCAAATGGTCACCAACAATGTCAGGATGAAACCGTCTGAGGTCACCAAGCGCAACACAGCTTCAGCGTGTAAATCATCTAGAAAGATGTGTCGGCATCGAGTAGTTGTCTCTGGCCCCCTCCCAGTTAGGGGGAGTGATAAGCTCTACAGCAGTCTCACAACTCAATCGCTGGTTGAAAACTGTTTTCTGCCCCTCCCAAAATATATAATTTTTTAGATAATTGGCCCTCTTTCTGGGACTCACCCACAAACAGGACCAAGCCTGGCCTGCTGAGGAGTGACGGACTCCATCCTAGCTGGAGGTGTGCTCTCATCTTAACTCCCCTAGCTGCACATTGAAATAGGGTGCAGGCCAGGCAGCAGGCTGTTAGCCAGACTGCCAGCTTAGTGGAGCCTGCCACTTGCACAGTCAGTGTAGTCAGCTCAGCTATCCCCATTGAGACCGTGTCTGTGCCTCGATCTAGGTTGGGCAAAACTAAAAATGGCGGTGTTCGCTTTAGCAATCTCACTGGAATAAAGACCTCCTCCATTCCCGCCATCATTGAAAGAGATTGTGATATCTCACATTTCAAAATAGGGCTTCTTAATGTTAGATCCCTCACTTCCAAGGCAGTTACAGTCAATGAATTAATCACTGATCATAATCTTGATGTGACTGGCCTGACTCATCTGCTGGTTACACTAGTGACCATATCCCCCACGCATCCTGCAAGGGCGGAGGTGTTGCTAACATTTACGATAGCAAATTTCAATTTACAAAATAAAACCCAACGTTTTCGTCTTTTGAGCGTCTAGTCATGAAATCTATGCAGCCTACTCAATCACTTTTTATAGCTACTGTTTACAGGCCTTCTGGAACATATACAGTGTTCCTCACTGTGTTCCCTGAATTCCTATCGGACCTTGTAGTCATGGCAGATAATATTCACATTTTTGGTGATTTTAATATTTACATGGAAAAGTCCACAGACCCACTCCAAAAGGCTTTCGGAGCCATCATCGACTCGTGGGTTTTGTCCAACATGTCTTCGGACCTACTCACTGCCACAGTCATACTCTGGACCTAGTTTTGTCCTGTGGAATAAATGTTGTGGCTCTTAATGTTTTTCCTCATAATCCTGGACTATCGGAACACCATTTTATTACGTTTGCAATCGCAACAAATAATCTGCTCAGACCCCAACCAAGGATCATCAAAAGCCGTGCTATAAATTCTCGGACAACCCAAAGATTCCCAGATGCCCTTCCAGACTCCCTCCACATACCCAAGGACATCAGAGTACAAAAATCAGTTAACCACCTAACTGAGGAACTCAATTTAACCTTGCGCAATACCCTAGATGCAGTCGCACACCTAAAAACAAAAAACATTTGTCATAAGAAACTAGCTCCCTGGTATACAGAAAATACCCGAGCTCTGAAGCAAGCTTCCAGAAAATTGGAACGGAAATGGCGCTACACCAAACTGGAAGTCTTCCGACTAGCTTGGAAAGACAGTACCGTGCAGTATCGAAGAGCCCTCACTGCTGCTCGGTCATCCTATTTTTCCAACTTAATTGAGGAAAATAAGAACAATCCAACATTTATTTTTGCTACTGTGGCAAACCTAACTAAAAAGCAGCATTTCCCAAGTGAGGATGGCTTTCACTTCAGCAGGGATAAATTCATTCAACTTTTTTGAGGAAAAGATCATGATCATAAGAAAGGAAATTACGGACTCCTCTTTAAATCTGCGTATTCCTCCAAAGCTCAGTTGTCCTGAGTCTGCACAACTCTGCCAGGACCTAGGATCAAGGGAGACACTCAAGTTTTTAATACTATATCTCTTGACACATTGATTAAAACAATCATGGCCTCTAAACCTTCAAGCTGCATACTGGACCCCATTCCAACTAAACTACTGAAAGAGCTGCTTCCTGTACTTGGCCCTCCTATGTTGATCATAATAAACGTCTCTCTATCCACCGGATGTGTACCAAACTCACTAAAAGTTCTGGCCTGGTTTAGATCTTGTCTATAGGAAAGATATCAGTTTGTCTCTGTGGATGGTTTGTCCTCTGACAAATCAACTGTAAATTTCGGTGTTCCTCAAGGCTCCGTTTTAGGACCACTATTGTTTTCACTATATATTTTACCTCTGGGTCATTCGGAAACATAATGTTAACTTTCACTGCTATGCGGACGACACACAACTGTACATTTCGATGAAATATGGTGAAGCCCCAAAATTGCCCTCCCTGGAAGCCTGTGTTTCAGACATAAGGACGTGGAAGTCAGCAAATGTTCTACTTTGAAATTCTGACAAAACAGAGATGCTAGTTCTAAGTCCGAAGAAACAAGAGATCTTCTGTTGAATCTGACAATTAATCTTGATGGTTGTACAGTCGTCTCAAATAAAACTGTTAAGGACCTCGGTGTTACTCTGGACCCTGATCTCTCTTTTGACAAACATATCAAGACTGTTTCAAGGATAGCTTTTTCCATCTACGTAACATTGCAAAAATCAGAAACTTTCTGTCCAAAAAGGATGCAGAAAAATTAATCCATGCTTTTCTCACGTCTAGGTTAGACTACTGTAATGCTCTACTTTCCGGCTACCTGGATAGAGCAATAAATAAACTTCAGTTAGTGCTAAACACGGCTGCTAGAATCTCGACTAGAACCAAAAAAGTTGATCATATTACTCCAGTGCTAGCCTCCTACACTGGCTTCATGTCAAGGCAAGGGCTGATTTCAGAGATACTAGAGATACTCTGAATGATCGGCTATGAAAAGCCAACTGACATTTACTCCTGAGGTGCTGACCTGTTGCACCCTCTACAACCACTGTGATTATTATTATTTGACCCTGCTGGTCATCTATGAACATTTTTACTTCTTGGCCATGTTCGGTTATAATCTCCACCAATGTTCAATGTTTGAATCTGTTATTCAATTTTATAATAATAGTAGTAGTAGTAACATCAAATTCAATGTTTCATCAGACAATTGTTTTTAATCATTTTTGCAGATACCTAAAGGGGTTCTAAAATTAAAAATCAAATAGCTAAATTATCCTTGGTATGACCATCACCCATTCTGGATGGAGCAAAAGGCAGACGGGGAAGGAGGCAGCTTTTATGCACCCTATATAAAGGGTGACCCAGGAGCCACAGCCTTCTGTAAGTGTGCCAACTTGCACGCTTCAAGGCAGCAACACAGTGAACACAGCTTGCCTCTGACTGCCAGCTGCATCGTCTGCGTGTGTGTGCCTCCTGCACAAAAGCTGCATGCCCTTTGAAATGTGCTCAAACACAAAAATGTAGGTCTATGAATGCACACACACACACTTACACACGCACCGATGTGCACCTCAAAACATGCATGGTTGCGCAGTTACATTTCAAAGTAAAAATGGGATTTTATATGTTATGTACACTGAGTGTACAAAACATTAGGACCACCTTCCTAATATTGAATTGCACCCCCTTTTTTCCTCAGAACAGCCTCAATTCATCGGGCATGGACTACAAGGTGTCGAAAGCGATCCACAGGGATGCTGGCCCATGTTGACTCCAATGCTTCCCATAGTTGTGTCAAGTTGGCTGGATGTCCTTTGGGTGGTCAAGTTGGCTGGATGTCCTTTGATACACAAGGGAAACTGTTGAGATTGAAAAACCCAACAGCGTTGCAGTTCTTGACACAAACCGGTGCGCCTGGCACCTACTACCAAACCCAGTTTAAAGGCACTTACATCTTTTGTCTTGCCCATTCACTCTCTGAATGGCACACATACACAATCCTTGTCTCAATTGTCTCAAGGCTTAAAAATCCCCTTTTAACCTGCCTCCCCTGCTTCATCTACACTGATTTGAAGTGTATTCAACAGGTGACATCAATAAGGGATCATTGCTTTCACCTGGAGTCAACTGGCCAGTCTGTCATGGAAAGAGCAGGTCTTCCTCATTTTTTGTTTACTCACTGTATAATGCTACAGTATACAGGTACTCAAAGAAACCATTTATTAGGACTACACATCATACAATTATATGACTTTTAATAAAGTGTTGATTAATGAATGTAACTATAAATATATTTTATGGCTAAATCTGCCCCCCCGCAGGGTAATTGGTCTTTGTTTTGTGGTAGCCTGTAGTCTATCTGTTGGGATAGAAGAGAGTGTGTCACAAAAGAGCAACTCCACCACACCAGTGCATTAGGATCCCAGTCTCCTAGCACCGTGATTATTGTCTGCC
Organism: Oncorhynchus masou masou; assembly: GCF_036934945.1. Taxonomy (NCBI): domain Eukaryota; kingdom Metazoa; phylum Chordata; class Actinopteri; order Salmoniformes; family Salmonidae; genus Oncorhynchus; species Oncorhynchus masou. The sequence continues at coordinate 32,576,231 of NC_088244.1, forward strand.
TCAGCGTTGTTCGTGGACAAGGGCCTCATAACAGGTGACAGAATGCCTGCCAGCCGCTCCCACCTCCCCACCCCCACCCCAGAATGGCGACTATTATAAACCAAAAACGTATGCTCTCAATATATATGCAAATGACGACCGGTCCCAAGGTGAAGTTCGTAAAGGCAGAAATGCTGCTCTGCTCGCCTCTGTTTTGCTCATTTGCAAAAATGTTGAGAGTAACAAAGACCACAGGAAATTGAAAAATTGTTGCTAAGTAGTAGAAAAAGCAATCATTTTCCACAGGCAGCCTAATCTGGGGGAAATTGATCCTCACCTCTCTGACAAGCAGCATTGGTGGGAAGGGAAGCACATAAGAGGAGAAAAAAGACGCCTGCTTCAATGTTGCCTGATGGAGAATTTGCTTGGTTGCAAATTCCTTCATTTTATTCATGAAAGGGCTTCGTTTTTGGCAAACAAGGGCTCCATGTCTTGGTTTGTCCCCTAAAGCAAACAGGTGTTGCTCACACAGACAAATGAGCAACTGAAATGAGAAAATATTTTTGGACTTGCTCCACAATTAACATATTTGGTCTGTGTTTCGTCTATTGGGCCATTCCACTTCATTCATGCTGCATGCAAATATTCTAATTTGTTGTCTAATTTCAAACAGACTGATAACATTACACTATTGCAGTTGCTCCTATTTTGGGGTCGGGGTACAAATTGCAAGAGACAGTCTATTATCAAGTGGTATGACCTTCTCCATGGAACATATTATAAAAAAAACCTGCAATGCCTTTTTGGGGATGGAGGATGGGGGATGGAGGAGGGTTAGAGGAGGGACTGTTGATGATTAATTAACCCAATTAACTTAGAATAAGATTACTGGAACAATCATTTAGAGATAACTTAGAGCAAGGTGCTGTGATGACAATTATAATTCATATTTAATTATCACTATAGAAAGGGAAACGGTTGATATGAATACATAGGAAATCTTTTGGAGAGTGGCTTTTACATTTAAAACAAGATCTTACATTTTTTTTAATGGCACTAGGGTGCTTCTATGTCATTCCTTTGGAAGGTACTGGGTTGTAGGTTTGCTTTTTGAGGAAATGTTTATGAATAATAATGGTTTTTTTTGGTGTGGAGATGAACAATCAGATTTATTATTTAAGTCCAATCCAAGAATCTCTACATTGACGGTTTTAGAAAATGACTTTCTCACCACGCTGACAATAACAGAGCACCTTACTGTGTATGGTTGTGGGCAGCTAGCTACCTACCATATGGTGAAGATTGCATGTGCTTTATTGCTCTCACTTTCACCAGTGTTATTTATTGAACTGGCATCACGGAAAACACCCGCTCTGCACGGCCAGTGATTTCCTCCTCATCCATAATATGATAAAGGAATTTATGCCACTGGAACAGCGTACTGAGCTGCAGATTAAATGATATTAAGAAACATCATTCATACATCATATTGAATACATTTCCTACATTCCTGGGTTCTCTGTGATGGTGGCTATTGAGAGGAAAAGAACAACAGATTGGGGGGTGGGAGAGAAAATGGGGGCTAGGGGGAGAGAAGAAGGGAGAGAAAGAGAGAGAAACCGTTAGGGAATGAGAGAGAGATGGAGACAGAGAGACAGAGAGATAGACTAGGTTGTAAGTGTGCAGGAGGCTAAATTGGGAAGAAGTACTCACAATAGGACAGAGGATGAGATTTCTTATTTTTTTGCACTGCAAAACAATTGTATATTTCGATATTGATCCCACCTTGGGCTGGGTAGATTTGTTGTTGTATCATTTCTGTTCAACATTTTTCTCATCTTATCACACACACCAAAGTATCTAAATATCACTGGGCAATGGGTTGTTATTCATGTTTATACATCCTAATTAGGTAGGCCTACTCCTTCCTTTCCTAACCACAAAGGGCCTCACAGTATGAGTGAGTGTGAGTGAGTGTATTTACCATTATATATTGATAGTTGTGGAACATTGAAAATCCAATTCTGTCTGGGCTCTGTCTGAGAGATATTCATTCATTTCCATGCAGCTGTCTTCTTGCAAGGTGTTGAGAAACAGCTTTTTCTAGAGGATGAAAAGGATTTTTCAGAGGGAGAATGAAGGGTCTGCTATCATTTTTAGGCAGACTGGAGCTGGTGGAGATGTTATTAGCATAAATTATCTCACCCACCAAAGAGAGATAGGAACATGTTAGCTTCTTTCTGCCTTTCACAGTTAATTGCCCCACTTATTGTACAGTTGCCTGTGGACAACAAAAGCACACACACAGAACAACAGGCACACACAAAACAACAGGCACACACAGAACAACAGGCACACACAGAACAACAGGCACACACAGAACAACAGGCACACACAAGCCAAATAGGGCATGAGTGATATATGCCAACTTGCATTTGATATAGTGTGGCTATGTTGAGCTGGGAGTCCTCAACAAAGTACAAAATATTGTCTTCTCGACCTTCTTCTCTTTTTCTAGGGCTGATCAGTTTGTTATTTGCAACAGAAGAAAGGGTGTGCATGACATTGCAAAGCGCCATACATAACAATTATTCATTTGTTTGTTGTAGTCTGGGTTTATTTATTTATTTTGTATTCCAATGCAGAGAATATTATTCATCGTTCTCAGTTTGACCAACTATTATCGCGACCAAATCATCCCTATACGCTGGTGAGTCATCAGTATAGGATGTTTATCATAGAACAGCACAACAATATTTGCTACAGCACACGACAGAGCCTCTATGATAAAACAGTATGAGGAGGATATTGGCTTGCTGCACTAACCCAGTAAGGCAGAGCGAGGTGAATTATTGATGGTGGTTGTGCCTAATGGACTCTGAGCACCTTGACTCACACTCATGGTAACGTTATAAGTGGCACAATGGCCTGTGTCCTGGACTGCTGACGCACCACTACCTTTTCAGAAGAACAGTGGTTTCAATGGCTTTATTTCCTCTGTTTTGGGCTTCACAGCATCACTAGTGGAGGAATTGCCTCAAACAAGAAGAAACCCAAGTCATTTAACATTCAGCTGGCCAGCTTTCCACAGCCCTCTGAGGCTGTACAGTATGTTAATGCAGTTGAGATAGTGTCGCTGCCTCCCCCTCTGACCAGACTGTGGATACAACCCAAGCCCTTGGCCCGACTACTGGGGAGGGTAGAGCCGTCCCACTCCCACTAACCCTGAGGGGCTGTCACCATGGCAACACTTGTCCCGAGGCAGTGATCAGATGTCAGAGTGAGTCTTGGGGGGTTCTAATGGACTGGAACTCAGGGAAGGGAAGAGGAGTGATAGGGTGAGAGGCAACCTGTAACCTGTCACCTGTAACTAGCAGTTGTTGGTTTCAAATATGAAATCAGGATCATTCATGGTTGAATACTGTGTATCCTGTCAAAATATAGCCAGCAAATGTTCTGACATAAAAGTTAACCACACAACCATTTGAATAAAACAAATAACACTGTAAAACCACTTAAATGTAGGGCAATAGAACTGGAAGGGCTGACACATAGGTGCTGAGGATGCTTCTTTCTCAATTGAGGTTTCCTTCCTCCATTAGGTTGAGTTGCTATCAGTGCCTCAATGTTTCCTCAGAGCATTATCTTTACGTAATGTTAATGTCTGCTTGCCATGTCTGAAGCAGAGAGGGGTGCCCTGGTTGTGCTCCACTGCACCGTACAGAAAGCAGAAGAATGAGGAGGGCCTCTGCCACAGATAAACCTCAGTTCAGACCGCAGAGTCAAACTAGAGGTCGGTTAAAAACTGCTGGAGAAGTTCGATATCCGTTTTTTTTAAAGTTAACTTTAATCTATCCCCCTGGCTGATTTTTTGTTGAAGTCAGAAACACTTGTAGCTTTCCGATGTCAAAATTACAATGTCTAAAACCCAGAAAGAGTTGTGCTGAATTTGGAAAGAACATTACTATTAAATAGACTCAAGAACCCTGAGAGAGTAGACCCAGAAATACCAGATGTGTACAAGACATGTGCCTATACAGTAAACTGTGGACAGCAACTTTCAGTAATTGGTCCCACACCATAAACCTTTGGGAAATCATTCATAGCATGATGCACAGTGTTTTCTCCATATTTCTCAATTTCTGCTCCTCCGTAGACTAGATAACTGAACTTGGCTGTAGCAAGTTTCTTAGAGTATGTCCAAATTGTTGAAACAAGCAGCAGCACAGTTATAAAACTGTCACTTCCAATTTATGACTGTCAATTCAGCATGAAATTGTCCCATAGCCTTGCTACTGTATCATTGCAGCATGACAATGTTTTGCTGTATGATCCAGCATGGCTGTGCATGGTTTTCCTGATTGATTATTGAGAATGATGATAGTTCATATGCATGACAGACATATAGTGTTCTACAAATGAGAAATCACGTCTTGTTATGTAAGATTTCTACAGTCTCCAATGTATATTTGTCAGATACAGTGACACTTTCTGACCGTATTCTAAAAAGAAAACTGTTCAATATTTCGAAATAACAAAAACGACAGAATATGTAGCTATTGAATTATTTGCTGCCAGCTATGCTTTAATATTATCAACCCAAAATCAATCTAGAATTGACCTCACTAATTAGCAGATGTGGGTCTAATTTTGCATTTCACTCTAATCAAAAAGATGTAATTAAACAGATAATACATTTTCATGCATAGCAGGAAACACATCTGTGCCGCACCGCCAGGGAAGAAAATTTGAGAGAGTTTGCCAGGAACGCTCCTAATACATCCATGGATAAACAGATAAACAGTGCTGAGATCCCTTTCATGAAACTCTACAGTGCATGTGTCAGGGTTGGAGTCAATTTCATTCCAATGCAGTCAATCAGGAAGGTACCTAAAAATCCATTTCCAATTCAAACATTTTCTCATAAGGGAATTACGGAGGAAAATGTGAATTGTGGAATTACAGTAGGATATGTCCACGTTCGTTTCAGCCAAGGATAGTTTGGAATGGGGAGAGGTAGTGAGGTGACAGAGAGGAAAGGATGAGGAGGAAGCGAGGCAGTGCCTGTAACAAGGCAAACATAAACTGTGCCACTTCATCTGAAAACAATGGGAGACAGGACACTGAATGTGCTCTCATCCACATGTCTCCATTGTCTGCCCGCCCCCTCTTTTACTCCTCCTCTGAGCATGCCATGGAGCATAAGAGGGGGTGAAAGGGGGTGGTAGTAGTGGGGGCAGTGTGGGTGTGCGTGTGTGTGTGTGAGGGGGGGGGGGGTCTGGCTGTGTTCTTTCTCCTCTCACTGTGTGCGAATGAATGCACAGACGGTTCAGTGGTAATTTGATGTGTGTCCCCGGGGACATTTGATGGATTAAAGCTAAGCAGCTCCATTTCGCAGTACCACCTGATCTTCCACTGCCTGTGCCCCATATAAAAGCTGGAGAGATCGCTGATCTCAGCTAGTCCGACAGTCTCTCTCTCCCTTCCCTCCTCCACGCTCTCTCTCTCTCTCTCTCTCGCTCTCTCGCT